>NC_136976.1:23807279-23907279 GCF_032717465.1 Coenobita brevimanus
AAATCAGCTAATGTCTTTGATTCTCTTTACGTTATTTACTTTCTTTTTTCCAACATCCCCTCTTTCCTCACTTGATTTTTCATTTTTTTCTTCTATCTTTCTCTGTTTGTCTGTCTGTGTCTTTTCTTTTCTTTTCATCACGGTGAATGGGAGGTAACAGAGTATCATCTATCTTGAGTCACGTCATTCCTCCTTCATGTGCAAGTTTTGCGTGTCAGGAATGAGAGTCATATAGTGTACGAAAATTAATTAGAGTTTCCGCGTTAAATCATCCCCCGTTTCCTGATGGTGTTTGTATTCCTTTCAGTCTGATGCTATCTTTATTCTATATTTGCTACTTTCAGGCTATTCTACGTAGGTTTGGGAGGTGATTCGAGCTGGAAGATTTTAATAAAGCCTTCATGAACCCACGAGTACGGAATGTGTATCCTATGATTCACCAAAAGTGTGTTCGATAGTAACAATAAAAAGGTCATCGGTGTGAAGAAAATAAATTTCGGTGCTCCTCTGTGGTTTCCTCACCATTTTGCACCCTTTCTTTAGATGCTCCTTAGTACTATACTGTACATCCAGGTGGTTTGCTAAGGACATTGAGGAGTTTTATACAGTCCATTTTTACCTGTATTGTCTTTCAAGATAATATTCGGGCATTACTATTTTTTTTCTTTGTACTAGACGGGTTTTTATAATGACACGGCTAGACGAGTTTATTCAACAAATGGTATTATGATTTGTAATTATAATAATAATAATACAGTATATATATAATTTCGAATGCTGGTGATGTCAATAATCACAAATGACTTACTCCCAGTTCATAAGCTACGTCAGATAGTTAGTCAAGGCATACATAAACATAAATTGAAGCCGTTGTTCCGCAGTAGGGAATTTATGCAATATTACCCGTATTTAGAAGCAACATTAACACCAACATCAGTGGTAGTTCATGTACCATTCATCACTGAAGACCTGTTCACAGTATACCAAATACACCCCTTCCCCTATAAAAATAACAACACTTTGGTCATCATCAACATCAACACAGACACCGAACTCATCATGGTCTCCAAGAGACGGGACACTGTCACTTTCGCAAGTGAGTCAACGATTGAACGAAAGTGCCGCACATCCTTACATGCTGTTCATCTTTGTCCTGCGTACATTTTCACGTTTCAGCCTACTGATACAGTCCCTTGTGAAATGGCTATCATCAGAAATGACAATATTCATCATCATTGCAACTTCACTTTTGCTCCAGATAAACTTGTACACCATCAACGCATTGGACACTCACAGTTTTTTTATTTCCCTCATAACACATCAGTTTACATAGTCTGTCCAGATATACCACCATCTCATACATCAGCATCAGGATTATACATAGCACCAGACTACTGTGCGGTATTTACACCAGCCATGTCTACTTTGTCCACCATCAATCACTACGCCATTCTCAATCATACACACAAACATTTCCACCCACTGCCTGATATGAACTTAAACATGAGCACCAGTATTAAGCTGACTTCACCTAAGTTTGAAACCATGCAGCTGATCAATGAAACAATGAAGCCCTGGGAAGATTTGAGTTGAGTATGTTCAACCCATATTATGTGTATAGCCCAGCACCTACTGTCTTTATAATCGTCTGCATTGTAGTTGCAGTACTGCTGTTCGCAATGCACAGAATGCATGCAAGAATTGCTAATTTGGAGTCATTATTTAGTGGGGGGAGAGTTAACATCACAGTTAACCACCCTGAATGAAGTGTATATATTTTGTATATAGTATTATATATATATATATATATATATATATATATATATATATATATATATATATATATATATATATATATATATATATATATATATACAAAGAAGAATGACCCATATATGGCAGACCAGTACCATTATCTTTAAATGAAATATTAATAACTCTTACCAGAATCTTCATTTTAAACTATTTTTTATTCTTGCATGTATGCATTTCACTATAATAACCCAAGTACATACTGTATTACAATTAAATAATTTACTTTAATGCATTTATTCAAATATGTATACAACTTGTTTAAAATGTAATATTACTGAATAATCACTATTTACTATGAATAATATATGTATACAATATTCATACAATTATGTTACTTTTACAATATTATGTATTTCACTTAATTAGCTTTTAAGTTCATTATAATGTGTACATAGTATGTATTAATATGTTAGGACTATTAACTGTCGATGATACGCCATTTTCGCGCAGCCGAGCAGATGTCAGGACTACATATTATAATTACAAATCATAATAGATAGATAGATAAATAGATAGATAGACAGCCCTCTGCGAGCCTGGGAAAAGGAAATGAGTTTGCAAGTTACACTGAGGAAAGCTGACAACAGCAGCCGGTAAGGAGATGATGCAGTTAGTTGTCAGCAAACCACCCGGGAACAAAGCCCTGGTGACCACACACACATATACACACATACTCACACACAGGCTTCTTAAACTTTCCATCCACGAGGAACACACGTGATACGTCTCCTGTTTCACCAGAATTTAGGAAAGCGCTCAGAAGGAGACAGGCCTTAGAAGAGACAATAAATTATCCCCAAAATTTGAGGGCCCATACAGAGTAATTAACATAAAAGCAAACAAAGTTTTAATTAAGTCACTTTCAAGTGGCGAGGAGAAACAAGTTCATATTGACCATTTAAAACGAGTTTCAAGGGAATTATCACATAATTATTCAGCCTCGGATACAACCGAACAGGTGAACGTACCTCAAGAAACCAAGCAAGAACACAACAATGATTACAAAAAGAAATTAAGGTCATATACCAAACAATCGAACATAGGTGCAACTATTCCAATAAAATCTACAGTACATCATTTACGAGAATTAAATATCGATTTAAACTCTTCTATAAATGAAATAACAATCAACCGTAACGCACATCATCACTATCATCGACCACAGCATTATAGGAAATTAATAGATTTTTTTTTTTCGGTAGGTTACGATGAAGGGACTTATGCTATGGATTCTCCTCTACATAGCAAGAGGATATGCGCACTTAGACCCCAAACATATAGTACGACAAGGATGCCTCATAGCTCCAACGGCCACGACTACAATCGTTAAGGACGTCATGAGTACTGAAATAAGTCTAGATTACTTGTATGACTTACCTACTTATCTAGAAAGACTTGCGACGCCGATGCGGACTCTGGACTTCATGATAGGAAATTATGTTTCACAAGCACCTAACACCAAGGAAGTGAATGAAATGGTGAAGTTAGCGAAATGAAAACTAGAACAGGCGAAGTCAACTATGCTCGTCATGATCCAAGATCTCCCATCTTATGGAACGGAGGTACTGAGCGACAGGAACAACATCACACGTACTCGCCAAAAGCGCGGTTTGTTCGACTTGGGCGGCGCAGTTCTTGGGAACATCTTTGGATTGGCTACAGAGGATGACCTTAAAGAAATAAACAACAAATTTAATAAGATAGCTCAGGTACTAACATACCAAGATAAATTCATCACAGGACAGAACTCAGCAATGAAGACAATTGTGAAAAATCTGAAACAAGCAGAAAACGTAGCTCTCGAGAGTGTAGATAAAATAAATGAATTAGATGGAAACGTTACTCTTTTCCAGCACTTCTCCATCATCACAGAACATATTGACACGATTCTACTACAATTAGAGAACACTAGAGATCGTTTCAGGGCACTTATGCAAGGAATTTCGAATGCTGGTGATGGCAAGATCACAAATGACTTACTCCCAGTTCATGAGCTACGTCAGATAGTTAGTCAAGGCATACATAAACATAAATTGAAGCCGTTGTTCCGCAGTAGGGAATTTATGCAATATTACCCATATTTAGAAGCAACACTAACACCAACATCAGTGGTAGTTCATGTACCATTCATCACTGAAGACCTGTTCACAGTATACCAAATACACTCCTTCCCCTATAAAAATAACAACACTTTGGTCATCATCAACATCAACACAGACACCGAACTCATCATGGTCTCCAAGAGACGGGACACTGTCACTTTCGCAAGTGAGTCAACGATTGAATGAAAGTGCCGCACATCCTTACATGCTGTTCATCTTTGTCCTGCGTACATTTTCACGTTTTAGCCTACTGATACAGTCCCTTGTGAAATGGCTATCATCAGAAATGACAATATTCATCATCATTGCAACTTCACTTTTGCTCCAGATAAACTTGTACACCATCAACGCATTGGACACTCACAGTTTTTTTATTTCCCTCATAACACATCAGTTTACATAGTCTGTCCAGATATACCACCATCTCATACATCAGCATCAGGATTATACATAGCACCAGACTACTGTGCGGTATTTACACCAGCCATGTCTACTTTATCCACCATCAATCACTACGCCATTCTCAATCATACACACAAACATTTCCACCCACTGCCTGATATGAACTTAAACATGAGCACAAGTATTAAGCTGACTTCACCTAAGTTTGAAACTATGCAGCTAATCAATGAAACAATGAAGCCCTGGGAAGATTTGTGTTTGAGTATGTTCAACCCATATTATGTGTATAGCCCAGCACCTACTGTCTTTATAATCGTCTGCATTGTAGTTGCAGTACTGCTGTTCGCAATGCACCTCCATTCCTGAAATCTTAAACCTGTTTCGATTATTTGCCTTAATGACCCTTGCACAGTTGATAGGCACAAATCTACTATTTCCTAACTATCTTGCATGTCACAGAAACCAACTTTTTATCGAATCAGAATTGGTATGTACTAAGGCTTTGAATGTTCTTGAATGTTCTTAAAATTAAAATACTGATAATAACACTCTGGTATTCGCTGCTGTTGATATGCTATATCATGATGTAGAACAACAAAATATTATGACATTTTCCTGCGAGCAAAGTTGAATAATTGATGTCCAGTACTTTGACACTAAAATCTTAGTTTGGAACCTAGGCAGTATAACGGCGCTGTATAGCCTTACATATGTCTAACAAATGATACTGTACGATGTACGAGTATTAGTTGATATTGGTAAATGTTTATTGGAATACTGTTTATCGTATATCTGAAGTTGACTTTCATCTTCCAGTGTGTGTCTCATTGCAAATTAGGGAATCGCCCCTTAAGATGTTCAGCACAGAGCCTCAGTAACGAATGGAGCAGGCTTAATGTGATCATTGAGAAATGAGACTCTAAGCTTGCAGCATTACCTTGTCAGGAAGACGCAGAAGTTATGGAGGTCGTCTGTTGCCTGCTGAAACACATTGGCGGCACCGTCTAAGCAGGGTATTACCCTCGTTAATATTGTTAAAACATGTATTATCTGACGACTGAGAGGAGACTGGCATCCCGATAATGACATTATTCAAATCTGTGAGTTATCGTGATGGGGAAATAAAAAAATTGTATGACATTCGGAGACATCTAAATCAGGGGAGATATTTGATGAAACTACTAGCAAGTGGTATTCGAAACCTCGGTAAGAGAATATCCATTCTCATATGCCTAGTCCCTAGACCTCTTTACATGGGGACTGTCATAGCTGAAAAGGAAAAGGCTTTCCAGAATCCGGCAGATCATTACAACACAAATATATTAGCCAAAGGGGAATAGATTACTGAAACCCGATGATCACGAGCAAATTATGTGTGCAGTGTAAAACTAATGGTATATTCTTAGCAGGTTGTGTCAGCTGAGTGGACCATAAGATATTGGAAAAATGGGCATAATTGATTGTTGCTCTCATTAAAATTAAAAGTGGATCTATATAAATAAATTCAGTCTTGTACATAATTGTCTCCTATAATAGCATACTCATTATTATTTTAATTTCCTGAGTGAAATTAAGGCGAAATCCTCTTAATATCTATGTTTACACCTATCTATCTATCTATTTATCTTTCTATCTGTCTTTATGTGTATATACATATAATTTTTTGTCCGGGATTCTCTTTCTCCTCTCCACCTTTTTTCTCGTCTCTTTTTTTCCCTCTACTTCTTTCCCTCCTTCGCTATAATGTACAGCTTATTAATATACATTCCATATTTCCCGAAAAATCAGTGTTCATTTATGAATTTTATTTTGTGTATAATGTTACTAAAATTTTTAAATAATAATTTGAACGAGCGGCTTAATTTAAAAAGTGGCTTTGGATCAGCATTCAGAATATTATGCAAGTGAGACTTGGCGATGCAGTATCAAGATTCCTAACAGTTAAGCTGATGATTGGAATCCACATCCCTTTTTATTTCTGAAACTAAATCAGAGGTTCAATATCGGTCAGACAGATAATTACTTACTCATGCTTTATATTTCATTCTTTCCTGTTGTTATTCAGGATATTTGCTGAACGGAAGGATGTGAAGATGGGAGAACTTTTTTTTCAAATTTTAAGCCCATAATGGTGTTCAGCCTTAATGACCCCTGTGTAATCAATAGGCATTAATTAAGTTCCGTTTCCTAACTCTTTTGCTTCCTACCGCCATCACTGGCATGGACCAGGAGAGTGAGTGAAGCCCGGCGTGTCATGACCTTTCCGTCTTCTTAATAATCTGGTCACACAGCTGATGGTGCAGCCGAGAACTTTCTTAATATTCTGAGTCTGTTGTAAGAAATGGAAGCTTAATCTTCAGGCCTACCGAGCCCTTTCACACAAAATTGCTCTTTCTTTCCAGTTATCTTCAGGCTCTATGGTGCAAGTTGGAGCCATCACGTTTGATGAAAACTGGATAATGTACTTGACTCAAACACTACTATATATTACTACACAAATAATCCACCGACGATTTAATACGTTCGCCTCCAAAAGTTGGGCTTACGTGCTATTGTGTTAGTTATATACTGACTACCATCGTTGAATCTTTATAACCCCACCCCACCCTCAAAAAAAATTTTCTTACCATATACTTACACGGACAGGTTTCGTCTAATATCAGTACATTTATAACAGTGGTTTTGCATACATACTGTAAGTAGAGCTTCATGAAGTCAGATACAATATATGTTAATATAACATTCACTTCCTTCCTGGCCAAGCAAGACAAGTTTGTTTCTTGTATTCTTGTAAAACCTGGTATTGCTTTCTCTTTCTCACCTTCTTAGCTGTTACGTTTTTTTCGTCAAGCAAAATTTTCTGCACACTTTAATTACATGCACGCACGCACGTATGCATACGCACGCACGCGCACGCAGGCGCTCACACACACACACACACACACACACACACACACACACACACACACAAAATTACATACCCATTCGTTCCATTCACACAAGGCAATTTGTGCGCTTAAAACCCACCATAAACTATATCTATACACACACAGCTTCATTACCCCCCCCCCTCGCGTCGCGGTGTTTGAATGGCTAAGCATATAATCGGCTCATCTGTTGTGTGGAAAACAGTAGCATTAAGGCTCTAATCAGGTATTTACAACCCCAATGAACTCTTATATTTTTTTTCTCTCTTTTTCGGGCTAATTAAGATCGTTTTTATTCAGCTTAGAAAGGTCGTTTCGAAATGGTGTTCCTGAATACAAACTTCATCAATTCCTTCAGTACTACAGCTGAATAAAGCCACCGAATAATATCGTTTAGTGATGGCTTGACTGAGGTGAAAATGTCGTTATCGTAGTGAAGGCATTAATATGCGGCTCAAAGGAATAGTATGCTTTTCATTCAAGACAGCCGTTTTTCCACACGGGTTTGCTTGGATAAACATACTGTCCTAGTCTCTTTGCTTAGGATTATGGAAAGAAATTAAAGTGTCTGTGTTCCGGTTTGACTTAACTGGAAGAAAACGTAAGGACCTGGAGGACGATTCATGTGATCAGGGCATCTCAAGTGATTAATTCCTGCTATTGCCACGGGATTTTACTCAGCTGAGAGTGAGTCATGGAGCTTCAGTGTCAATAGTGGCACTCAGGATGAGAGCTGTGGTATTCTATTTCAGCTGACACCAGAGGATTTGAGTGAATCACGGGAACCTGAAAGTGTTGTGCATGTTGTAATGACAATGGGAGATTAGAGAGGAAGAATTTGTACCATATTAAGGCATAAGCAGCTCCAGTGGAAGTACAATTAGTAAAGGTGGACAGAATGAAGAGACCATTGATCAAAGGAATTAAGCATGGGAAAACATGTGTTAGCCCCTTTCTTATGATATGGCTAGTTTCATTTTGTATGGGATATCACCACTCGATTTTTGTTCACTTAGGAAGGACCTCTAGGAGTATAACTTGATCTACAACTCTCTTTAGTTCCACAAGTCGTTTCTAATCTGAGTGATGTCTGATGATGAAGACAGAAATTACGTAAAACGAGAGTTATGCGGGAGAGAGAAAGGGTGACATCGGTAAGACCTGGTAAAACTGTGACTGCAAGTAGACTGAAAATTAAATACACACACACACACACACACACACACACACAGGGAGTCAATCGAGGCAGACGTGCGACATCGGAGCTCCGTACCGAACCAACACGGCCAGTGGCATTACCTAAATTAGTATTTTAGTATGAGTCAAGCTCTGTACTTTTGTTAGACTAAATGATTTTTCATTATTAAAAGAAAAAAAAAAGTTTAAACAAGACTTATTCAAACAGAAAAGAGAACCAAGACGAAAGAATGCGCTCAGTCATCTGAGGTTTGTTTAGACTCCAGCAGCATGGGGAATGTAAGTACATACTCTGTACTTTAGTATTGCAAAATGGATACATACTTTAGTAAAGCAAATTTGGAAGAGAAAAGGGATAAAGGTAGAAAGCAAAATGATGATTTCTACCAAGAACTGGTTGAAGTGGAGACTCACAATAGACTGGTTGAACGTGTACACAAACTAGAAATGGCTTTCAAAAATGAAATTGATGAAATAAAGAAGCAGGTGCACTTGCAAAAGGAAGAAATAGAAAAACTAGGAAGGGAGGCCAACAAGAAAGACACAACCATCAGTGAACTAACAGTGGAATTGAGTACACTTAGGAAGAAAATGAGTGAAATGGCAAGTACAGTAGTCAATCACAAGAGTGTTATGGAAGAGTTCAAAAATGACACAGACAATTAGGCAAGTAAGTAGTCTTATAGACCAGACCAGTGATATTGAGGAGAAGATAACACAGGTGAATGAAGCTGTGCAAAGCTACAAAAATGATGTGGAAACGACGTATGCTGAAATGGTGAAAGTAAAGAAAGACTTAGAAACAAGGGTGGAGGAAAAAAGCATTAAACAGGAAGTGAAAAGAATAATCCAAAACAATCCAAAGTTAGTCAGAGATTCAGTAGATATAAACAAATCTATAGTAATCACTGGTATAGAAGAGGAAGAAGTAAAAAACAAGATCACAAGAGACGAAAAGGAGATGGCAAATGTAATGAGCTTACTGAAAGAAGTATCAGAGGAAATCTGTAGGAAAGACATAGAGGAACACAAAAGGTTAGGGAAGTACGAGAAAAACAGGACCAGACCTCTAAAGGTGACTTTCCAGAGTGTAAACACTGTGGGAGAGATACTAAAAAATGCAAAGAATCTTATGGAAAAAGAGGAGTTCAAAAATGTGTGGATAAAAAGATGCCTAACACAAGAGGAACTGGAATTACTGAAAGAGAAAAGGGAGGAAGCAAAAACAAAAAATGAGGGAAGATCAGAAGAGGAGAAGAAGAATTTTTTTTTTACAAAGTAATAGGATTGCAGGTACGAAAGTAGTACACAAACAGGATGGAAGAAAAACGAAGAAGGTAGTAAAACCATGTCATGACAAGTATATAAACAAGATGATAAAGTTGATGTACTCAAATGTGGATGGAATAGTATCTAAATTACTAGAGATGAATGATTATGTCAGAGGAAATGAACCACAAATAATATGCCTAACTGAAACAAAATTAACACAAAGGATATCCAATGACATACTAAACTTAGAGGAATACAATATATGGAGAAGAGACAGAAATTTAAAGAAAGGAGGAGGAATTATAATATTAACTAAGAAAAATCTAAAAGTCAATGAAATAAAACTAGATATACCCTCACAAGTAGAACTGATTGCAGTAGAGATCAACACATCTGAAGGGAAAGTAATTGTAGCCAATTTGTACATGCCACCCAGATCAAACACCTGGGAAAGAGATGAATATGAGGACCTGGCAGAGGGTACAATTCAGAGTTTATGATCATTACTACATAAAATGGAAGAGAAATCGGAAAGAATTATACTAACTGGGGATTTTAATACAAATATAAATTGGAATACTCTAGATATAATTAGCCAAGAAAGCTGTTGGGACCAAAAGCTCCTGGATCTCGTGCAAGAGTTTTTTCCTAACGCAACATGTGAGGGAAACCACCAGAAAAAGAGGACTTGATGTACCTTCAGTGCTAGATCTAATATTTACTACGCAAGAAAATGATATTGACAGTTTAATATATCACCCTCCACTCGGTAAAAGCGATCATGCAGTACTAAATTATAACTTCAGGATAGCATATGACATAGTTAACAGCAAAGACAGTTACAAAAAGAGCCTAAACTATAAAAAGGGTATCAAGACCTAAACAAGTATTTCTTAGAAGTTGATTGGGAAAACGAGCTTAGAGGACAAGATTTAATTGCTGTATATAAAAAATTCTGTGAATTTTATGAAATAGGAGTCCAGAAGTACATCCCACAGCACAAAGAAGCAGATAAGAAAATACAGAAATGGTTCAATACAGAATGTAAAAAATCTAAAGAAAGAAGAGATTTGTTGTGGAATAGATACAGAAGACACAATAGTGAAAGGGCATATAATAATTACAAACAGGCAAGAAACAATTATACAAGAATAAGGAGGGAAGCCCAAAAACAGTTTGAGGAGGATAAAATAAATAAAAGTAGTGATCAACCAAAGCTGTTTTACAGCTACATCAGAAGCAAAACCAAAGTAAAAGATATAATACAATCCATTACGGATGAGGGAATCACTTATACACAAGAGAAAGATATTTGTGAAGCACTAAATAAGAATTTCCAATTAGTTTTTACAGAAGAAAAAAATTTTGAGAGGGACTATGTGGAACATGCATGTCCACACATACTACCAGATATACAAATAGCAGAAAAAGTAATACAGGAGGAGTTAAGTAGATTAGACAGAGGAAAAGCAAGTGGTCCTGATGAAATTTCATGTTGGGTACTAAGAGAATGTGCAAAGGAGTTAAGTAAACCATTATTTTTAATTTTCAAGAAATCTTTGAGTCAAGGTAAACTACCTGATATTTGGAAAAAAACAAATATTGTCCCCTTATTCAAGGAAGGAAATAGACAAAATCCACTCAACTACCGACCAGTATCACTGACCAGTGTTGTAAGCAAGGTATTAGAAAAGCTTATAAGAAAAGCTTGGGTAAATCATCTAGACGAACACAGTATGATAACAGAAAAACAGTTTGGTTTCAGAACAGGAAAATCATGTGTTACTAATCTGTTTAGCTACTATGACAGGAGTAACAAACACAATACAGGAAAGAGAAATATGGGTGGACAGTATCTATTTAGATTTCAAGAAAGCTTTTGACACAGTACCACACCAAAGACTTTTATGGAAGCTGTACCATCAAGGAGGAATTCGAGGCAAACTGTTTTGTTGGATGCAAGACTTTCTCATAAAAAGAGAAATGAGAACAGTACTAAGAGGAAACTACTCATCATGGAAAGAAGTGACTAGTGGAGTACCACAGGGTTCATTGCTGGCACCAATCATGTTTTTAGTGTATATAAATGATATAAACAGTAACACTGGAAATGAGAGCTATCTGAATATGTTTGCAGATGATGCAAAAATACAAAGGAGAATTACTAACACAGACTCTTGTAAATAGCTACAAGAAGAATTAAATAAACTTCATGAATGGAGTAGTACATGGCAAATGGAATTCAATGTGGACAAGTGTCATGTAATCAAGTTTGGTAAAAGTGGAAAAAGACCTGACTGGGATTATAAGTTAGGAAATAAAACCCTATACACATCAGAAAGAGAGAAAGACCTAGGTGTGATTATCAGTAACAGACTATCTCCGGCTGACCACATCAGCGAGAAGGTACGGAACATGTATACACTGCTTGCAAATATAAGAACAGCATTTACATACATAAATGAAGACATGCTAAGAAGGATAATAACATCATTCATTAGACCAGCCCTGGAATATGCATCAGTAGTCTTGAGTCCTCACCTCAATAAACACATAGACAAGATTGAAAAAGGTCAAAGGGCCGCCACAAGATGGATACCAAGCTTAAGGGACCTAAGCTACGAAGAAAGACTAAATAAACTGAATCTACCAACACTACAGGAGAGAAGGAAAAGAGGTGACATGATAATGCTATATAAGTGCATATCAGGGAAGGA
Organism: Coenobita brevimanus; assembly: GCF_032717465.1. NCBI lineage: Eukaryota > Metazoa > Arthropoda > Malacostraca > Decapoda > Coenobitidae > Coenobita > Coenobita brevimanus. The sequence continues at coordinate 23,819,712 of NC_136976.1, forward strand.
GAAAATAGACATAAATGATTACTTAACATATGGAGAAGCATCAGCATGAGGACACTGCAAAAAACTGCATAAGAAGAGACGTGATAAAGACGTAAGGAAATTCAGTTTCCCAAACAGAGCAATTGATCAATGGAATGCACTACCGAATGAAATAGTGTGTGCCAAAACAATTCACAAATTTACGGATATGTAAGATAAATATGGTTTAAGACACGGGACAGTACGAGCTTGACTCATTCCTGTGAAGATACAATTAGGTAAGAACAATTAGGTAAGAACACATGCACAACTATAGTCTCACCAATCTAAAACCAAGGTTTGGGTGGGGTCTGGCGCTGGGTGCAGCCATGCCATACTTCCTAAACGAGCGATGAGTAGATTGTGTTATATATGTAATAGGCATCACAGATAGGTACACACATACTAATACAATATAAACGTAAGTATTCTAGCATATCAAAGGAAGGTAAACTTGTAATGCATATGGCTCTTGTACATCAATAAAGAAACGTGGCATACATATTTTACAGTGGTGCTGAAAAAAATGTAGTTACTTTTACCGACTTTCACGGTAGTTCTAAGTTGGGTAAGTAATGTAACAATTACGTTTATAATGTAATTTGAAGGAATCAGTAGAACATACGCTATTTTCTTAATAGAAATAAATAAGTTAAAACACTCACGAGCGGCAACATCCAGGCCCATACTGGGAGTTAATCCATTGAAGGGAGATTAAGCTTCCGTCACGTGCTTCCACTGTTCACTTTGTTATATATATAACTTAAATTATATTTATAACTTAAATTAGTTTGTCTTTACACACACAAAAAAAACACAAACACACACACACACACACACACACACACACACACACACACACACACAGAAGTGGGTGAAGTCATGTCAGGCCAGGTGGCGAGGTGTGAGCGGACGAACTCTAACGGTGTCAGGTCAGCCACTACCCAATCAGAGTATAGGAAACAAGGCAACGCTGTACGCCGGGAAATCCCCGGCTGGACTCCACCCAAACCTTGGTTTTAGATTGGTGAGACTATAGCAGGATGCGGGAATTGGAACAATCGTGGACAACTGAAAGTACTACACAGTTAATGTTTGGTTGCTTATTTTAGGCTATTGCAACGTAGTGATGTATACGATTGAAGAATGAATTTTTTGTGAACTGGAGCCTGTGACTGGCGGATATATAAATCTGTTAGTATTTAAGCCCAATAACCGACTGCAAGATATAAGCACCACGAGCCCAACACTGAAAGTCGACTGTATCAGTTGTCTGCAGTTGTACTGAATCAGGTGAATGACACAACCAGTGGTGGAGTGACAGTGGTTGTGATGAGACGAGGCAAAAGACGGGAACACAATTGGAGGGTGGGTGGAGAGAGGAAAGAGAGGAGGGATGGAAATCGAAGGTGGGTGAAGAGAGGAGAGAGTGGAGAGACGGCAATGGAGAGTGGGTGGGGACGAGGAGAGGAGGAATGGATTTCAGCTGAGTCTGCCTTTTCTCACTGCTTAATTTACATACAAATAGAAAGAACCCAACCATGACCTTGCTTCTGGCTGGTTATTGTTTTAAGTCCTTTTTTTTTTTTTCTTTTTAAGTTTAATTTTTTTTTTTTTTCATAGCCGTCTATATATTTACTGAAAACACTTACCTCCAAATGAAGTACTATGGATCACAAAAGTATCGGTGCACAGGGGGTGCGATGCCTACCGAAAAGGTTCGAACAACTGCTGACATTACCAAGGTCTCATTGTGTATCATCAGTGTCTGTCTATATAAACATTACATTTGCTATATATTTGTAAGAAGATATTGCTAGTTGGCGATATATAACACCTCCCGACATCAGGGCTACCAACGTGTGGTAGGTCGGATACTAATATTTCAGTGACCTTCGTTCTGTGGTCCCAAATGTTTCATGCATGTTGTGAACCGAAACTTTTGTGACCCAGTGAATATATATATATATATATATATATATATATATATATATATATATATATATATATATATATATATATATATATATATATATATTTAATGACAGATGGAGTTTCGCTGAATGTTTCTTGATACCAGTGTCACGAACTGTTGAACTGGGTGAATTATACCCACATGGTGAAATTATATTTTGAGGATAAAACTTTTTCCCCTCAACTTGGACCTGAAGAGAGTTCATATCACCCTGAAGCGGTCATGTCTTCACAATAAACGTAGCATTAATGTGAATACAATATTACCACTTCCACCAGTAAGTTTCAATGTACGTAGATATTTTATCTGCCAAACGGTATAGGCCTGCTTGACAGTGACAGTCTGTGGACATAATGAGATCTATTACATAATCTGTTACATATTTTTGTCGTGGCATCAGAGAGAGAGAGGGGGAGCGGACCTCCAGCCACTCCCACACGTCGTTTTAAACCGAATTTTGCACACGCCTCCGGATGCTCCAAGAGACGTCTCATGCAATAATTCGTTAAATACTATTCACTTTGAGGATTTTTTTTATATTTTATTTTATGGGTTAAAGTTTTTCACCCCGCCCGGCGTCAACAGGTGTGACGTCACCGCGGCAGCCAACCGCCGCGCAGCTACAGTCGAGATTACACTGGCTAACAGCACCAGCTACGCCGTAAAGCTACCAGCCCGTCGCCTACTCAGCACGTCCAACTTCCAAGCATCGTAGCTTTTCTGATTTAGTGATTACTTTTTTTTCTTTTTTTTTTTACAGTTCATAACAACATACTTACTGCATCGACTAATGGTTGAAACAGTGGAAGTCTGACTTTGCCAGAATAAAATAAACGCAATAGATAGGTGTTTCAAAAATATATTCGAACGTAACGGAGTGTATGAAGAATCAGTTGTGAGCAGAGTGAGCAAAATTCTAAGATAACGGATAGAGGAAACTTATTAGGTGTTTTGAGAACTATCGTGGCATCACAGAGCGCACGAGCTACAGAGAGAGAAGGGTGGGGGGACCTTTAGACGCTCCTAAAAAGTCGTTTTCCACCAAATATTACACCCGCCATTGCATGAAGACAATCGTTAAAATGCTAATCACTTTGAGGAGGGGGTGGAAGTCTGCCTGACTCAATATACAACTTTATTATGTCTTGTGTTCCTGTTTGTGAGAACGCATTTTCGAGAATACTGCTAATGTAAGCAGGGGACAATTAGTTTGGGATGAACGCCCAGCCCGCCAGGAGGGCCCACTTCGCGGGCCTAAGCTGCTAGTATATATAAATATATATATATATATATATGTATATCATCATCATCATCATCATCATCATCAGCCGTTGAGATCCACTGCAGGACCGGCCTATCCCTACCGAAGTAAGGACGATACAGCCAATGTCTCTCTACCAAGTGGCTTAGTTTGTCTGGTAGAGACTGTATGTAGGGTGAGAAGTGCTTGTGAGTGTGATTGTAGTGTTGTAATGGCTTTGGATGTGTATGTAGTCTGTGAACGAAGTGTAATTGGCCCGCCTTGAGCCAATTGGGTGCAAGCATACTACTATGCGACACTGGTTCAACCACAAAACCCCTTGTGTCCGCCAAAGTAGCAAGTGGCTTTGTGAACGCTTCCCACAGTTTTTACAACTCTGCCAGGAGGCGAACCCATGCTCACTAGCGTGCGAAACGCACACTCTACCAAAGTACCACAGAGGCTCCATATATATATATATATATATATATATATATATATATATATATATATATATATATATACAGTACCCTCGCGTCCAACACGCGTTAGTCCAGCACGATTCGGGTCCAGCACGGAGAGCAATTAATTAGTATTATTTAATAGAATTTAATTACTGCAATACGAGTGTGTTAGCATAACACGCACAGAGCTCCAAGAAGTGGGTGAAATCCGTAGAGTTCACTCTAGCACGATCACCCCCGGTCCAACACGGTCATACTTGACATTCCCATGATGATGATAGCCAATGAAAACTTCTGATCAAGTAGCCTTCCCCACCCGCTACCATGACGTGATCGTGATGCCGCCCAATTAAAAACGCTTCTGGTGTCACGTGATGTTTAAATTTCTCCCGCCACAGCGCCACTCAGTCACATAATAGCATTGGAAGGTGCTTTTTTCTTGCATCATTTTCTGCCCTTGTTACTGCATTTACCCTGCTCACGATGCCTAGGAAGCCTTCTGAGAACCCCAAGAAGCGTCGGCACCTCCCTCAGGCCACCAAGCTAGAAAGCATCAAGAGGAAGAAGAAAGGGGAGAGGAAAGTTGACATTGCCAAGGCCTACGACATGAATGAAGCCAATGTGATCATAATAAAAAACTAAGACAAGATCCTGGCAGCCGAAGGCTATCACACGGCACTTCATACCAGGTTTGCCGAGGATACGATGGTAAATCGGAACGGTAACGTGGTAAAATTGCCGACGATACCACGGGCATTTGGAATTCATCTGGATGGATTCCTGCCGAGGATACGGGCAAAACAGTGTGACCAAAACCCAGGCGACTCGACAGAGAATGTATCGTACTACAGCACTGAACATTTAGCCTGACACTGAATACATATTAATATTTTAGAATAAATATCAATCGTTTTGAAACCCTTCTCATCGGCGTGCGTACCAGTTTATAAACAAAGTTGCTTCTCCTTATTCTCTACCGAGTCAGCGACAGCGATCACTTTCCACAGTCACGAGACGGGGATCCGGCAACAGTGTGAGAAGCATGCACTTTCCCGAGGATTACAGTGATAGGACAGGCAGAAGCAGGACCTTCTATGGCTGTGGACGAAGATAGTGATTCTGAGTGTGATTTCGAAGGATTTATGAGGGAGGTTGAGGAGGAGCAACAGCCATTACCCGCTCATGACACCAGCAGCCATCCTCCAGGGACCCAGTAGGACTACCTACAGCCTTGGATACCACCTTCCATTCCCAGCAAGCCCACCAACACTATCCTAAAAGGTTAGTTATCATTCATAGCACAGTACCATTATTATAATTACAATAGTACCAATATATGTATAGGTATATGGTAGGTATTTAGGGTGACTTTTCCGAGGGTTGCTGACATAATTCATTTTTCCCCATAAGCTCTATTGTTAGTCCAACACGTTTTTGGTCCAACACGTGACCCATGCATGACAATATTACCGTGCTGGACGCGAGGGTACTGTATATATATATATATATATATATATATACATTGCCAGACGCCTCAATCCCGTTTGGGGTGGCCACAAACAAATCACCTTCACGTCACCTTGTCCCCCGCCATTTCACTGCCCTGCTTCAAACTCACATCCCCCTCTCTCATATACCTCTCCACCCCATCCCTCCATCTCATCCTCGGCCTTCCCCTCCCTCTCCTCCCTTCACCTCACTCACATACACTCTCTTCGTCAGTCTTTCACCCTCCATCCTCTCCACATGGCCAAACCATCTCAGAGTATTCCTTCTAAAGCTACCTATCACATCCACATCCACACCACAATGTTCCTTTATATCCTCATTTGTCAGCCTATCTCTCCATGTGACTCCACAGGCTCCTCTTAAATAACTCGTTTCCACTGCTCCCACTCTTGACTTGTGTCCTTCCAACAACGTTCAAGCTTCACTTGCATACGTTAGAGTTGGTATCACAATACTGTCATGTAGTAACTTTTTCACTTCCATGCTCACTTCACTGTTTCTTATCACTGCTTTCAAGGAACCAGCAACTCTTCTTCCCTGCTGTACCCTTTCAAGCACTTCACCCTCCAAACCTCCATCCTTACTCATCACACTACCCAAGTACTTAAACGTACTCACATTTTCCAATTCCTCACCATCCAACCTCGCTATACTTTCACAGACTTCACCTCTCTCAAAGACCATCACTTTACTCTTCCCTACATTCACATTTAGATTTCGTTTCTTACACACTCTCCCAAACTCATCCACCAAGCCTTGCGGCTCCCCTTCGCCTTCGTCTTCACTCAACAACACAGTATTATCTGCAAACAACAGTACAGGGAGTTTCCAAACACTACCCTCTCTTACCAGGGCCACTCCAATATCCACTACCCTGCCTTATACCTCTTTTATTACACCATCCATGTACAGATTGAACAACCATGGAGACATGACATCCCTGTTTCAACCCAACCTTCAAAGAGAAAAACTCACTCAGTTCACCATCCACACGCACTGCAGCCTTAGCACCATCATGCATACTCTTCACGGCATTCAACATTCCATATATTCTCAATACTTTCCACAATCCCCGTCTATCGACCGTGTCATATGCTTTCTCCAAATCCATGAAAGCCGCATACAACTTCATTCCCATCTCTAGAAAGTTTTCCACTAAAGATCTAAGAATGAATATTTGATCTACACAACCTCTTCCCTTCCTAAAGCCTCCCTGTTCTTCTCCAACTAATTCCTCTGCTCTTTCTCTAACTCTGTCAATAAGTATCCTACCATACACTTTTCCTATTATACTAAGAAGACAAATGCCCCTATGATTACCACACACTTCTTTTTCCCCTTTTCCTTTGTACAAGGGAATAATTATACCTGACTTCCAATCCTCCGGGACTCTACCTTCCTCCCAGGCCAATCTGCACATCTTCCACATCCATTCTACTACTATCTCTCCCCCATGCTTCAGCATTTCACCACACAATCCATCAATTCCTGGGGCTTTCCCCAATTTAACTTTCTTCATTGCTTACACAACTTCTATCCTACTGATTTCTTCCTGTCTTCTCACCTCCCTTCTTCTCCCAGCCATTCCCCAGCCACTTATACTCGCATTATTTCCACCCTCTATGTTCGACAATTCCTTAAAGTGTTCTCTCCATCTGCTCACTTTTTCTCCCTTCTCCACTAGTAATCTACCATTTTTATCTTTTATTCCCCTGCTATCTTCACTTCCACCCTGTCTTACTCTTTTCACCTCTTTCCAGAACATTTTCTTACAGTCCCTCCACTTTACACTAAAATTCCTTCCAAATTTCTCATCCATTCTCTACTCTCTCTTACTAATCTTTTCACCTCTTTCTTTCTACATATAACTCTCTCTTCCGCCTCTCAGCTTCTTCCACACCCCTATTTCCCATCCATTCATTGTATGCTTTCTTCTTTTGTGCCACATCCTGTCTCACCTCTTCATTCCACCATGCTGTTCCTTGCACCCCCCTCCATCTTCTCTTCATCCCACACATCACATTACATGCTGCACATATTTCTTCTGTTAACCCGCCCTGTCCCGACCACTTTTTCACCACTGGTACCCCCCAATCCCGACCATTTTTCGACCCTTTTTTTTTTTTTTTGCTAAAACTTTCGCTTTCGGTCAGAAACAATGGTCAGTGACAAAGAAATTGTTCCCCGGGGTCCATAATTACCTTAAACAGGTATGCCTTGGTCCCACCTGGCCCCGTCTTCTCCGTAGGCGGTTTGAGCCTCTAACGTTTTCTATGGTATTATAAGTCTGGGAAACCAATGAAAGTAAGTAGATATGTATTTCTTACAAACATAAAAACATGTGATAAAAGAGTATATTGGATTTTATACAAAAATAGAGCAGAAATAAGCATTGTACCATCGTGCGAAATGAGCAAAATCGGGCAACTTGGTCACGATGAATCGCTAACATTCGAAAATCATGATACATATCATTTTTTTTACTTACATAATACTTCTACAATAACATTATACCATTTTACATTTTATTGAACTGTTTTTATGTATTCACAGGCCTTTTGATAACATTTAGTGTAATGTTAGCGCTTATTTACGTAGTGAGTGAACTCTCTGTGACTGTTGTTTCAACTCGTATTGTGTTTTTTCTACTTACATAATACTTTTCTAATAACATTATACACCTTTCAACTTTATAGAACTGTTTTGAGATAATTTCAGGCCTTACGTAAATAGTGCATAATAACACACACGGTGAAGTCGCTATGACTACTATTTCAACTTACAACCTATTTTTGTACTTATATAATAATTCTCCACTAACATTGCACATGTTTACACTTGATATAATTGATATCACATAATTTCAGAACTTACGATGCAACTGAGCATCATATTAGCGCAAACTTACACAGGGAGTGTTATCGCGATATCATTTGTTTCATCTTACACTAGTATTCAACTTATAAAATACCTTACTACTAACATTACAACAAATTCCACTTTATATAATTCCTATCACATACTTACTGACCAGAATGTGGGTGTACTCGTGACATCAATTATTACAACTTACCCTATTGTTCAACTTATACGTTTTATTCATGCTAACATTACACCCGTTTCCACTTTATATTCTTGCTATCACATATTTACTGACCAGAGTGTTATACTGAGCGTCATATTTTCGCAGATTTACACAGTGGGTGTACTCATGACATCAATTATTACAACTTACACTATTTTTCAACTTATAAGTTTTATTCATGCTAACATTACACCCGTTTCCACTTTATATTCTTGCTATCACATATTTACTGACAAGAGTGTTATACTGAGCGTCATATTTTCGCAGATTTATACAGTGGGTGTAGTTTTCATATCACTTCCTTCAACTTACACTATTTCTCAACTTATACATTACTTTCCTGCAAACATTACACCCGTTTCAAGTTTATATAAGACTTGGCACATACTGACTGGCCTTACCATTATACTGAGCGTCATATCGCCATCCCACACAGTTTCAGTAGTGTAGGAAGTTATGGTACTCTCTGAAACATGGCTGAAGGCACAACGCAACATTGGTGGTGGTGGGGGAGGTGGAGAGCGGCGCCTTTCATCACTCGCACTTCTCTTCCCTCTCCCTTTTCCTTTACCCTTTCCCTTCCCTTTCCTTCCTTTTCCCACATCCTGGGGCTGTGTGGAGGAAGTTTGGGAATATTGTATGGCGAAAGACGTGCTGGGGAGTGGCTCCACCTCCTCTCCCCTAGGCCTATGTGCACCACGTGCTCGTGCTGCCTCCCTCACACCACTTCCCTTTCACCCCGCACTCCAACCACACCACTTTCGCCTTCCCCAGACAAAACACTAGGCCATACTTTATTTGCCTTCTCGCCCCACCTTCTGATCCTCGGGGTAAGATTTTTTCCTTCCCCAACCACGAGGCAACATCACGTCCTAAGCCGCCGTCATCGTCATCGTCCTCATCCTCGTCCTCATCAGAATCTCTCTCTAGGGGATGGAGAGAGGTCCATACAGGTGTTTTGGGTGCAGGCTGGCCTTCCCTTGTCTTACGATACGTGACATACCGCTTTTTCCGGGGCGAAGGGACCTCCTCATCACTGCTTGTTATTTCCTCCTCAGGCTGCACATAACCTCGATCCACCACATCATCATCAAGTGGAGAATCACTATCTCCAGTGAAGGCATCCAGGGCAGATTGTATTTCGTCGTCTGAGAGACCTTTACCCGCCATGTCTGACCTGGGTCACTGCTAACAGGTGAGTGACCGAGACAAGGGCGAGCACAGGTCACGCGGGGTCTGGGACGCTGCCCGCCTGGGGGCAGGTAGGGGAGGCTTGGGTACGTGGGCGAATCGAAAATCTAGCGCGAATTTTGAAAATTGTGGAAATTATGAACCTTGCAATTGCAGGACGTTGAAGTACGTCAACGGGATTGGCAGTGACATAACGTGAGGACGTGGAAGTACGTCAACGGGACGCCGCGGGTTAATATCCTGCACACACCTTCCACGTCCCCCATCTGCTCCAATTCATATTTACCCAATCGTTCCTCCACTTCTCTCTTATATTCTGACTTTTTCTCATCCTCTTGTAACCTTTCCACTCTCCTTGCAAATACTCCTTCTTCCCGTGCTTCCCTTCTTCTGTTTCTCCATTTTCTTTGGATCTTTATTCTGGCCACCACCAAGTAGTGGTCAGAAAGTCCACTCCCCAAGCCTCTATAAGCTCTTGCTTCCATTACACATCTTTGCATCCTTTCATCCAAACACACATAATCAATCATTGCCTTCTTTTCATTCAGTACACCACCAACCTTTCACATCACTCCCCATGTACTGTATACCTGTGGATCATTTTGTGCCTGAAGAGGGTATTGGCTATCACCAACTCCCTCCCAGCACAAATGTCCACTAAAGCACTGCCATTCTCATCTATTTCAGCAGGCACACCCCACTCACCAACTATTCCATCCACCTTCACATTCCCTACTTTACCATTCATATCACCGATAAAAACCACTCTCATTCCTTCCAAACTTTTCCATGCACACTTTCACATTTGTCCAGAACTCTTCTCTCATTCTGCTTGCACGATCTTGCGTTGGCGCATACACACACACAATCGCCCACATTTGTATTCCAACTTTCAATATATATATATATATATTATGCTTTACATAGGACGCTGAGCAATCCGAAGAGCTTACATTTTATCGTGGACATTTTTCCTCGGATTTAGGGAGGTTTCATGTCCTCTATGGAGCTTATGTCATGTGATTTTCTCCACACGTGTCCATTTCTCTTTCTGATTTGCCATATATATATATATATATATATATATATATATATATATATATATATATATATATATATATATATATATATATATATATATATATATATATATATATATACTGTATATATATATATATATATATATATATATATATATATATATATATATATATACTGTATATATAAATATATATATATATATATATATATATATATATATATATATATATATATATATATATACTGTATATATAAATATATATATATATATATATATATATATATATATATATATATATATATATATATATATACATATATATACTGTATATATATATATATTATATATATATATATATATATATATATATACATATATATATATATATATATATATATATATATATATATATATATATATATATATATATTATGCTTTACGTAGGACGCTGAGCAATCCGAAGAGCTTACATTTTATTGTGGACATTTTTCCTCGGATTTGGAGAGGTTTCATGTCCTCTATGGAGCTTTATGTTATGTGATTTTCTCCACACGTGTCCATTTCTCTTTCTGATTTGCCATATATATATATATATATATATATATATATATATATATATATATATACAGTAATCCCCATACTATCCAGACGCCCACCTCCCAGACATCACCACTTACCGGACATTATCGTTCCGGGATCCAATATTTCCAAAATGGTCCGAAAACCACAAAAAATTAGAAAAAAATACGACTTTTTCCCGCCCGTAATTTGGACTTGGTGTGCGCGGCACGGGACAGCTTTGTTTTGGTGCGTCATTCTTCCAACATCCGCTAGAGTGCCCCTGCATCCTCACTTACTGCCCGTCTCTTGTCATGAGTGCACGCTCGTCGTCATGGCTGCCCACGTGCTCGCTTTTGTGGTGGTGCCTTACCTGCTGCAGGCTCTCCTGCTGCTCTCGTGCATCTTCTTCATGTGTGTGATGATGGCGCCGCTGCCTGAGAAGAGGAAGAGAGTGGTTTTGACTCTGGAGAAGAAGAGGGAGATATTGGAGAAAGTGGATGCGGGATGGTCTTCGTCACACATTCTTCGTGAGTTCAACCTGGCCTGATCTGCTTTGTTTGATATCAAGAGATCCCGAGACAAACTCGTGCAGTACACGGCTGACTTCTCGTCAAAAAGCAAATGCAATGTGGAGAGGAAGATGATGTTTACTCCCAAGTATGCTGAAGTCGACCGCTCCACGTTGATTTGGTATCGACAGCAATGTGCTGCTGGTGTGATGGTGCGTGGCACGGAGCTGAAGGCTGCTGCTGAGGAGTTCGCAAGGCTTCACGACGCCCTAGACTCCAAGGCATCCGAGGGTTGGCTCTTCACGTTCAAGTTATGACATGACCTTACCAACCATAAGTCTCATGGCGAAGCTTTGGACGCTAATGAGGATGGAGTAGAGGAGTTTCGGCACAAGGTGAAGGGCTTGATTGACAGGGAGGGCCTCACTCTTGGTCAAGTCTACAACGCTGACGAAACTGGTTTATTCTATCACTCTTTCCCTATGAACACTCTAGCCGAGGAGACGGAGAAACGTGTACCTGGCCGCAAACTCTCCAAGCAAAGGATATCTTATTTGTGTTGTGCTAATGCTAACGGCACGCACCGGCTTATGCCCACTATTGTTGGCCGTGCAAAGCAGCCTCAGTGTCTTTGTGGGGTGATGGGTGTCCTTCCTGTCGTTTGGTACCATTCCTTGAAGGCATGGTTCACACCCCATATCTTCAAAGACAGGTTCCACCGCCATTTCGTCAAGGAGGTCATACATTACCAGACGGAGAAACTGGGAATCGCACGCGACCAGGTAAAGGCCCTCCTTCTCCTCGACAATGCACCTGCCCACCCGTGCGACAAGGAGTTGGTGGCTGAGAATGGCCACATTAGGTGCATGTTTTACCACCTAATACTATTGCTCTCATCCAACCAATGGACCAAGGAGTGACCAAGGAATGATCATGGCAACGAAGCGGCTATACCGATGGAAGTTCCTGGACTAGGTGATGGTTGTCCTTGAGGATGAGGACGAGTGCAGGGAGGGACAGGACACATGAGGCCAGTGGACTTCAGAAAACCTTCGCCGATACAACATCAAGTCTGCCATTTACAACTGGGCTAGTGCATGGAAGGAAGTCCCTGTCAAGACTAGAAAATGGTTGGTCTCGTCTGTTTCTCGGAACTGATGTGGAGCACGATTTCCTAGGTTTCAACGTGGATGACTTCCATGCACGTCTACATGCGCATGGGGGTGATGTTGATGTGGACGAAGTGCGTGAGTGGTTGGATGACGACGAGGGCAATCCTGGGTATCAGACCCTGTCTGATATCGAGATCACATCTTCAGATGCAGGTGTCAGTACCCAGCTTGAAGATTCTGACGAGGACAGTGACGATGATGCAGACTCCTCTCAGCATGACACTACTCCAGCCATCCCCAAGCTTAGCACACTCCGGGAACACCTAGAGTTCGTTTTGGACTACCTGGAACACCCGGACTGTGACAGGGAGATGGGGCCCTTGGGACTTGTGGAGGAAGTGTGTTCTTTCAGGCAGCGCATCATTAATCATCAGAATCGTCGTTCCTTGCGTCAATCAACGATTGACAGCTTTTTCAGGCCCGTGATCCCCGCTGTGCCCAGCCCTGGCTCCACTCCACTGCCTCCCCAAGACAGGTCTTCATGCTCCGAGCCACAGCCCAGCAATCAGCCACGGTGGAGTCACCACTCAACGTGAGTTTGTGCCTATCTTCAGAGTCGTCTGCAGTGGATACACCATCACCATGACCCAGCGATGCACCCATAGGTCACCTGCATGTGCTACTCTCAGACTCTGACAGTGATTAGATGCTAAGAACTTCTCCACTAGACCACATGGGAATTTACAGTGTTGTGCAGTGAAAAAAGCAGTGCATAGTGTCAAGGAATTTGAGTTCTGAGTGAAAAGACAAAGATTTAATGGACTGTAAATGTAACGTAAATTAACTTGAGTGTGTTTTGTTTAGAAAATGGTTTCAAGAGTGGAAAGACTTAAAGTGCACAGTGCAACACTTATTTCATTAAGGTACAATGGAGCGCAAGTAAGACAAGAGTGCGCAGTGTTAAGAGAATGGAATTCTGAGTGCAAATGACTAAGTTCTGTGCAAGACTTCATGAACAGTGTACTGCAAGTGCTTCAGGAAATCCTTCTTACTGTCAGAGTCTGAGAGGAGGCGGTTATTCATCGAATTGGCCAGGGACTTGTTGTAAGTACCCAGAATGTTTCCTATTGTACTGTACTGTATTTTCCATACCATACACACATCTAACACCTCATTATATTCTTTATGTCCCTTATTGGTGTGAATAGGGTATTAGGTGCTATGCATGTGCAGTAGGGAGGTATTTCTCTGAGTTAGGATCCTTAAGTACCAGTCCAGGAGCCAGAGACTTGTTGTAAGTACCCAGAATGTTTAATATTCTATAAACTCACCTCTAAAACCTAATGTTATAGTTCTTTTGCATTTATTTCAGTCTTTTATGTCCCTTATTGGTGTGAATTGGGTCTTAAATAGGTGCTATGCATGTCCAGAGGGAGTTGTATAAGTGTTCTTCTGAGTTAGGGTCCATAAGTACAAGTCCAGGAGGCTGGTGACCACTATCCGGACAGGACCACTTTCTGAACATGCCTTTGGCTCTATTAAGTCGGATAGTGGAGGGATTACTTATATATATATATATATATATATATATATATATATATATATATATATATATATATATATATGTATATACATATATATATATATATATATATATATATATATATATATATATATATATATATATATATATATATATATATATATATATATATATATATATGGTAGAGAGGCGGCTTGCAGTCCTGATGGACCCAGGTTCGAATCCTGGCTGGGGCAGGGAACAGTTTAAGGATTTTAATTTCATGAAAGTACACTTTCCTGATCTACCAGATGATCCGCCGACATGTCATAAAAGTACCCCCGCTAATACCAATACACCAGTCCTGTATGAGACAGCCCTAGCATGTATTCAATATGGACGGTGGGTGTTAGTGCCGAAGTGGTGACATGTAGAGAGGAGTATGGTATGTAGGAGGACTACTGGGCCTTGAGAGCAGGCTGTGGAGCATATGCCCTGAGTCGGACACATAAATATATATATATATATATATATATATATATATATATATATTTAGTTGTCGATTTGGTATACGCGTAGATAAATCTGTACCGTACACACAGACACATGAGCACACGCGTGGACATACATTTATTTTCATATTCACTGACTTCAGACAATATCCAGTTTGTATGCTTTGATAGTTCCTAATGTCAATACGCCCATATACACCCAATCACCTGTGTTGGTATGTTAGATGGAGCAGGGTGATATACACACACTCTGGTATTATGACTCATTCTTCCGTGTTTGGCAAGTCTTAGACGGCCCTAAGTTTTTATTTAACAGATCCGCCATAAATGCACAATTGACCCCTTCACTACAGTGGGATATGAAATTTATATTCCTTCTCCCTGGACTACTGCAAGTTGTGACCCACATCGCGAGGTTGCTTAGACTGGTGAGGTAGATTGCCCACTCTCAGAAACACGAGCAAATAGGCACGAGTATATGGTGTACACTATGTAGTATATATCGAGTAAATGCTTCAGTGTACGCAGGTTGTGTCACGAACAAACTAAGTTCTGAAAGTCATTTTTCTGGATAATCACAAGCTATGTACCCTCTAAATGATAGCAAGATACACATACACACACACACACACACACACACACACACACACACACACACACACACACACACCGTATGCAATGAAATAGAGCTCTTAAATATAGTGGCCTTCAACAAAAGGAAAACAGATTAAATCTAGGTTTTACTTCGATTTTTTATATCCATTTGCATCAATTATTTCTCTAAACTCCCGAATGTTTTGTCAGAGCTAGGCCCTGTAATTTATTCTAAGCTTAAACTTGCTATGTTTAGGTGAAATGGAATATTTGTGCTTTGACGCTGAGATACTCGTTTGCGGATAAATATAATTGTTAGCTTTAGCATGGTTAAATCAGATGAGAATACCAAACCGTGGGAGCCAAATTATGTCAAGTACCAATCGATTCTGAGTGGATGTCTCATCTCTCACTTCATTTGCGACAACCGCGACTCACATGGCGAACAGCGGGAGCTGATGTTTTTATAGGGGTGTCTATGGTTGCATGTCTATGAGGGTGCGTGTTAATGAATAACTGAAAGAGTTGGTATCCGACAGTAACCACGCCATGATGGGTGGAGGGACAGCTTATAAAGAAACCATTTTTTTAGAGCAATAGGTTTCAGAATCACAAACAACGACCCAGCAAATCAACTTCAACATTTTTTCGTCAACCAGTTTTGACAAAACCTGGGAGCAGGACTGGAGCAAAGGTAAAACTGAAGTGAATCAGTTTTGAGAAGTTCAGTAAAGGTCAAGGTAGCAGGGTTAGGTCAGTTTCGACTCACGTTTGTGATTCTTAACAAAACAACAGAGCTTTTGGCCTAGCTTTAAAAAAAATTTCGTGGAAGTTTGTAGGTTAAACATGGAATCAGCTCTGTTTTAAAGAACGGAGGTCATAGGCTAAGGTCACAGGGCAATTTTTTTTTTTCGGATTAAAACCAAACTTTGTGGAAGGGTTAAGGATAAGACCTGATTTAAAGGATTCGATTTTTAGAGCAACCAATTAGGGGTCAAGGTCACAGGGGAAGTTCAAATCAAACACTTCCAGTCTAATATAATTCAAACTAGGTGGAAATGTTAGGGCTCGGACAAAAACAAAGGGATTAAATTTCATGAACTATCAGTCATATGTGAAGGACATTAGGCAAGGTCAAAATTCACCCCGTGTTCAATATTTACGTGTAAAGTCAATAACTAAACGGTTTTGTTCTGATTTGGGTCAAACTTGATGAATGAGTTGCGGGTCACTCAACAGGTTCATCTCTTGCTTTTGTAAACAATAGCTCAAAGGTAAAGGTCGCATGGCTAGGATACCTAATTCAGTATAAACCAAACTTTGTGGAAGGGTTCAGGTTAAAGGAAAGATAAAGAGATCTGATTTTGAGAATAATCAGTTAAACGTCAAGTCCACAGGAAAATGTCAAATGTCTCTGACAAAGTCAGCTTAAACAGTTTTGATCTGATTTTCATCAAAGTTGCCGGAAGGGTTGCAGTTAGGCAAGAATGAAACAGTTCGATTTTGATACTAATCTGTCTAAAGTTAAATCACAGGTCACTGTCAAATATTTGGCCCTTAGTTCAGTTGACTGTCTCGGGTGTTACTCTCCGAGTGTTCCTTTAACTTTTTTTTTTTTTTTTTCGAGTGTGTACTACCTTCACATTATCTTTAACAAAATTTTCCATATACTTGTATTCTTTTCCACTCTACTCTTCAATTGTCTTATGATTAGTTCTCTCCCTACTTTTCCTTTCGTTCTCCGTCTAATCCTCTTCACCTTCACATATATCCGCCACCTTCATTTTCTTGTTATTTTTTATTTCCTATACGAATCTACAAATTTTTAACTTCTTGCCTGCATTCTGTCTCTCTCCTCCTCATGTCTCCTATTTTCCCCTAAAATCTCCTAATCCCACCTTGTGTCCAGGATAAGCCTTAATTACTCTCTTCTGGCCGAGGATGAGATGGAGGGATGGGGTGGAGAGGTATATGAGAGAGGGGGGTGTGAGTTGGGAGCAGGGCAGTGAAATGGCGGGGGACAGGGCGACTTGGAGGCGGTTTGTTTGTGGCCACCCCAAACGGGATTGAGGCGTCTGGCAATAGATAGATAGATAGACTCTCTTCTGATCCTTAAATCCTGGCCTCTAAAATACAGACATAGCCTCCTGCTCCTAATCTCACCAAGTTCTGCTTTTGTTCACATGTTTTGTAATTGATAGTAAACAGTTGCGGACTTTAGTTTCTGTTCATTTCTTTCTTACTGGCATCCCGTAGAATCCAGATGACATTTTCATTTATTTGTTGTGCTACCAAGTGATTTAATTTAGCTTCAGGAAGGTCTTTTGTACTGAAGGGTTTACTAAGATTATATCCAGTTAAGATAATCTACTCTAAGCAGAATGCATCAGTCAAGAGATGGCAAAAGTTAGAAGAAGAAAAAAAAAAAAAGACATCCGCCACCTCAGTGGGTTCACACATTATGTTAATCTCAGAAAACTCCTCAACTCTTAGGACTCCTTATCAGTTGAACCTAACGTTACTGGTAACTAGAATAAATTACAGAAGTCAAGATCACGACAATGCCAATGTTCACAGTTTAACCCTTCTGGCCCTTGTGACGCATCCTCAAATAAATTATTTAATTTGACATCAGCCGAAAATTTAATGAAATACTAGATCTGTTCTTATCATGAGGGAGTTAAAGGTGTACGCAATATGAAGAGCAAACACAAGTGACGGATTTCGAGTCGACAGCTGTGTACTGTCCTATGCGTTCACAAAGCTGGTAATCTAGCGTGTTAGTAGCATGATGAATATTAGGCTCTTCTTACTGAAACATGTTCTTAAATTGTCATCTCTCCGTCTTGAACACGGAGTTGCAACAACACACTAACACTACAATGTGATGCTAGCCAAGAACAAGGGTTAAGGGAACATGTACAGCTGCCTAATTGTTTCTCAACCAATAAGCCACATGAAATATGTGTTGAGATGCGAGATGTGCTAGTTAGGAAGCACTGGAAGGTTCTCAGTATTTCTCATATTTTCCAGTGTTAGCCTGCTATTTGTGAGCGGAGTTTTTTTTTTTTTTTAAGTTTAGCATTGCATTTTATGCTTTTTCTCCATAATGTTTTTATTTACCAGTATATCATTATTAGATTATGTAATTCTGTTTCAGTTTGTATGCTAAAGCATTTAGAGTGTTGTTCTGGTGCCAACATCGTTTCCCATGACGAGTTGTAGTTTCACACTATTGTTACATATTACATACAAAGTTGTTTATTCATAATTAACTGTGTAATATAGTGTGAATGATAAGCAACCAAACATCATTTCACTGTAAAGTGTGGCTTGGGATAGGATGCGGAATCAGACAACTAGCCTTTTTCAACCAAAACAACCTAGGGTAAAGGGAAAGCGATAGAAAAATATATTATATATATATATATATATATATATATATATATATATATATATATATATATATATATATATATATATATATATATATATATATATATATATATATATATATGTTTAAAGTCTTGGGGAAATATTTACCTTGCTGGTATACTTTAATGTAATCAATCAATCAATCAATCAATCATTTCCTGTGGTACCCTCGGGGATGCATAGGGCCTCGATGAACTCACACCACCACATCCTATCTTGTTCCAACTCCTCAAGATCTCCCCAACACTCATCTCCAGCTTCTCGTCTCATTGTCCTCACCCACGTCTCTTTTGGCCTTCCTCTACCTCTCCTACCAAGTGCCATCCACCCTGGTGTACCTCGTACTATTCCCTGTCTCCTGTACACATGTCCTAGCCACTTCCATCGTGAGAATCTAACATATTCATCGATCGGCTGCACTCCCGTTATTTCTCTAATTCTACTATTTGGTATCCTTTCCCACCACTTAACTCCTAATATTCTTCTAAGTGCTTTATTTTCAAACACCAAGAATTTATTTTCCATAGTCACTGTGCTGTACCAAGACTCGTGTCCATAAATTAAGATACTCCTAACCATTACCTTATAAAGTTTGATTTTTGTATGCACAGAGAAATTGTTATTATTCCAAATATTTTTAAGCATTCCCATTGCCTGATTAGCCTTCTTTAACCTTTCCTCGAATTCAAAGTTCAAAGAACCATCCTTGGCTAAATAAGTACCTAAATATTTAAACCTATCAACTTGCTTTACAACCATACCTCCAATTACACATTCCTGTGCATTTTCCATATTCATATTGATTATTTCAGTTTTTCCACAATTAATAACCAAACCCACCTTGCGACCTTCACTCACCAAACAGTCCAACACTCTCTGCATCTCTTCTGGCCCATCACAAATCAAAACTATATCATCTGCATAATCTAAATCCAAAAGTTTCCTGTTCTCTCCCCAAAGTATACCTGCACCGGTTTCTGTTCCAACGCGTTTCATAATGTAATCAATGACCAATATAAATAGTAAAGGCGATAGAACACCACCTTGAATTACTCCGGACTTGACTTCAAACGAATCACTCAGACAACCATCAACCATCACTTTACAAAATGTGTCCTCATGCATGTTCATAATGACCCTCACAAACTCCTCTGGTATTCCATAATGTCTCATGATCTTCCCCATAGTCTCTCTCGAAACACTATCAAAAGCCTTTTCAAAATCAACAAAACAAAGACTTAACGGTACTCTCATTTCATTAACTTGCTGCATCAAATGCCTAACTATAAAGATCAGATCATTGCAACCACGTCCCTTTCTAAAACCAGCCTGTTCATCCCTCAGAATACCCTCAACCACCGGCTCCAACCTATTTAACAACACTCTACTGAAAACTTTCAAAGCTATCGGTGACAAAGAGATTCCCCTCCAATTACCACATTCACTCAGGTCTCCCTTCTTCGGAACTTTAACAATTACACCATTCTTCCAAACTGATGGTAGTAACCCCGTCACCCATATCTTATTGAATAGCTTGGTCAAGATCATTATTAATCTATCCCCCTCCACTTTAAACATTTCCGGAAATAAACCATCCTCCCCTGGTGCCTTATTATTCTTTAACTGTTTTACTGCTTTCTCCACTTCTTCAAGCCTCAACTCTCCTGTTTCTATATTTAAATCTTCCTGAGCAGACGGTATATCCTCTTCTGGTGGTATTGGTCTATTAAGAACTGTCTCAAAATGCTCTTTCCATCTATTTTTAATATCTCCATCTTTGATCAATACATTTCCTTCCCTGTCTCTAACTGGTATTTCCTTGCGTTTACCTGCATTACCACTCAGTTCTCTAATCGATTCATATGCTATTCTTTGACTCTGTCCATCATTTTTGTTTATTAAGATTTCAGTCTCTGCAACCTTTTCATCCACACATCTTCTTTTATCTCTCCTAGCTAACCTTCTTACTTCTGAATTCAAACTCCAGTACGCAGCTCTTGCTAATTCAATCTCTCGTTCATCAACGCATTGCATCTCACTCCTCAATTTAGCCTCACCTCTCTTTTTTATCATATCCCACGTTTCCTCTGATATCCATTTCTTTCTCCTGAAATCTATGTCTCCTTCCAATCGTACATTCAGCAGTCTCATGCAAAACTTTGTTCACATCCTCCCACATCTCATCTACACTTCTCTCCCCCTCTTCCAACGTTTCCAACACCAAAAACCTATTTCTGCATTCTAATCTGAATTCCTCCTTTTCTTCTCCTTCCATTCTAAGCTTAACAATATCATATCTACCAACACCAGATTTTTCCTTCTTCTGATTTTTAAGTTTAGACCTTATTTTTGCAATGCTGAGTTGATGGTCACTACCAATATCCGCTCCCCGTTTAACATGAACATCTAGCAGAGAACTTCTATGCCTCCTACTGATAGCAATGTGATCAATCTGATTTTTATATTTTCCACACGGCGACACCCAAGTTGTCTTGTGTATATTGCAATGCTGAAAGAGTGTGCCCCCGATGACTAAGTCATTTGCTAGACAGAAGCTTCCAAACCTCACTCCGTTTTCACTCATCCTACTACCAACTCCCATCTTACCCATACATGCCTCAAATCCCTCATTTGAACAGCCCATTACTGCATTAAAGTCTCCAACGCAGATCAAAACATCATGTCTAGGTACCCTTCCTACTCCTTCTTGCAACTTTTCATAAAATGTGTCTTTCCTTTCGTCGAGTGCATCATTAGTAGGTGCATAACACACAAACAGACTGATGTTGCCATGATTTGATTTAAACCGTGCATATAACAATCGCTCATCTATAGGATCCCACTCACATAAAGCCTTATTTGCCTTACAACCCAGCAACAATCCTACTCCCTGATAATGC
The DNA here is from genome assembly GCF_032717465.1 of Coenobita brevimanus. Taxonomy (NCBI): domain Eukaryota; kingdom Metazoa; phylum Arthropoda; class Malacostraca; order Decapoda; family Coenobitidae; genus Coenobita; species Coenobita brevimanus. The sequence goes on from NC_136976.1 coordinate 23,841,381, forward strand.
ATTCCGTCCTGTCGACCAGATATCAATAAACGTATACCATCCTCCAAATCCAACTTATCGAATCCAGTTAATCTAGTTTCTGTCAGAGCACAAATATCAAGTCCATAATTTTGAAAAACCTTCACTAACTCATCGATTTTACCGTCATGATTTAGCGTTCTCACATTCCAGTTACCAATTTTAATTGTATTTTTTGCATTGACAAAAGAATTAGATTGTAATTGAGGCAACCGTGAGATTCTTAGCACCCCCTGCCCATTTAAGGGCTGCACGGGACTGGGGGCCATTATTGTTCTTTCAGAGTCCATCAAGGTTTCTTTGGCTAACTTCCTGAACACCTCGCCATTGTGTTGCAGTCGCAGTAGGCAGCTAACTTGCCTGATTGCCCACACCCGAAAGACACAGCTATGCTGTAGCCAGTCACGTGCCGGCATGCTTCCCAGCCATTTCACTCTCAAGGAGTTCCTCTGCCTGAGAAAGCAACCACCCCCCTGCTCCCGAGGGCTTTTGATCTGTGTAGGTAGAGGGCGATTAATGTAATCAGGACTATTTTATGGAGGTGCATAATATGCATGGTAAAGTTGTGATGCTTCTGTTCATGTATGAATCCCAGTTGTCTGTGGGGTTTGGCATCTCTGAAAATGCTGATTCCAGTGCCACTCCCCAGTGGGGGAAGGCGGCTAACAGCAGAACGCACTTATCATTCAAACGAGAGGGAAGTATGTACTCTGAGCTCTCTCTATGTTGCTGTTGTATCTTTCTGCAGCCAATAAAGAGAGATAAATCTACTCAGTTTTCAGTTCACCTGCACACGCTACCTCTACAATTCCTTCAAAAGGATTTACACCGACTTCCATGTCCAGTGTGTAAGAAGACATTTTGGTGGAGAGTGTCAGCCGGAAATTACTTCTACCAGGCACAACGTTATAACCTTGCTTGGAACAGTGAGGTCACGTCTAAGCTGATATAAAATTGGTGATTAGCTGTGGGGTACCAATAAGTTGATATATTTGTGACCAGTTGAGGAATTTATATCAGCTGATACAGTATTATGTACTTTATGAAAACTCTTGCTATTTTGGATGTCTCCGAGTTGGTAACTGTTGCTTTTCCCGAGAAGGTAGTAGATCATTCTAGTAAATAGGAAGCGTATATAAGGAAGTGGAAGAGCCTTTGGGAGTCAGTTTCGTTTCAGTTCAGTGTGAGGTTAGTTCAGTGTCAGTGCAGCTAATGAAGATTGTATAGCTCCGGTACTTGTGAAAACAATGAAGTGAAGTTGGCAAGCATTTAATGAAATTTTTTTGATAATAAATCTATCTATCTATCTGTCTATTGCCAGACACCATAATCCTGTCAGGGGTGGCCATTCGACTTTGAGTTAGTTGTTTTACGGGGAGGGGCACTAACCCTCCACCAACCCACTTACTGACACGTAGGGATTACGTATTGTTTGGTTATATGGTTACCACCCAGCGTTGTAAATGGTTCCTTGGCTTACAGGAAACAGCAAACTTAAAAAGCCAATGTTTATTTACAACGCCTGAGCGTTGTACACCAAAAGGCTGAACTTAAAAACAACACACTGGGCAACGTCCTTCCTATACCAAACTACTGCTGTTGGAGCCCGTGGCAATGTGGGACTGGGACGTACCATAATATAAGCTACAAAAGGAATGTAGATTTGAATCAGGATAAGGTGAAAAGTATAGAATTCATTCGTTTTAGAATGTAGAGCAAATCAACATTTCAAGTGTGTTTTTTATTTCACCCCATCAGCCCGAATGCGCAATATTTTAATCCTGCTGGTATCCCACGGTTATGTTTAGACTAGAGTAGACCGTTTGTACTAAAGGACCCCCACACTACTTGGAACTTCATCATCCAAAAAAAAATAAAAAATAATAATTGGAGCAAGAGAGAGAGAAAGGGAGAAAAAAAGCCATCGAATTAGAATGGCTCATGTTTCTCTCCACTATTCCTTCTCCTCATGTGTGCTTTTCAGCATTTGTTATTATATATAGAGTTCCATCTTCCCAAGTGTAAAATATTCTTCTAACGTCTGATCATCCTTTGATTAAAAGACATTTGAAGGCTTCCTTGCATAATCCCGCTACAGCCTGGCTTGTAGATGCTCTTTTTTTTTTTTTTTTTTTTTTTTTTTTTTTTTGCCGCGTCCACATCACATGGGTGTTAGCGTGGGCGGGACTTCTGTAACACTGTAGCCCATAGACATTCTTATCTGCTCCCGCCCGCGCCAGCCAGTATTTTGTATGAGCATGGCCTTGTATGCGTACCGATTATTTCCTTTATTTTTCTCTTTAATATTGCATATAATTAAGTGTTTTTCAAGTACACTCTGTGTGGTCTTCCATAAGTAAGTTATACATTCACTTTAACGTACTACATTAAGAAGTAGTTTGTAACGAACTGAATAGAAATCTTTCTAAATATATGGAGAGATTCCATTGAAAGATTTAGATTCATCATTCATATGAATAATGCTTTTGAAGAGTAAATAAAAGATTGCAAATACACAATTAACAGTAATACATTCTCTGAGCAGAGAATATTCTCTCCTGAGCGCTTAGCAGTATTATCTCTAATTATGGTTTCTGACAAAATGGTCCTACTGATGTTATGTTAATTAATCTGGTAATGGCTTTCGGATTTTGACTTAATAGTTTTTTTATGTTGCAACTCGTAATTCGCTACTTTCCAGTCATGAGGTATTCTTCATGGAATATTGAACGTTTGAGAGAAAGGTATCATTTAAGTGTTCAGTTCCTTTCGGAAATGTTTTATCTGGCCTAGGATTTTTTATTTACTGACCTTAAGTTCACTGATTTTATGCAGCACATATCACTAATAGTAATATATAAATTATGCTGCCTTCTTTTAAAAGTATAGGGAAAGGAGGCCATAACACGCAGGACTTTTTTACCGTTGTTGTTGTTTTTTTTTCGGTAAAGAAACCATCACTCCACTGTTATCGCCTCCACATTCATCTTTAGCCGTGATATTGGCAAACGCATGAACCATTAACATGCGCAATAGTAGAATTACTACCATTAAATCCACAGTGAGTTCCATTGGATCCTCTCCAATGAAGCTTTTTTTTTTTTTTTTCTTAGTGATCTTTTTGTTGAAATGCACACAAATAAAGTGGGGAATGTAACGTTAGTTTCCTCCTACTGAACTGTAAGTGACACAAGTTCTATTATCCCAGGGCCTCTGACTCACATCTAGGGTATGTATGTCAGTTACATTTCTCCCTGAAATACTCGTATCATAACAAGTTAGGAACGCTCACAAGTAACGGACAAGTAGTGATGGAATAATTCTTATAATTATGTTCCCGACTATGTCGAATGAGAATAAGGTTTTATTATGAAGAAGAATAGTGACCTGTGAAAATATTAGGTAAAATAATATCCCCACTTTATGTCGATAGTAATGTAAGATATAGAAAGGAAATGTGTCGTATGATAAACAAAATTAATAATTACGAAAGAGATACTAAAAGGCCTCTAAAGCAGAGGGGAATACCGACCCAAATACAAAGTTCGGGTTCCTCTTAGTGTACAACTCTCCTAGCTCCAACAACAGTTGTATTCAGTATCCGGCTTTGCTTACAGAAGCGGCATTCGTTCCTATTTTGTACTCCGCGTCTCCCACTTTAATTGCTTGGGCTTCCCGTTGAATCCCAGCACCAAAATTAACGTCATTCTCTTGAGCCGCAGCCAACTAGCCACTCCTGAGTCAGCTGGGCCGAGTCATCAGTGTGGTCAAAGGCGATGGGGCCACTTTACGTGCAAATTGTCGGTAATGGATGATCCAGCTAGCTATTTCCCGTTAATTGCAAAACCCAGATGAGAGAGAGAGAGAGAGAGAGAGAGAGAGAGAGAGAGAGAGAGAGACAGACAGACAGACAGACAGAGGAGGGGGAGTCCGTGCGTCTAATCAGTGGAGTTTTCTTCTTTCATTTTTCATTCCCTCAGACATATCTTGTGTTTCATTTTTCCACAAAACCATCTATTCATCTTTTTAACCTACGATTTCTCACAAAGTTGTTGATAGACTTCATTGAAATATTGTGGATATATCGATAATGGACCAAGGAAGAACTGCTTAAATTTTGGTGGTGATCTGAGTTATCCGATAGGCGCTGGAGAAGGTATGAGCTTTCTGAGTGCGCTTAACTTGTTTACGCTACTTTGTTTTTTTTTGTTTCCCTACTTACTTGCACCCATTCCTCCATGCATCGACCCTTTCTTTTGTCTATCCATTCGTCCGTCAGTACACTCATCTGTCAACTGTTCTTGTTTTGTTTCAGTGCCGCCAATTATTAAAACGGAAGAATTATTCCCACATCTAAAATTTATTTATACTGAAAAGATATAACAGTTTCGTCGCGACATGGAAGCATATCTGAAGAGGGTACAAGTCAGACCGAAAATGCTTTGCTCGTATGTTCTCAGGAAGCAGCATATCTCGCATATGACCATTATTTTCCGTTCATTCTTTTTCCTTCATCTTCCTTCAGTTCGTCTTTTTCTTTTCCTTGTTCTTCTGCCTAGACAATTAAATCATTAATTTACAGGCTCGTCCTTGCGACCATCTAGGCATGTTTTCCATTTTGTCCCTATGCCGTGCATTTTTCCGTCTGTCTGTTCACAATTATCTATCGGCATATTTTGTTTCTTTTTGTTCTCGTCCTTCTTTTCTTATTCAATCCATTTAGTAGTATTTATCTTCTTCTGCGACTGAAATATTTTGCCTTTGTTTTTATGGACTCTTATTTTTCTCCTCCTCACGGGTAATTAGATTCGTCATTCCCTCCTGTGTCTTCCTGTGATCGTCTTTTATTTTAATTTACCCATTGTATATATTAGCTTAATGAACATGCATTTGCCTCTTAGCCTGGTTTTCATTCAAGCATTCTCTGGCCACTCTGACCAGATGTCCGTTTTTCACTACTATTTCTCCTTTCTCTGCATGTTTTCTTCCCTGTTTTTCCATTCACTGTGCTGTGAAGTACGAGTATTTTTTCTTTCAGCGACTCTGTATATTTAACTTTCCTTTCCTCTCTGTCACGCCCTTATCATCTCATCCTCTCTGTGTTTCCTTTCCCTGAAGTTGTGGAGCCTAACCCAGCTTCGTTTTCCTCTCACAGTCTTCTCATATTCCTTCATTTTCGTTTCCCAGTCCTTCTTTTATTTGCCTATTTCTCCCCCCTCCACTCTCTCTCTCTTCGGAGTGCTCGTCTTCCTATTCATCAAGGCAGATGATTCTCCTCGGCTATCGACTGAGGCTTGTCCTTCTCTTGCCAGCTGCATTTTGCACACTTTCATGGCAGCAACTTTTTTTTTTTTTTTTTTGCATGGTCTTTTCCTGCAGAAAATTTGGAGCCCCTTCTTTTTTTTTATTTTTATACAGTATTTCTACAGTTCGTGCAACTGGTTGATATTTTCGTCATTTTGTGACGTAATTCCCGTAGTTCACTGGCAGAATAAGATGGTTCTCCGGCTCAACACCATCTTAACACTTTTTCGTGACAAGCATCGCATTATATTGTTAATCTTCTTTATTGGTTAGCATGCAAGGAGACATTTGTATATATAGGCCTAAACGGACAGAGTACGTAGTTCACCAACACCAACTTACACATTTCTTCTTCTTTACTGTACACTTAGTTTGATTTTCATGAACAGGACTAAATAAATCCAATCTTAGTATGGAGAACCTGCAGACCTTCCTTAGGGTCTTGATTCAAACAAAAGATAAAATGACACGCCCATGGTAAACCTGAACGTACCTGTAGGTGGACCTTGCAGTCAGTACAAAAGTTTGAATTAAATTGACTTAAAAATGAAGAAGGCATAGAATTAATACCGATCAAGTGCACGAAGACCGTTAAGGCAGATAACTGAGTATGGTAACGTCCAAACTTTCCCCAGAACGTGGCACGCAACAGTCGACTATACATCCAAGCCCTAAACTGTACCACAGGGTGAAGACAAAGTACATCCAAGAACCAAGATTTGCGTAACGATAATTAAGACTGCAAAGGGCGATCATTATCCAGCAAAGTACAATCTTGTGCATGTGGCAAAAGTTAAATTGTATTCCATGTTCTAATTAGCAGCGACCACCACCCATAACCCCTTAATTTTTGTGACGGATTTTTCATTTTATTCCAGCTATCTCCAGGTTAATTCATTCAGTACAAAGGAAGGGTCGAACTGCAGGGGTTAGGTACTGATTTCATTAACCTCTTCAAAACAAGAGATCTTCCCTAAGTTGAAAATATTCGTAGGTGGTGGCTTGAGTATAATGAAAAAAATGACGTCATCACATTGAGAAGGTTAAGATTCAAGTTCTGTCTCTGTAAGGGGAAATCTCTTGAGAAGCCCCCCCAACCAAAAATATATGCTCTTTCACTGTGCAGGAGTAATGGCAAAACAATTTTCAGTATCTTGTTCCAAGTTAGGCAGAACCCTCATGCATCATGTTTTATTGTTCTTTAACCAAAACTGCCATGAATAATCGTTGACAACAGCCTCAGCGCAATTAGTCAAACAACACATTTCTCACCCGCTTCTCTCCACCCATGTGATACAGAAGGCAACCGATGATATAAGTTGCCTTTCGCGTACACAACTGATCGAATGTGGCAGTGCTCCTCAGTTTGTCTGGTCCTTTCCCTATAACATTCAGTCTGCTATGTACCCTGGCATCTCAAAGTGAACGGATTATGATAATGGCCCTCCTTAGACCTCTTTGAAAAGGTATGAAATGTGTGGGGCTATGGTCTCTTTGTCTAATGAAAACTGTGGGGAAAATTACTTCCTCGAGCATACATTTCTACATTATGTTGACAATCGGCTACGTACGAGGCATCATAGTTTCCGTATGAAATTCTGATGACTTGAGTTTCGGTTAAACTGACTTCATTGATATTTTACAAGACCCATCGATGTCATAAAAACACATCCGCTAATATCACTACACCAGTACTGAATGGGACAATCACAACATGTATTCGGTATGGATGATGATTATCAGTGCGGAAATTGTGGTTTTTGAAGGTGTGTGAAAGGTGGGACTGCTGAGCTTCAGGGAACGGACTGTCATATTTATGGCCAGAATCAGAACAGATACGTGGCGTCCCAGGAAATGTGCATCAAATACCAGATTATTTTTGGACTTACACTGGGTAATAAATACTATATCAGCTTGGACCCCATCTTCAACCATTTCAGTGAAAATGGTTTCCTTTATTGTCACTGTGTGTGTGTGTGTGTGTGTGTGTGTGTGTGTGTGTGTGTGTGTGTGTGTGTGTGTGTGTGTGTGTGTGTGTGTGTGTGTGTGTTCCCTCCCTCTCTCTCTCTCTCTCTCTCTCTCTCTCTCTTTCAGTATCAATCTGTTCTATCCGTCTGTCTATCTTTCTGTCTTTCTATCTATCTGTTCGTGTGTCTGTCTAGCCGTTGCAGGTGTACTTTCCTCTCTGCACCACGGTTTTCTTTCCATTTCATCACTTCCTGGCTTCTTTGTTTGTGAGTATAATTTCCAATACTAAACATGATTCGTAACTCTCATGATCCTATGGCTCACTGTTAGCTGACTGATGTCGTCTAGCGTAGGTAGAATAAAGTAAAAATCTGACCATGGGACAACTAACAACTATATATATATATATATATATATATATATATATATATATATATATATATATATATATATATATATATATTTGTTATGGGGGTGTATATTACAGTGCACTCTTAACCCTTAATTAAGCACCAAAAGGGATAAGAAGATTTTTGCAAGAAAACTAACTTAACTTTACTGTACACTATAACATCCACAACCAAAGAAGAAACCAGGGTTCGTTTTACAAAAGGGAGGATTCATATGGGTCTCAGGATACAAAAATAAAACAAGTGCAAGGAATTCTTTCTCAATAGTTGAATTATTTCTCTGGGCCTTATTGAACTTTTTACTAAAATAGCACACAGGCATCTCAAAGCCTTCATCATTATCCTGAAGCAAAACTGCACCGGCTCATAGGCCACTGGCATCAACAGCTAATTTAAAGGATTTATCAAAACTGGGAGCTTGAAGCACTGGGTGACTTGACAGGATGGCTTTGACTTTAGAATAGGCTTCCTCACATTCTGGCTTCCACTTATACTTGACTCCTTTTCTTAACAAATCAGTGAGGGGAGCTACAAGATCAGAGAAGTTCAGGACAAAACGTCTGTAGTACCCTACCATACCCAGGAATCGTTGCAACTCTCTCTTATTTTTGGGTTGTGGGGAATTGACTATGGCCTGAACTTTAACATCAGGTGGACTCAGTTAGCCTAAACCGACCACATAACCTAGGTACTGCACTCGAGCCCTCACCAATTCACATTTAGCTAAATTAAGCACTAAATTAGCAGAGGACAGTCTCTGAAGCAAGGCATCTACTTGGCTCATGTGTTGTTCCCAGGTGTTGCTAAAAATAAGAACATCGTCAGTGTAAGTGATACAGTTCTCAACATCCTTGGTGAGATCATTCATCAGCCTTTGGAAGGTGGCAGGAGCATTCTTCATACCATAGGGCATGACCTTACATTTATAAGTCCTGCCACCGACCACAAAACAGGAAATTTCTTGGGCCCTTTCTGTGAATGGGACTTGCCAATATCCCTTAATTAATCTAATTTTGTGATAAACTTAGCACTGCCTATCACGTCCACACAATCATCTGCTCTAGGAAGTGAGTAAGTATCAGTCTTGGTAAGGGAGTTGACTTTATGATAATCAATAAAAAAGTGATGTGACCCATCTGGTTTTGGAACCACCATGACCGGGGAGCACCACTCACTTTGACAGGACTCGATTAACCCCTGCTGCAACGTGTAGTTCAGCTCCTCTCGAATGATGGTCTGCTTATGAGGACTAGCCCGGTAGGGGGACTGCTTTACAGGGCTGGCATCTCCAACGTCCACATCGTGCTGTGCCACTTCCATCCGTCCTGGGGTGTCCTGGAAGACATCAGGGACTTTCCTGAGAAGGGCAACAAGCTCAGCACACCGCTCTGCAGTCAAGTGGGAGAGTTTATCAGTCAGTGTACTCCAAGCTTCCTGGTTTTCTCTCCTTCTGGTCATCTGGTCCAAAGTCAAAGGGCAGCCCTCGTCCTCCGCAAACTCGACAGCCGACACCACGCATGGAGCACAAGGGGGGTCCACGTCTCGCCTGTGGTACTCCTTCAACATATTTATATGGCACAATCTTCGTTCCTTCCTCCGGTCTGGGGTTAAAATGACGTAATTTACTTCACCTACCCTCTTTTCCACTAGATAAGGGCCTGCAAAACTTGCCTGCAGAGGCTGACCATGAATGGGAAGCAAGACAAGAACTTGATCACCTGGGTGAAACACTCTGTTCCTAGCTTTCTTAGAGTGGTCATACCACCTCTTCATCTTCTCCTGAGAGGACTTCAAGTGTGCCCTGGCTACTTCCATACTATAGGCCAGTCTTTCTTTAAATTTTGACATATAGTCTAGCAAGTTAATTTGGTCATCATCCTTGACCCATTGTTCTTTGAGGAGTTTAAGGGGACCTCTTACTTCATGGCCAAAGATTAACTGAAATGGGGAGTAGCCCAAGGACTCGCTCGGTGCCTCTCTGGTTGCAAAAAGTAGGAAAGGCAAACACTTGTCCCATTCCTTTTCATCAACACATAATTATCTGAGCATGCTCTTCAAAGTTTGGTGATACCTCTCTAATGCACCTTGACTCTGAGGATGATATGCTGAGGAAGTGATCTGTGAGATTCCTAACTCCTTAAGGGTTTGTCTGAACAGTTTGGAATTAAAATTAATGCCTTAATCCGACTGCACCTCTTTAGGGAGACCAAAATGGGTAAAGAAGGTTAGCATCTCCTTTACAACCAATTTAGCTGAAATATTTCTCAAGGGAATGGCTTCAGGATATCTAGTGGCCATGTCTAACATTGGGAGGATGTACTGGTGGTCTGAAGAGGTCTTAGGCAAAGGGCCAACAATGTCCACAAGGACTCTAGTGAATGGGGCCTCAAACACAGGTAGAGGAATCAAAGGAGCCGCAGGGATGGGCTTATTGATTTTACCGACTAGCTGACAGGTGTGATATGACCTACTGAACCGGGAGACATCTCGACGGATTCAAGGCCAGTAAAAATGCTGCCAGATGTGGGAGAGTCTTCCTCATCCCTAAGTGACCTGCTAAAGAAGAGCCATGAGCAATGGACATAATTTTTTGCCTATGGGGTCTTGGAACCACCACCTGATGTACAGTCTCCCACTCGTTATCATGAGCAACACTAGGAGGTCTCCATCTTCTCATTAACACGTTATTTGGTCTTAAATAATAACACTCAGTCAGTTCAGACTCACATTCATCTTCCATAACTGCTGAGTCAATTAAAGTGGCAATCTCTGGATCAGATCTTTGCATATTAGCTAACTTTGCACTTGCATCAGTCTGGGGAGTATCATCAACGTCTGAGTCATTCAACTGGGCAAAAAAGGTATCACCAAGCACAATATCATCATCGGCATTGCCAGTGCCATTACCGTCAATGTTCTCATGGCTGGCCTTTGCCGTCATAGCTCTAGTTACTGCACATGCGGGAAACAATTTGGGACATGTATCTTCCAACCCTTTAGTCCTATCCTCACTCAGAGGAGCCTTTGAAACGCAGGGATCGGCACTCACCTGTCCTCCCGCCAGGTCATTACCCAAAAGGAAAGTGACCCCTTGTACAGGAAGCTGGTCAACAACACTCACACGCAGTGAACCAGTAACTAACTCTAACTGGAGCTTCACCTCAACTAGGGGAACAGATACAAACTCAGCTATACCCTGCAGCAAGACACATTCATTAGGGTCAGCTACATCAACAATTTCCTTCGAGATTAGTGACTGTGAAGCTCCTGTGTCTCTAAGTATAGTGACTTCCTTACCACCTTTTCCATCAACTGAAATTAACCCCTTAGAAATAAAGTTAGCAAATAAATGACCTGGGAAGGAGTCACTTTGAGTATTGCTCGGGGGAGGACACTCTTTGGAGTCTTATTACCACTCCCACCTGAACCTGATGGCTGCACTGCTCCAGTCTTACTAGTGTCTAACAATGGCTCTACAGGAGTCTGTCTATCCACCAATGACGGCTCCACTCTGGCCTTATCAACAACATGCACCTGCTGGGGTTGTATCTGACTACCGCTAACAATATCTGTGGGTGGCTGCTCTCTGTTGGTGTCAAAAGATCTCCAAGAGTTTATCAAAGTAATTGGTTTTACCGAGGGATTTTTCCCTCGTTTTTTCCAGCACCAATCCTCCAAGTGCCCCGTTTTCTGGCAATACTGGCAAAACCTGACACTTTTTCTTGACCCTCTAGCAACACTGTCCTCACTTACTTTCGTAGAACTAACATGCTCTGGGGTTGCAGTGTTCCCACTAGTGTCACTTGACATTAAATTGCCTTTACCAGAAGAAGGTTCACAAAAAATGGTTGGTTCACTCTCCTACCCTTAACAAATAACTGAGGCTTACGTTCATGCTTATGAATTATACTACAGTTATCTGCTACAACAGCAGCCTCAGCTAGGGTATCTAAATCTTTTTCCACCAGGTATGTAGCCACATCCCTATCTATCTTACCAGTGAAGTTCTCCAAGATCATTAATTCTTTAAGTTTACAGAAATCATGAATTTTCTTAGAATGCAACCATTGATCAAATAAGTCTGTGAGTACTCTAGCATATTCCACATGAGTCTGATCTTTCTGTTTAAAGGTGGACCTAAATTTAAGCCTATATGCCTCTGGCACGAGTTCATATGCTTTGAGAATGGCATCTTTTAAACAATCATAGTTAGCATATTGATCAACAGATAAAGAAATATAAGCTTCTTGAGCCTTTCCTTTCAAAACACTCTGCAGCATTACTGTCCAAGAGTCTTTTGGCCACGAGAGACAACCTGCCACCTTTTCAAACATATGAAAATACTTGGTGACATCTTGCTCATTAAAGGGAGGTACTAGCTTAATGTTCCTAGCAACATCAAAAGATTCCTTGGCAGATGAACTACTAGGTAAACTATCGGGGTGCTTCAGTCTGAATTCCTGATCCATTTCCTTTTGTCTCATTTGAGCCTGTAATTCTATTTCCCTCATTTTGGCTTGCACTTCAAGTTCCCTCAGCTTAATTCTGGCTAACTCAAGTTGCACTTTGTCACCAGTATCATGAGCAGAAAAATCACTAGGGCCAGGTATCTCCGACGCCAAAGGCTCAGGGTCAACACCTTGTGCAGTATCAAATGGCTCAGAACTAGCTATAGAGGACTCACTTTGCTCAAACATGGTGTCCAATATTAACTCAGGTAACTTAGTCTTAGTGACTGAGGCAGGAAATCTCAACTGTAAAGCCTGAGCAAGCAATATGAGCTCGTGTTTTGTGAGTGTTTTCACTGCGTTTGGGGATGGCTTAGAATCCAAAAATGCATTCACATAATTATCATTCATTAGGGCCATGATTACTGATTATAGTTAAGTAGGTAAAAGTAAGCACTGTGTGTGTGGCCAAGGTTGCCAATATTATGTCACAGAGCTATCCTGGCAGGGGGTCGCCAAATTGTTATGGGGGTGTATATTACGGTGCACTCTTAACCATTAATTAAGCACCAAAAGGGATAAGATAAAGTTTGCAAGAAAACTAACTTACCTTTACTGTACACTATAACATCCACAACCAAAGAAGAAACCAGGGTTTGTTTTACAAAAGGGAGGATTCATATAGGCCTCAGGATACAAATATAAAACAAGTTATTTCTTACCTAACCAGAATACACTCAGTGGAGACTAAGTACTCACAAAGCTCGAGGAAACGTGGAGATTTCGAAGGTTAAATCCAGATATAAATCACACACTAGTGTAAATGAAGGAGTGAACCAAAAATGGGAAATGGTGCACAAACAGTGTGTTTTGTAATCAAAGTCACGTATTGAGTAGTGTTGGGGAAAAGTGCATCACAATGTGACAAAAGTGTAACGTGCAAGTAAATGTGTACAAATGTGTACAAATGACAAAATGTGTACAGGAATGTGTGTACAAAATGAGACAAAATGTGTACAGGGATGTGTGTACAAAATAAGACAAATGTGTACAGGGATGTGTGTACAAAAAGGGACAAAATGTGTCTCTTCACACTTTCCTGGAGCTTATAAAGGAGACTTACTCCGCCTTTCTTAGCTAATTAAGCACTAGGGTGTCTTAAAAATAATCTCTGTCCATACAGAAACAGTAGATGCACCTGCTACCAATGAGGGCCTCATACATTCCACACAGAACCAATTGCGTGCCATCAAGAACGTGACGAAAGCGCCATTTAGGCTTCTAATTGGCAAACATCCCTACTTTGCTCCTCCCACATTATGTCACACCCACAGTTCAAGGACAAGAGGAACTTTCTGCATAATTTGTGAGAAAAATACCTGGTGTGTTATCAGCTGAGAAGGCAAAACTTGACCACTAAGTAAATACAGCTGAGGACCAGGGTTACCCTTTACAGGCAGCAAAACTGATAAGAAAAAATATTTATGTTCTTAATGGCTCGCTTCTCTCTCCTTTCATTATCACCTTATCTTCTATTTCACCCATTCGCTACTGGGGTAACTACGCCAGTGACAATATATATTATATATATATATATATATATATATGTGTGTGTGTGTGTGTGTGTGTGTGTGTGTGTGTGTGTGTGTGTGTGTGTGTGTGTGTATTCGTTTATTTTTCGAAATTTCCGTACCTTAATCCCACTTCCTCTTCACTCACTTCCTCTTCCTCTCTATTGTTCTCTCGATTTCTCCTTATCCTTGTCTTTTGTCGTATCTTTTACTTACTGTTTGCTTCCTTTCTCCCTTTCTCTTTACTGTTCACTCTCCTCTCTCGGTGCGATCAAATTTATGTTCTCTCAAAGTACACATCTTCCCCATGGCTTTTCCTTTTGCCTTGGATCGAGCTGTTTCCGTCATCTCTGTTCTCTTTTCTCCTTTCCTCCTCCTCCTCCTTCTCCTCCTCCTAACCGTTAGTATTATTCTTTCCTTCTTCCAGTACTTTCTCTTCGTCTCTACTGTCTCCCTAATCAGGAAGCAAATAGCAACAAAGAAACGTCGTTCTGCACATTGTATCTTTTTATCTCTTTTATATATTAATGTTGCTTAAGATATAATCTGTCATTCTTCTCTATTAATGTTAATTTTACCTTGCATATTAGGATTTCTTACAATGTAGTCTTTCATTCATCTTTCCTATGAAGTGTCCTGACAGTTTACCTATGTTGCAGGGGCGATGGTCCTTATTTTTTTCCTGTTAGGCGCTGCAGGATTGACTGGTGGACTAGAAAAGGTTCGTTGGTTTTCATATTGTTATCTTCATCTCTTAGTGTCAGATATCATAGTCATAATCTTCGCATAATAATCATAGTCATAATCTTCGCAGTGGGTAAGTCTTAAAAGGATCAATAGAACTGTTGTTTATTTTCCATTGTAATTTTTTGTACTCCATCCTCCTTTCCCCCACCCTCCTTTACCCTATTATTCACCACTCTATTCTTCCGAAATCCTCTTATTTCACTCCCCATTTCCACACCCATTCTTCCTCACCCACATTCTGGAACCCTCTCCTTATCCTTCATTCTGTCTTTCACAACCGCTTAGTTATTATGATCTCTCTCTGCTCTTCTCTCCACGTTCATCTGTTCTTTTTTTTTTTTTTATTGATTCATTCTTCGCCTTTACTATTTTCTTTTTCTTTTTTTTTTTTAATTTTTTCTTCGCCCTTGTGTTTGCTTTCTCTTCACCCTGTTTCTGTCATTTTCGTTGTCTTCGTTCCCATCTCCCTTTCGCTTTACCGTCTTAATCCTATAATTCCCTTTGGACTGTAAATTTCTCTTTGGCTGGCATGGAACAACACAGAGCGTTAGCCGTAACTGTATTTACACACTCAGGATCGAACGAGTATGGCTACCTCACAGAATCGTCTGGTATAGGCTACCATACATAGAATACTTAAAGTTGTCCCGATCATGGAAGGGTTAAACGTTTCCTGTTCCAAGGATTCGTTACTAGTGTTTTGCTTTAGAATTTTCTTTTCACTTCTCAGCTTCATCATCCTTCCCCCTCGAGCTACATCGCTTCTCCGTCCCTTACATTCCTTCTTTGTCTTTCTCCTCTTTCCCTCGTGTTTCATTCCTCTCCTTCCTCCCACTTCACATGACTTTTACATCGTTCCTCTCCTCTATCCTTCCAGCTCATTTTAGGACCTGAACTGTATATTTCACTGTTGCATGTCGTATTCTGAGTTAAGATTATGAATTAGCCAGTAATAACAGCCTCAGCGACCCTCGTGCAATCGATCCGAAGTCATCCTAAGCTTTCTTCTCCTTTCCCCTCTCTCCGTTAGTCTTCTTTCCTCCTCTTTTCCATTAACTCCTGTTTTCTCTTACTCTTCCCTTTTCTCTTCATTTCATGGTATCTTGGTTCTGCTTTCTCTTTTCAGCTTGTTCACTTAATACCTTCCTCTTCCCCTTTTCCTGTACATTTCTCCATTCTTTATCCTCATCTCGATAAATCATTCCCTCTCTTCATACCTGTCTCACTTCCTCTTTCCCTTTCCCTTTCCTTCACTTTTCCCCACCTTTCTGTTAGCCTGCACCTCTCTCTTATTTTCCTCCTCCACTTCAGTCCCTACCTCCCTCCAGTGTCAACTTCCTTCTTCCTTTTCTTCTCCTGCTTCCTTACCTTCACCTTTCCGTTTCTTCTTCCTTTCCCTCCCTTCGTCTCACCCTCTACTTCCTTCCTTTCCTTTCTCCCCCTATTTCTCTCCTTCCTCTCTCTCCACCTTTCCGTTTCTTCATCGTTTCCCTCCCTTCTTCTCACCCTCTACTTCCCTCCTTTCCTCTCTCCCCCTACCTCTCTCTTTTCTCTCTCTCCCTACCTTCCTTCTTTTCTCTTTCTCCCTACATTCCTTCTTTCCTCTCTCCCCCTACTTCCCTTCGTTCCTCCTCCCCCCCCCCAATTCGCACATTCTCAACCTCATTCCTTCCCCCTATTTTCTTCCCTCCCTCCCTCCCTCTCTCCCCGTACTTCCCTCCCTCCAACTTTCCTTAAATCCTTCCTTTCCTCTCGCTTCCTATTTCCTTCCCTTTATCTCCCTCTGTACTTCCCTCTTTCCCTTCTCCTCATACTCTCCTACCTCCCTTTCTGCCCCTACTTCTCTCCCTTTCTCCTACTTCCTTCCCTGTCTCCCTCCCCCTCCTTTCTTCTTTCCCTCTCTCTTATTCATCGTACATCCTTTCCTCCTCCTATCCTCCCTCTTCCTTTACCTTCCCCTCCCTCTCCCCCTCATTCCCTCCCTCCCTCTTCCCTGGATCATCAAATATTAGTCCTTCGATGAAAAGCTTGTCTGGAGAAATGGCCGTCTTTATTGGTAATTTTCTCCCCAGGCAGTGCAACTTCTCCCTCAATATGACCCTTTCTCCTCTTCATCTTATCTCCCCCTCCACCGCCTATCATATGCCTCCCCTCTACCTCTCTGAACTTTCCCATCTTTCTTTCATCCTTCCTCGCCCAGCCCCTTCCCTCATTCTACTCTCCTTCCATTTCGACCTTTCGCTCTTCTGCCTCCCTTAATCTCCCTCTTAACATGGCCATTTCCCTCCCAAATAGCCTCTACACTTCTGTGCTGTATACACACTTAAGTCATTCAGACTTAAGAGTTTCACACATACTCACTCCCTTCTCAACAGGCCCCACGACCACACACACACACACACATACACACACACACACCGAGAAGCAGCTCCAGGAGAATGGCCAAAAGTGAAGTAAATTATCAATAACTCTGAGTCAAAGGTAAAAAGAAAGTTGTTTATACGATGTCGACGAAGCGTTTAATGGCACAGGAGGAGAGGTTATGGTGCCAGAGCGATGTGGCATGGCAGGGCAGAGTGAGTGCAAAGATAAGGCGAGGGAGAGAGATGAAGGGGGTGAAGAGAAAGATGAGAATGAGAGGGAAGAAGGTGGTAAGAGAGGAGAGGGTGGCAAGAGGGAAGATGATGATAAGGAAATAGACGGTGCAAGGAAAATAGAGCGAGGACGATGGTGCGAGGGAAGAAGATGGTAAGAGGGGAAAAGTTGGTAAGCGGGAAGGGGTGAGAGGGAAGAAGGTAGTTAAGGAAAAGAAGGTGGCTGGAGGGTATATGAGGCTAGAAGAAAACGAGGGGGATAACAGCACAAAGGAGCAAAATGAAGAGCAAACAGCAGCAGCCCTAATCGTTTCCTCGAGGCTGAGTTAACAGAGGGAAGAATGACAAGGAAGCGAGGAAGATGAAGGTGAAAGAAGGTACGAGGGAAGAAGAGTTTGGGAGAGAAGAAGAAAGTGAGAATAAAGAAAATGGGAGTGTAGAAGGCAAGAAAGAAGAGAGCGTAAGACGGACGAAGAAGGCAAGAAGGAAAACCTTGAAAAAGGAAATGGAAAGGAAGGAGTGTGGAAAAGATTACGAGGAGAGAAGGTGGGAAAAAGTAAAAGTGAAAGTGTCTGGAAGAGAGTGGAGGGAAGAAACATGGGAGGGGAAAGAAAATTGTATCCTGGAAGTTAAACCCTTCAACCTGGGGACGTATGTTGTAGTGTATTCCTGCTAGTGGTAGACGATTTTATTTAGATTAAGAGGAGGGAACATGGAAAAAAAAAAAGAAGACTTCAAGTGCCTGGAAGGAATATGGGAGGTTTAACCGTCCCTTTATCGCGTCTTCCTTAATATCATATCCCAATTAACACTACATGATTTAATAAAGCTGACACTGACTCCTTTTAATCCGAGTTTAACACTGTCAGTATCAACACTCTCATGATGATTATTACTCTAGTATTTTATTCCAGTTAACCTTAGTCTATCTTATTCATCTGAGAGCGAGTCCTACAGACCTGAGAATGTTAACCCGTTCTGCCACGAGGATGTATTTTGTATTTAATTTTTGCTGCTCCATGATGATTTTATGCTGCTCAGAATAGACTTTCCGGACTCATTGGGCTAGCTAGAACCTTCACTGACTCCATCACCATTACAGATCCATCCTGAACTGACCACAATCATCAGGAGGTAAGACTAGCAGGAACGTAATGAAACAGGCGTCCTTCCTTAGCTAAAATGCCGTCTTTTCTGTTTTATTCTCTTGCAACCACCAAATATCTAAATAATCTGAGGAGGGCCTGTGTGCAAAAGAGTTTTAAATAATACCAGTCAACACCGTCAGTAAGACTGTTTTTCTTTGCTATTTTTTTTCCTGGTCAGAAACATACATCGCCGCATAGCAAAGAGCTTAAAAAAAATAAAAAGACGAAGATGGAAGTGACTATATAGGACAAAGTGAAAAGCATAATAGAAAGAGATTGCACTGGTGGTCGTGGAGCGTCAAGTGGCGGAAGTGATGCCATATTTTACAAACTTGGTAATTTAAGTTATTCACATGACTCACTATGACATTACCAACGAGGCGTGCCGGGTACAGAAAGTAATTTTCACTACAGTCAGTGAAACGTGTAAGTAAAAATACACACACACACACACACACACACACACACACACACACACACACACACACATGGAAGAATTCAAAAATGATACAGAGACAATTAGGCAAGTAAGCAGTCTGATACACCAGAGCAGTGATATTGAGGAGAAGATAACACAGGTGAATGAAGCTGTGCAGAGCTATAAAAATGATGTGGAAACCACGTATGCTGAAATGGTGAAAGTAAAGAAAGACTTAGAAACAAGGGTGGAAGAAAAAAGCATTAAAAAGGAAGTGAAAAGAATAATCCAAAACAATCCAATGTTAGTCAGAGATTCAGTAGAGATAAACAAATCTATATTAATCACTGGTATAGAAGAGGAAGAAGTAAAAAACAAGATCTCAAGAGACAAAAAGGAGATGGCAAATGTAATGAGCTTATTGAAAGAAGTATCAGAGGAAATCTGTAGTAAAGACATAGAGGAACACAAAAGGTTAGGGAATTACGAGAAAAGCAAGTCAAGACCTCTAAAGGTAATTTTCCAGAGTGTAAACATCGTGGAGGAGATATTAAAAAATGCAAAGAATCTTATGGAAAAAGAGGAGTTCAAAAATGTATGGATAAAAAGATGCCAAACACAAGAGGAACTGGAATTACTGAAAGAGAAAAGGGAGGAAACAAAAACAAAAAATGAGGGAAGATCAGAAGAGGAGAAGAACACATTTTTTTTTTACAAAGTAATAGGATTGCAGGTACGAAAGTGGTACATAAACAGGAGCGAATAAAAAGGAGAAAGGTAGTAGAACCATGTCATGACAAGTATATAAACAAGATGATTAAGTTGATGTACTCAAATGTGGATGGAATAGTATCTAAATTATTAGCGATGAATGATTATGTCAGAGAAAATGAACCACATATAATATGCCTAACTGAAACAAAATTAACACCAAGGATATCAAATGACATACTAAACTTAGAGGAATATAATATATGGAGAAGAGATATAACTTAAAAAAAGGAGGAGGAATTATAATATTAACTAAGAAAAATCTAAAAGTCAATGAAATAAAACTACAGTAGATATACCCTCACAAGTAGAACTGATTGCAGTAAAGATCAACACATCTGAAGGGAAAGTAATTGTAGCCAATTTGTACATGCCACCCAGATCAAACGCATGGGAAAGAGACGAATATGAGGACGTGGCAGAGAGTACAATTCAGAGTTTAAGAGCATTACTATTTAAAATGGAAGAGAAATCGGAAAGAATTTTACTAACTGGAGATTTTAATACAAATATAAATTGGAATACTCTAGATATAATAATCCAAGAAAGCTGTTGGGACCAAAAGCTCCTGGATCTCGTGCAAGAGTTTTTCCTAACGCAACATGTGAGGGAAACCACCAGAAAAAGAGGACTCGATGTACCTTCAATGCTAGATCTCATAATTACTAGGCAAGAAAATGATACTGACAGTTTAATATATCACCCTCCACTCGGCAAAAGCGACCATGCAGTACTAAATTGCAACTTCAGGATTGTATATGACATAGTTAACAGCAATGAAAGTTACAAAAAGAGCCTAAACTATAAAAAGGGAAATTATCATGACCTAAAGAAGTATTTCTTAGAAGTTGGTTGGGAAAATGAGCTTAGAGGACAAGATTTAAATGCTGTATATAAAAAATTCTGTGAATTTTATGAAATAGGAGTCCAGAAGTACATCCCACAGCACAAAGAAGCAGATAAGAAAATACAGAAATGGTTCAATACAGAATGTAAAAAATCAAAAGAAAGAAGAGATTTGTTGTGGAATAGATACAGAAGACACAATAGTGAAAGGGCATATAATAATTACAAACAGGCAAGAAACGATTATACAAGAATAAGGAGGAAAGCCCAAAAACAGTTTGAGGAGGATATCATAAATAAAAGTATGATCAACCAAAGCTATTTTACAGCTACATCAGAAGCAAAACCAAAGCAAAAGATATAATACAATCTATTACGGACGAGGGAATCACCTATACACAAGAGAAAGATATTTGTGAAGCACTAAATAAGAATTTCCAATCATTTTTTTCAGAAGGAAAAAATTTTGAGAGGGACTATGTGGAACATGCATGCCCACACATACTACCAGATATACAAATATCAGAAAAAGTAATACAGGAGGAGTTAAGTAAATTAGACAGAGGAAAAGCAAATGGTCCTGATGAAATTTCATATTGGGTGCTACGAGAATGTGCAAAGGAGTTAAGTAAACCATTATTTTTAATTTTCAAGAAATCCTTGAGTCAAGGTAAACTACCTGATATTTGGAAGAAAGCAAATATTGTCCTCTTATTCAAGAAAGGGATTAGACAAAATCCACTCAACTACCGACCAGTATCACTGAAGAGTGTTGTAAGCAAGGTATTAGAAAAGCTTATAAGAAAAGCTTGGGTAAATCATCTAGAAGAACACAATATGATAACAGAAAGACAGTTTGGTTTCAGATCAGGAAAAACATGTGTTACTAATCTGTTGAGCTACTATGACAGAGTAACAGACACAATACAGGAAAGAGAAGGATGGGTGGACAGTCTCTATTTAGATATCATGAAAGCATTTGACACAGTACCACACCAAAGACTTTTATGGAAACTGTACCATCAAGGAGGAATTCGAGGCAAACAGTTTTCTTGGATGCAAGATTTTCTCATAAAAAGAGAAATGAGAACAGTACTAAGGGGAAACTACTCATCATGGAAAGAAGTGACTAGTGGAGTACCACAGGGCTCAGTGCAGGCACCAATCATGTTTTTAGTGTATATAGATGATATAGACAGTAACACTGAAAATGAAAGCTATCTAAATATCTTTGCAGATGATGCAAAAGTACAAAGGAGAATTACTAACACAGACTCTTGTAATGAGCTACAAGAAGAATTAAATATACTTCATGGAGTATTACATGGCAAATGGAACTCAATGTGGACAAGTGTCATGTAATCAAGTTTGGTAAAAGTGGAAAAAGACCTGATTGGGATTATACGTTAGGAAATAAAACCCTACACACATCAGAAAGAGAGAAGGACCTAGGTGTGATTATCAATAACAGACTATCTCCGGCTGACCACATCAGTGAGAAGGTACAGAACATGTATACACTGCTTGCAAATATGAGTATAGCATTCACATACATAAATGACATGCTAAGAAGGATAATAACATCATTCATCAGACCAACCCTGGAGTATGTATCAGTAGTCTGGAGTCCTCATCTCAAAAAACACATAGACAAGATTGAAAAAGTTCAAAGGGCTGCTACAAGATAGATACCAAGCTTAAGGGATCTAAGCTACGAAGAAAGACTAAATAAATTGAATCTACTAACACTACTGGAGAGAAGGAAAACAGGTGACATGATAATGCTATATAAATGCATATCAGGGAAGGAGAAAATAGACATAAATGATTACTTAACATATGGGGAAGCATCAGCAAGAGGACACTGCAGAAAACTGCATAAGAAGAGAGGTGATAAAGACGTGAGGAAATTCAGTTTCCCAAACAGAGCAATTGATCAGTGGAATGCACTACCGAATGAAATAGTGTGTGCCAAAACAATTCACAAATTTAAGGATATGTACGATAAACATGGTTTAAGACACGGGACAGTACGAGCTTGACTCATTCCTGTAAAGATACAATTAGGTAAGAACACACACACACACACACACACACACACACACACACACACACACACACACACACACACACACACACACACACACACACACACACACATGCGCGTGCGCAAAATCTTTTTCAACTTCCCATCCCTCATGCCTTCTTAAATGAAATTAGATCTTTTGAACAGTAGCGACCTGCCATCCAGTCACTTGTTCGAGTGAACTCTTCCGAAGAAATTATATAAAGGTTCCAATATTGAAAGTTGATTATTTGGATGCACAAGGTTAGGGGAGACGTCACAACTATTCTAGAAGTTTCTCTATGCAATCGCATAAGAAGTAAAAAAAAAAACAATGCAAACACAATGGATAACTTTGGGATAAAACGACTTGATTTATTGGTAGAGAAGGAGACATACGGATCATTATTTACAAAAAGAACTATACGCGTTGCTCCTACGACCTTCATGTCGCAACAGTTACTCGTAGGCACTTGAATTTTTTAGGTTTTCTGCTGTACATATTATTTGCTCGTTTGCTTAAAGCCACAAGTAGACAGCGGAAGCATAGACTATATTTTCTCACCTTTTTGACTATCCAATTGTTACTGAGGACATCCTAGCTACCACCAGGCTATTATGCAGCTTAGGAGGAGCTTTTCAAACTGAGGAGGTTAAATAAACCGTTCATTAACCTCATTACTTGTAAGAGTTCTCCTAAGTTGATTTTAATCATTTGGAGTGACAGGAATAAAGAGTAACATTGTCATCGGTCTGAAGGGTATATCGATATTGAACCCCATCATTTTCCCGCGGTGTCAAACCTCAGTTAAATAGAATTGTCTGGAAGTAGCAAAAAATATAATGAAAAAAGGCGTATTGAGACTGGAGGTCTATAAGAGGGGGCACCATCATTCAGCCGAGGCTAGAGTCTTTTCGGACTGCATAAGGGTAACGAATGCGGAGGGACATAATAACTTCTTCCTGTGAGCCTAAACTCCTCCGCTGCTGCTGTTGGCACACATGGGCCTCCAACACGGCACTCTGGAGGTGGGATGGGGGCGGAACAGGGGAAATGGAGGAAGAAGTGAAGGGGAGGTGGCAGTCGGGAAACGAGGAAGGTGGAGCGGGGGGGGGGGGGTTGGACACACTGTATATTTGATAGGCCGTTCCCTGAGACTCATCAGTCCTCCCACTTGCCACTCACCTTCTCATGTCAACGATTGGGCACTAACATCCATTGTCAGTACTTGTGTGATTTACTTCATTGCATTGGCATATTACTGACCTTTTTGCTTCTTTCCAACGCCATTGATCAGCTAAACAGACATTTTCCCAATTCAAAGAGCTGCCTATAGCTTTCATATGCCAGTCAGTACAAGGGACCTCTTTTTTTAAAAGGTTAATGCAATCGTCTGGAGTAGTGAAAACAAACATTAAACTAAAATAACGTCGCCAGATTTGAGGTGTTAACGTATGGATTCGATAGAGGGGTAGGGGTCTTGTGGCTAAACAAAATCATCTGTATTTTTGCGTAAATAATATTCTTTCTTGTACCAAGAGCGGAAAAAGCGTTAGCTACTGGAGATAGTTTTTGAAGCCTTTGACCAACAGGATTTCTCGCGGAATTAAATCGTCTGGTTTCAGCAGAATATAATATTCAAGTGCATCAACGCAGCGAAAGGGGAGCGAGGGAATGGGAGGGACGTGACGGTGTTGGAGAGCAGTGGCGGTGGAAGGGGTTGGGGCTGCTTAGCATCGTCTCATGTTACACAGCACTTGACTTCTTCAGGCCTCTCGCTGAGGTTCGTTTACCTCCCGTGTGGTGAAGCACGTGTTTTACCATTACATTCCTGACAGGAGATTTTATGCAGCTTAGCAAAATTAAACAAAGTACGTTCATTGTACGTACACTGAAAGCAGTGATGAGAAATAGGGAGGTGAGTATGGAAGTTAAGAAGTCACTGCATGATGGTATTGTGATCCCTACCCTGACGTATGGAAGCGAGGCGTGGACATTGCAAGAGGGGAACAAGTCAAGAGTGAGAGCAGTGGAAATGAGTTACTTGAGAGGAGCATGTGGAGTGACGTGGAGGGACAGGTTGACGAATGAAGAAGTGAAGGAACGTTGTGGGGTAGATGTGGATGTGGTTGAAAAGATTAGGAGAAATACACTGAGGTGGTTTGGACATGTGGAGAGAATGGAGAATGAAAGACTGACTAAGAGGGTGTATGTAGGTGAGGTGGAGAGAGGGAGAGGGAGGGGTAGATCGAGGATGAGGTGGAGGGATGGAGTTGAGAGGTATATGAGGGAGGGGGGGGTGAGTTGGGGGGAGGGGAGTCAAATGGTGGGTGACAGAGTGACTTGGAGGCGTTTTGTCTGCGCCCACCCTTTGCGGGATTAGGGCGTCGGGCTATAGATAGATAGATAGATAGACGTTCATTGTTCTGATTTCACTTTCTGCACTTGCAGATCGGTTGTTTCTCAGGAACAGAGAAGAGGTGGATTGAAAAACATAGGAGTGTTCAGGCACTTGGAGGAAAACATGCTGTTACATAATAAAACGAGAAATGGAAATGGAAATGCATGGCGAAAGTTCAAAGTGGGAAATAAACATTAGTTTTTATGTGCCTTCATTTAGCGCTTTGAGTAGGTGAAATGGAAAAATATTATCGACATTTGGAAAAGTTGCTTACTAGTGAGACACAATAGTTTCGGCCCGATATGGCCCATCTTCAGGTCGAGGTAAATTTCATGATCTCCCCAATAACAGTTTTTCTAATGTGGCATAAGTTTTTCCATTGGTTTAAGTGACCCTGCTTGTAATGAGACCCTTAGAATAAGTGATCTATCAACCAGTCACTGAACATTACCCCTCAGGTATCCAAGTTTCTTAAAAAGTAATTGCCTATCGCATTTTTGGGGACGGTGTATTTGCGTCGAATGGATTGTTTTTAACCTCTTTACTGCCATGATAACGATTTATTATATTTTAAAAATCTCCAAACTATTATATTCAGCTCAGGAGAGAGTTTTCAAACTATAAGAGTTGCATTGAACCATCCTTTAACTCTTTCACCTGAAGTTATCTACTTTTACCCGAACAGAATCGTTTAGTGATGTCCAGCTTAAAATAACAATATATCATTGGACTGAGGGGCTTAAGAAATTCTATTAAGATCCAATTACGTAGACAAGATTAATGCAGAAACACAGTTTTAAGGATAAGGTCACTGATATTCTGATTGCCCCGTATCCACTGCGTTCTCTGCTGACAGAAAGTATTTCGTGGAGGATTATGAAATTTTCAACACTGGGAAGACTTTGAGGTTTATTGAAAAACAATAATTGCTACGCTATGATGGCTTCCTCGGATTGACCATAGGAATCACTTTAGCTAGATGTAGCCTACCTTTTTGGTCTCGTTCTCTCGAAGCTATTTAATTCGGCCAAAAGAAGCTATTTAAATTGGAGGTGTTACATTCAGCACTTTAATAACTTTTCCATTTTTAAAGTACTCCTAAATTGAGCAAACTAGTTTTTAAGAAGGTATAGAGCATGGAGCACAGGTACTCAGGTTGGAAACTTTAACCCCCGTCCCCCCTGTGACGTGACCAGAATAGTATGATTAAAGAATTTTTTTTTGTGTGTAATGCCTGGTGGGCTGGACAATGGTGGATAGTCTTGGCACCCGCAAACACATAAAACCCGGGCTACTTAATTCGCCGGCGCATACTTCTCTGTACCGGAGCCCATTAAGGAGAGTAACGTCAGCGCGATGTCAGTTCTACGTTTTTTCACATATTGCAATGAGCCCTGCGTCGAAGGGGGTGCAACTGCAACATGTGTTTTTCGGAAAGATCATATCGCCGACTTTCAGGAGGGTGGTGGGTGAGGGATGGTGGGTCAAATATCCAGCCTGGGAGGAAAAATGGAAAGCAAGTGTCATTGAGGGTAAGGGAAGCTTTCTTCTGAATATCACACACACACACACACACACACACACACACACACACACACTCAGGGAAAATGCAGCTGATGTTTTCCATGCAGATCCGCCACCCACATCGTTGCTTTTCCTGGATTTTGCAATATTACAGAAATTTGAAGGCAAGAGGAGAAGGAGTTTAGCGGGAAGAGGGGAGGGAGTTTTGAATGAAGAGGGGAAGAAATTTAGAAGGAAGAGGGGAAAGAATGTGGAGTGATGAGAGAAGGGTTTTTATAGGGATGAGGGGGAATGAATTTATGGAGATGAGGGGAAAAAATTTATAGGATGAGGGGAAGTAATTTATAGGATGAGGGGAAGTAATTTATAGGGAGGGGAAGATGGGCTTTGGAGGTAAGAGGAGGTGAATTTAAGAGTTTCAAGGGAAAAATCTGTTTTGGATGTAAGAGAGGAAGGTCGGTTTTGGAGGTAATATGAGAAAGCAGATTTTTAAAGTTAGACGGTAATATAGATTTTTGAGGTAAGTAGGTAAGATTGGTGTTAGAGTTAAGAGGCGAACGTGAGTATTTTAAGTAAGAGACAGATGACTGATTTTGGAGGTAAGAGGAAAAAGTTTGATCTGACTATGTCGAATCAGTGAATTTAGAGGTACGAGTAGGAGCACGAGGGGAAAATTGCATCTTCTCTTGAGGAACTTCTGAATAAGAGAGGCCCAGCAATGTCTTCTTTGTGCGCAATATTCAACTTTACCTCCTCAATCCGATGGCGTATTTTTTATACTTTTTTTTTTTTTTTGGTACTGACGGACGACCTTATTCAGTTTAGAAGTGACTTTTCTAAGAGGAAAAAAGTAGGTACGGAGTCTTTATCTCCTTAACAAGACGCTCTCCCAATCTGAATAATATGATCTGGTGGTAGTTAAACAAGATTTGAAAACATGTCGTGTATATAATAGATTACCCTATTTAGTACCATAACGCATTGTTTTATTCTGACTACTAACTGACTACATGATCTGCTTTATTAAGGATGTTAGTAGCTAAGAGGTTAATTAAGGCTTACTCTAACCCCCCAAGTTCCAAAAGTCTCTCCCAAGCTTAATACAGAAATTCTGGAGGTAGCAATATGAAATAGACTAAAGAAATAACATCAACAAACAAATGCATAATGCTTCTCAAAGCTTGTGTCTAACATCTAAACACAGATTCTCACTTGTATTTATAAATCATGAAGTTTAAAGAACAAGCTAGAGAGCAAGTTAGAATAAAACTCCCTCATACCATGACCGAGTCCGAAATGGCTATGGTTGCTTTGCCACTTAGTGATCGCGCTCCCGTCTTTTCACACACAGTAGAATCGTTATGAGGGTATAAATTGAAAACCTGAAAAACTATCACGAGGAACCAGGCTCAGGTAAATGAATAGTAACTTTCAGGCCAATCGGGCCAGGGGGAATGAGGTGAGGCCACAGCAAGGAGAGTTGTTAGGAAGAACATGAACACCACAAAGGAAAAATAAAAACAAAAGGAAAAGATTTTCCCTTAGACTTAGAGGAGCGTAAACACACGTCATGCGACTGAGTACGGCGAGCGTCTGCACTGGACGATATACTGTACAGTTCACGCGGCATAAATATTTGGATCAGATCTGCCCCAGAAGGAAGGCCCCAGCTGAGAGAGAGAGACAGAGACAGAGACAGACAGACAGACAGAGACAAACGGTGACAGAGACAGACACAGACGGAGAATTAGAGCCACATGGACACACACTGGAAGCTGATACAGATAGGAATGTGGAAAGAGAAGGTCACGCTTTCAGAGAGAGTGATGAACGGTGACCTATGATGAGCACTGAAGTGAGTTTCATATAAAATAGAAAGTACTAGAATGGTTCAGAGCAGGCCATCCTCCAAACCTCACCATCAGAGTCCCACTCGTGATTCACCATACTATGACCGAGTAACACAAAGAACGATGAACATCGCTGGCATCTGAAATATGTTTAGTACGACGATGAAATCCCCATCCTCATCCGAGCCTCACAATGAGCCCCCCCCCCTTCCCTCTCAGGTTTACCACCTTAATATCAAGTGAGACAAAAAACAGAGTAACAGCAATCACTGAGATCAGCTTAAAACGATGGAGAACACCACACAGTGTGTCAAACCAGGACATACCCCCCATCCCAACACTCATCTTCATCCGAACATCACAACGGATATACCACTGTATGGCCAAGTGACATAAAGCCCCCATGCCGGGCTGATGGGTTTCTCCTGGTGTTGGAAATCTGTGTGCAATTTCACGGGTGTGGCTATTTGCCGAGGTCCCACAGGCAGGGCTCTTCCCACGACCCACCCGTCTGAGAAATGGGCACCTTATATCAGCGTTTACAGTCATGCTGCTGTTGTGGGCCACTGAAACACTTTTCATTCAAGCCATTTTCATTACTCTTTCCTCATTTTCACTACGGTATGGCAGTTGAAATTAATCATACACGCTAGTTTTTCTGAGCGTCCTTCAAACAAGTGTCTTTATTGTGCTAACACTTTCTCACGGTGCTGCCATTTCTAGCCACTCACTGAATCCTTTAACATGAGGTAGGTGGGGATTTAAGTACATACATCTACTTGTCACCTGGTACTTAATAACATTTTTCAGGCACTTGTACTTTCACTTCCAAATTCATAATTAATGGTATTTGAAAGTGTAACTGTAGTGGATGAAATGTACTTGAAGACATATTTATCGCCCACCTATATAAGGCAGAGCGATAATGTTTTTGTCCGCTTCTGTGTGTGTGTGTGTGTGTGTGTGTGTGTGTGTGTGTGTGTGTGTGTGTGTGTGTGTGTGTGTGTGTGTGTGTGTGTGTGTTTGTGTGTGTGTTCCCATTATATCTCATGAATGGCTTGAGCTATCAGCATGAAACCCTAAGGGTATCAAAATGTGGCCAATATCTTGGCCGAGGTCGAAAATGGGCACTCAGGGTCAAGGTCATGGTCACGAAAATGGCTGTCAAAGGTCAACTAGTTTTTATCGCCCACCTTTAGCACCATTATAACTCATGAACGGCTCGAGCTATCAACATGAAACCTTAAGGGTATTAAGATATGGCCAAGATCTTGGATAAGTTCGAAAATGGGGACTCGGGGTCAAGGTCACCAAAATGGCTGCCAAAGGTCAACTAGTTTTTATTGTCGGCCTTTAGCACCATTATATCTCAGGAACAGCTTGAGCTGTCAACATGAAACCTTCAGAGTATCAAGATATGGCCATAACCTGGACCTGGTCAACAGCATATTCTGGCGGGCGATTACCATTCGGCTTCCAAATGCTTTTCTTTCATTAAAGCATGTGTTTGACAAATTTTTTAGCTAAGGCCAAAATGATTAGATAAAACTAAGTGTGAGTCACAGAAGCTATTAAAAAAAATGTATTAAAATAGGATGTTCAAACAGGATGTGTTGAAATAGGATTGTATCCGTAGTACTGTCAGAAGCTTTTATTTAATATACTGGGAGCCTTTCTTACTAACCTTCTCAGTATTTATCCTTTCAACCTGGTAACCTCATTATAATTAAATGGGTGCGACTACCAGACCATTTTAGTCATCTCAGGGAAATCCTTTTGTAGTGATGTAAATATGTACGCAAAATGGAGTTTACCACATGAGTAATGTTACTTTTTTAAATCTAGCTGTACTAAACGACATCATTCGTTTCACTTCGTTTTCGAAGGCATCAACATGCCTGCATGCCTTGTTCACCTAATGGAGGCTCTCCATGCTGCTCGATCTCTGGCAGCTTCCCTATTTAGTCCCTTATCCCTGAGGTCACACTCAGTGACCTTGTCCCAGGTCTTTTTGGGTCTGCCGCTTGCGCCCTACCCCTAACATTAACAAGTCTCGCTTTCTCCACATGCCCAAACTATCTCAATGTACCCCTCCTCATCACAGCATCAGTACATTCCAGTCCCATCCTACGTTTCATCTCTTCCATCGTAAACCTAGCCTCCCCTCACCCCCCAGCCCTCGCACTCAGGGATGCATTGCACATCCACCTAATCACTGTCATTTCTCTACGTGTGAGCCTGCGAATATCCTCTTCCTTTACTGCGCAGGTCTCACTACCATACAGCATTACACTCCTAACACATGCCGCGTACAAAGATCTCTTAGCACAGAGGGACAGCACTCTCAATGCCAGGAGAGGCAACAGCTCCTGGAACTTCTTCCAACCACTCCTCACTTTAACCACAGAGCTTGCTATAGCTCCACCTCCAACACAGAACATGTCTCCCAGATAACAGAACTCTTCCACACACTCAAAAGACTCATCAGCAAGTTCAATCCTTTCAGGCCTGGCAACTTAGAAAATGCATAAGTGTTGACTGAGTTAATGAAGGCTGTATTTAACACTTCCAGTTCGAAAAATCTCCCACAGGCTGAATAAAATCATCCTGAAATAGCAAGAGTATAGTAAAAAATAATCAGTGTAGTAAAGTGGTTAACGCGCCTCGATCACGGTATACCACAACCGTAAAATATCACACGGGAATTATGCGAGCGACAGGTGGTGGAGGAGGCTACATTAATTTGGCAATATATATTCAGAGAGAGAGAGAGAGAGAGAGAGAGAGAGAAACCCAAAAATTCTTGGCTCAGTTACTTTGCTATCTATAAGTGTTTGGGTAAGAGTCTGCTAACTAATAGTTTTTGTTCAGTTTGTTATTTCAGTTTTCGTCGGCGAAGAGTTTGTTACTTGCGGTTTGTTAGTTAAGGGTTTGTTAGGGTTTGTAGCACACAGGAGACGAAATTTAATTTTTACTATTCCTGGCGGTTTTATCTAACATTAACCAAAATTCCTGATCTACTATTATGACTTTACAGTTAGCTAAATAAACACTTAACTCCCAACTAACTAAATCTTAACTAACAAATTTTTACCTGACAAACAATCTCTTAATCAATAAGCTTTAACAAACTTCAATAACAAATTCTTAACTAACAAATTCTTAACTAGTATAACTCTTATCTAACAAACTTTTAAGTAATAAAATAACAAACCTTAACTCGTATCCCCGTAATTAACAAATCCTTAATAAACGAACACTAACAAACTCTGAACTAACAAACCCTTAACTAACAAACCGCAAAACAACAAACTCTTCGCTGACAAAGACTGAAATAAAACCATGATGATATACCAAGAATTTTCCATGAAGGATCCATCAGTTATGCGTACAGATGGAGAAGGCAGAACTGATAACATAAACGACTATCCGGAAGCAGTGATGATGATGTTCTGCCTAAGACAAACTCATCCACACACACACACACACACACACACACACACACACACACACACACACACACACATTCTGTCCGTCTCTCTCTCTCTCTCTCTCTCTCTCTCTCTCTCTCTCTCTCTCCCTCTCTCTCTCTCTCTCTCTCTCTCTCTCCTAAACCTAGCTTTCCATTCTCCATTTTCTCCTTATCTTTCATTTTTGGTTTATTTTCTTCTTCAGTGTCCCCTTCTCTTGACTTCACTTACATTTGTTTTGTTTTATTATTCTCTCCTGTTTCGCATGGCTTCATATGATTTTTTCTTTCCTCATGCACTTTTTCTCCTTTTTTCGCATTTTTCCATCGATATCTTCTTTACCTCCTTCCGCTTTCTGTATCTTTCCAGTGACTCATTATTACGTCCATTTTTACGTATTATTCATGCCCTGTTTTATTTCTTCCCCTGCTTCCCTCTCCTCTCTTCGTTATTTTTTTCTCTTCACTCTTTTCTCCTCCAGAGCATTGCGTTTCGTACTTCAATGTTGTTTTCTTGTAATGTTTTTCTCTCTTGGTGGCTCCTTCTTTCCTCCCTTTTTTGTTTGCTTCCTCCAGTCGTTTATCTTCTGGCTGGTTTTCTTTCCTAAATTTGCGTTTCCTTCCTCGAATCCTATATTTTGCACACTGTCTCTCGGTTTTCTTTCCCAGTTTATGTCTGCTTCTTCAATTTCCTCTTACGCTTTACGTTCCTGCTTTCCGTTTTTCATATTCTTTACTTATTCCATAATCTATCCTACCTTGCTTCCCTTGAGCTGTTTTTACTGTTGTCACTGTTTCTTATTATTACACGTTTCATTCTCCCCCCTCTCTCCCTCCCCCCCCCCTCTCTCTCTCTCTCTCTCTCTCTCTCTCTCTCTCTCTCTCTCTCTCTCTCTCTCCATATTCCTCTTCTTGCGTAGATTTTTTTTTTTTTTTTCTAACATCCTTTTCTCTCCTCTTGAAACACAGCTTTTTTCGTGTCTGCAACATTTCAACATACATTAACCCAAATCGTTCCGTCTGCCGAGATTTCTTTTTTCATTGTTCACATTTTATTTCTCACATGGGAACGCCTGAAATTTCCTCCGTTTTCTATCAGGATTCCTTCATGTTTCTTCCTCCCTCCAATTTGCTATCGGATATTTCCTCTCTTGTGTCGGCTTGTGCGTTTCTTCGATTCTTCCGTTGATTACGTTTTTCTCTGCTCACTCGGAACTCGATCTTCACTTCTACACGTTTCTCCTCGCTTTCCTCGAATTTCTTTCTCCTGTTGGCCTCTCCTTGTCATCTTGCCCTTTATTTTACACTCACGCGGGTTTCTCTCTTTCCTAATAAAACGTATTCAGGGTTTTCCTCCACTCCACCCAATCGTACTTTGCTGTTTACTTATTTTGTGGCTTTTGTTTCTGTGCTTGCTTGTCTTTATACTTTATCAATTGTTTGTCTAGCTTTGTCTGTCGCCATCTTTTCTACTCCATTAGTTCGTTTTACATTTTCCTTTCCTCTCTGTCTGTCTATCATCCTCCTTTTCCTTCCTTCCTTCCTTCCTTCCTTCCTGCCCTGTTTTATTATTTTTTGTATTTTGACCTTCCTTTTCCTCCATTCATCTTCTTCTTTCTCTCGCACTCATTCTTACCGTCGTCTATTATTCTTTGTTTAATGACTTTCCTTCTTTTGCTTCTTCATCTCTCACCCCCTTTTTCCCTCTAATACACTATTCCTTGCCATTCCATGTCTATGCCTATTTCGCCTCTCCATCTTTCACTCTCTCACCCTCTTTTTCCTTCTTCGTCCACATACTCTTTCCCTTGTGACAGTCGTACAGCGTTTCCTCTCCATCAGACTGTTCCTTTCTTCCTCCATTCCTCTTTCCCTTCCCGTCCTTTGCCTTTCGGTTCTTTGTCTCTTCCAAGCTCCTTCCATGCCTCACTTGCCTCCCCCTTGCTCTGCGACTGGAAGCTTGGCAATCCTTCTTGGAGTAATCCCAATTTCCGTTTTAGATAAAGGGATGGTGCATGCATGTACCTCAGAATGATCATAAAGTGCGCGCGTGCATGTGTGTGTGTGTGTGTGTGTGTGTGTGTGTGTGTGTGTGTGTGTGTAGACAGACTGACTGATAAATAGATTGATCGATCGATAGATACTGTAGATAGATACTGCAGATAAACAGATAGATAGATAGAATGACAGATTGATAGGCAGTTAGACTGACAGATAGACATAGACAGACAAATAGATAGAGAGACAGATAGAGACAGGCAGACAGACTGACAGATAGACAGACAGAATGTCAGACAGTGTCAGACAGACAGTCAGACTGACATATGCTTTAATGTTTAGTTGTATGCAATTTGGGGTGTCGTAAATCTGATGTCTCTCAAACGCAGTGTATTTTGAATAATCACGAAGATAGCATCTTTTTGTACTTTATATTTTTCCTCCTGCGGCTTGATATTTTTTTGACCTAGGGACAAAAGTTGAAGACAATATCAGAACTCTACATTTTGCATGAAATAGTCTACAGGAAGATGCTTAACTCATCCGACTGAAAGAGTTAATTCATTTTTATTTTACCGGGGTCCGTATTTCAGCTTGCCCGTAATTTTTTGAGCACCTCCTCAGTGCAGTTTGTTCTGCATAATGCACCATCATTCTCGTACACGATGTGCATAGTTGTATTCGCAGCTTCCATCCAGTATAAAAACAGAATATACTGAAGTGCAATGTGTAGAAATACCTGCAAAGGAAGAGGTGTTACGGAATCTCGCAAGTCATTTAGAGTACAACCCTGATCAATATGTTCCTTTTGTGCAGATAGAACATAGTATACAACTCACAAGAATGTATTTTATGACACTGGAAACTTTATAATACCTCTTCCTTGGCGTTTTATTTGGACATCACACTTCAGTATCGTTAAAGCGACATAAAAAAAAAAAAAAAAAGAGTTGTAAGACGAAATAGCCTATGCAAAATATCTCGCAAAGGAGGAGTTCTCACGAATCTTCCTGAGATACCATTTTGAGTCAAAAAAAGACGACCAAGACAAGCAGAACCAGCCGTGAAAATCCTCCTTTACAAACAAGCCATGGCTGCAGGTAAACTAATACCAGGCGTTGGTGAATTCAGTAACATCCTGCAACCAAAGTGAGAATGACGGTGCGGTGAGGATCGAGAGTGAAAGGAGAGATAAGAAAAGAAGAGAATTGAGGAGGGACAAGGAGGCAGGAAGAGAGGAAGAGGGAGGGAGGGGAAGGAGAGATGAGGAGGTTGGTA
Organism: Coenobita brevimanus; assembly: GCF_032717465.1. Taxonomy (NCBI): domain Eukaryota; kingdom Metazoa; phylum Arthropoda; class Malacostraca; order Decapoda; family Coenobitidae; genus Coenobita; species Coenobita brevimanus. The sequence continues at coordinate 23,876,210 of NC_136976.1, forward strand.
GAATGAAGGAAGGAACAGATGGGGATGTAGGTAGAGAGAGGGATAGAAGTAATGCACGACCGAGAAGACGGTAGCGAGAGAGATGGAAAGATGAGAAGAGAGCTAGAGAGGGGAAATAAATGATGACGAGAGAGGTAGAGAGAGGGAAGGGAAGATGAAGAGGGAGGTATAGGGAGCAGGGAGAATGAGGAAGGAGGTAGAAAAAAAGAAGGATAAAATATGAGGGAAAATGAGAGAGGGAAGGAGGAAGAAGATGAAGAGGTAGGTAAAGAGGATGAGTGGGTTGGAGAGATAAGAAGGGAGATTGAGAGCATGCGAGGGAAGGAGAGATGAAGAAGCAGGTAAAGCATGTGAGGGGAGAGGGAGAAATGAGCAGCGAGTCAGAGAACGTGAGGGGGTAGGAGAGATGACGAGAAAGTGGCGAGAGGAAAGGAAGGAGAGATGAGAAGGATGGCAGACAGAGAGTGAGAGGGAAGGTGAGATGAGGAGTGATGTAGAGGGAGTGACATACTAAAGATATGGAATGGAGGAAGAAGGTGGTATACAGAGTGAGAGTGGCATAAGGGTAAAGAGGATTATAGAGATAAGGAAAGAGAGATGTTAAAGGAGAAAAGACGAAGGATGAAGCTATCAGGTAGATTAGGACGGACAGCCCTGGGCGTTTCCTATTCAACCTGGCAGGTTGAATATATTACCGGTGGCGACGGGCAGTGCTGAAATAGTGATGGACGATATATATATATATATATATATATATATATATATATATATATATATATATATATATATATATATATATATATATATATATATATATATATATATGGCGGGGGTGACACAATCTGGCCGCACTATGGGGTGGTACTACTACTCTGCGGCCAGGTTGTGTTAGGAAGAATAGTGCCACCGTATTCCCTGCGTGTCGTAAAAGGCGACTAAAAGGGGCGGGGTAAGGGGACTAGGGACCCCCTCCTCTGTTTTTTAGTTCCTAAAACGAGACAGGCCAGAGAAAGGGATGGGGGATGGAGTTATCCCCGTACCCTGAAGATTGGGTCTATGAATGTGCGTGGATGTAGTACGATTGAGGCCAAAAGGGAGGAGATTGGGAGAATGTTTCTGAGAAGAAAGTTGGATGTGTTAGCTTTGAGTGAAACGAAGATGCAAGGGAAGGGTGAGTCTATGTTTGGAAGTGTGAATGGAAGATTGTCAGGTGTTGATAGAGGAAGGGCAAGAGAAGGTGTGGCCTTGTTGGTGAGTCCGGAAGTACAGCAGTGTGTTATTGAATGGAAGGAGGTGTCATCGAGACTGATGTGGGTGAAAGCGAAATTTGAACGTGAGTTGTGGGTCTTTGTGAGTGCAAATGGGCCTGGTAGTGAAAGGGATGAAGAAGAGAGGGAGTCTTTCTGGAATGATGTTGATGAGTGTCTGCAGAGTTTTGGAGCGAATGTGAATGTGGTAATGATGGGAGATCTGAATGCTAGAGTGGGAAATGTAGCAGTTGAAGGTGTAGTTGGTAACCATGGTTGCCTGGAAGAAATGAAAATGGGGAACAAATGATAGCGATGTGTGTTGAGCGAGAGATGGTGATTGGATATACGCTGTTTGAGGAGAAAGATATTTATAAGTATACATGTGTGAGACAAGAGGGTGGAAGGGTTGTTGATAGAGCTTTGATGGACTATGTGGTTGTGTCTAAGAATGTAATAGGAAGATTGTTGGATGTGAGAGTTCTGAGAGGGGAGGGTGGAGGTATGTCTGACCACTACCTGGTGGAAGGAAAGTTAAAAGTAGGTAAGAGATGGGTGAGAGCTAGGAGGGTTAGGTGTGGCAGGGAGGTTTTGAAAGTGAGTGAGTTAGATAAAAGAGAGAAAAAGATTGAGTATCAGGAGAAATTGAAAGATGAGTGGAACGCAGTAAACGATCGGGAAAATGGCAGTGTGGAGGAGGAATGGCATTTGTTTGAGAGTGCTGTGGTGGGGCATGCAGAAGAGGTGTGTGGTGAGAGACGTGTGGGTGGTGGTGTAAGAAAAGGAAGTGAATGGTGGTGCGAGGAATTAAGTATGGCTGTAGCTGAGAAGAGACGTGCATATGAAGTGTGGCTGCAGAGGAAGGATGAGATGTCATATGAAAGGTATAAGGAAAAGAGGAATAGGGCGAGAAGGGCTGTGCGTGATGCTAAAGTGGCAGCAGATGAGAGGTGGGGTAGGCGGCTGACAGAGAATTTTCAACAGAATAAGAAAATGTTTTGGAAGGAGGTGAAAAGGGTGCGAAAGGGAGAGTCTGGGAAGGAAGAACGAGTAAAAGCAGAGGATGGAAGGATGTTAATTGAGACGGATGCAGTTAGGAAGAGATGGGCAGAGAATTTTGAAAGATTGTTAAATGTAGAGGAGGAAAGGGTGGCTGAGATTGTGGCGGATGGAAGGGTGCAAGGAATAAATGTGTTGGGAGAGTTGAATGATTCTTTGATCACGAAGGAGGAAGTGGAGAAGGCAGTAAAGGAGATGAAAACAGGGAAAGCTGCAGGTATGGGTGGGTGTGCTGTGGAATGCCTGAAGGGTGGTGGAGTGACTGTTGTTGACTGGTTAGTAAGATTTTGAATGTGTGCTTTGTGAAAGGTATGGTGCCAATTGACTGGGCAAGTGCTTGTGTGGTCCCGTTGTATAAAGGCAAGGGTGATAAGTATGAATGTACTAGCTTTAGGGGTATAAGTCTGTTGAGTGTTGTAAAAAAGGTGTATGGTAGAGTGTTAATTATAAGAGTTAGAGAGGGTACAGAGGGAGTGATTGGGTGATGAGCAGTGTGGCTTTAGGAGAGGGAGGAGATGCGTGGATCAGGTGTTTGCTGTGAGACAAGTGTGTGAAAAGTATTTAGCGAAATTCAAGGATGTGTTTTGGGCATTTATGGATTTAGGGAAAGCGTATGATAGAATTGATAGGGAGGCTTTGTGGACTGTTTTAAGATTGTATGGACTTGATGGTAGGTTACTAAAAGGGGTGAAAACTTTTTATCTAAACAGTAGAGCGTGTGTAAGAGTGGGAAATGATGTGAGTGATTGGTTTCCCGTGAGAGTGGGGCTGCGACAGGGATGTGTGATGTCGCCTTGGTTGTTTAATATTTACATGGATGGTGTTGTAAGGGAGGTGAATGCAAGAGTTTTAGGTGGAGGTCTGAGTCTGGTGAATGTTGATGGTGGAGAGTGGAATCTGATGCAGCTGCTGTTTGCAGATGATACTGCACTGGTGGTTGATTCAGAGGAGAGATTGAGACAGTTGGTAGAGGAGTTTGGAAGGGTGTGTGAAAGGAGGAAATTGAAAGTAAATGAGAATAAGAGTAAAGTGATGAAGTGTACGAGGTTGGTAGATGGTAGGGGGATGAATATAGTTTTGAATGGCGAGTTGCTTGAGGAGGTAGAGTGTTTTAAATATCTAGGGTCACATGTTGCTGTGGATGGAAGAATAGATGCAGAAGTGAAGTTTAGAATAAATGAAGTAGGAAAGGTGCTGGGAGGAATGAAAAAAGTGTTTAGATGTCGTTCGCTTAGAATGGATGTAAAGAGAAGGCTGTATGAGGGTGTTGTGGTACCGACTGTGTTATATGGGGCTGAAACATGGAATATGGGTGTAGCAGAGAGGAAAAGTTTGAATGTAATGGAGATGAGGTGTCTGAGGAGTATGTGTGGAGTGAAGCTTATGGATCGAGTGTGAAATGATGAAGTGCGAAGGAGAACTGGAGTTGTTCGGGAGATGGCTGGTAGAGTTGAGCAGAGGGTGTTGCGATGACTTAGGCATATGGAGAGAATGGATAATGAGCGATTGATGAAAAAGATAACTAGATCCGATGTGAGAGGTGTAAGGCTGAGAGGAAGACCACAAATAGGGTGGATGGACAGTGCGAAGAGAGCGCTGGATGCGAGAGGGATGACTGTTGAGCAAGGAAGAGTGGCTGTGCGTGACAGAAATAAATGGAGAGAAGTTGTGAATAAATAAGTGATAACGCAGCCCTGAGGGGATATTCTCCCGCATTTGGTCTGATCAGCTAGTCAGGTCAGGTGCAAGTAAGGGGATGGGTCTATTATGATGTGGCAGGGGTAAACCAGTTCTGCTGCCGGGCCCTGCTGCGGATGTCACTGATTGCATTGCGTAGTTTACCCTTGTGCGGTGTGGTGCGGTGAGGATCTGTCCGTTCTGCCCTTTGGGGCTAAAATGCGAATGCATGTGTTTCAATGGATGAGTAAATGGGGAGTGTGTCGTCCTGTCTCTGCTACCTCCCTTTCCTTGGGGGAAACAGCCTAGGTATATAGATAGACAGATAGATAGATAGATAGATGGATATGTATGTGTGTGTGTGTGTGTGTGAGAGACTATGGTGTGGCTTGAAAATGAAAAGTCAAGAGTAAGAGCAGTGGAGATGGGACTGCTGAGGACTGTATGTGGAGTACAGAGGGTGGATAGGATACGAAATAATGTGAATCGTGAAAGATGCGGAGTGAGGAAATCGGTGGACAACAGAACTGAAGAGAGTGTTCTGAGATGGTATGGTCATGTGAAGAGTATGGATAACAATAGAGTGGTGAAGAAGGTATATCTGTGCGAATTCGAAGGAGGGAGGAGGCGAGGTAGGCTAAGGAGAAGGTGGAGAAAAATGATGGATGAATGTGTGAGGAAGAAAGGTTTGGAAGTCGGTGAGGCTAGGGAACTGACAGGAGATCGAGCTGGCTGGATGAATTTTGTGTGGAGAAATGCATGATCAGGGACTTTTGGCACCCCTTTTTAACGTGGCAGAGTCTGGATTGACTCTGTCGGATACGATTATGTGAAGCTGCAGAACGTGGTGAATGTTTTTGGCGTATCCGATAGAGCCAGGATTCCGGGGGCTTGAATGATGAGTGAATGGAAGCGTGGCCCATTGGATTGGGCAATTATGGTCTGTCTGGACATTGCTACTCTTCACCCTGCCCTTGGGTGGAAAAGGAGGTCCGGATGTTGATGATGATGATATATATATATATATATATATATATATATATATATATATATATATATATATATATATATATATATATATATATATATATATATATATATATATATATATATATATATATATATATATATATATATATATATATATATATATATATATATATATATATATATATATATATATATATATATATATATATATATATATATATATATATATATATATATATATATATATATATATATATATATATATTAAAATGAAAACGGTAGTGAGGTACTTTTTTCTCATGCCACGAATACAGATTAGCATTAAATACTATATCCAGCCCCAATCACAGCGATATGACATATATGATTATTACCTCAACCTTTTGAAGGAATGCAACTATTATCATTAACTCAGCGTTCTCTCAGCAGGATCAAGAGAGTCTCGACAGCAACACTTCTGAATAACCCGTCGGATGCACGTGAACCCGATCCAGAATTCCGTTTGATTAATTATGCAGTGACAAAAAGGCCGGATGCAGTTTTAGAAGGTTCGGATATGAGTTTGGACGTGACTCGTGTTTTTTTCTTGTCCTTTCGCTCTCGACATGTTTTATCCTCCTCCTCCTCCTCCTTGTAGTTATATCCTTTTCAGTTTTATCCCCTCTTTTTGACGTTTCCTTTGTCTTTTCTTCCTGTACTTCATTTCTCTCCACGTTTTAAGTTTTTACATTCTTCATTTTCGTTATTGATTCATTCACTTTTCTGCACTCCTGTACTTCAGTTTAGCCACGACTAAGGCATAGCTATATTTATGCTCTCTGTTATATGTATGTATCATTGCATTTATGGATGCATGTTAACCAAATATTTCATGAATGGCTGATACGACTTGAAATAAAATTGTCAACGCTGTTTTGTGTAGGTTTAGGAACAAGTCTTTAATTTTCACGTCAGGTCGGTCAAAAGCCAAGGTCACGGTTCGAGGTCAAACTTACAGAGCTTAATACCGTACAGTTTCGACGTATTTTCAATTGTAACAATGAACATATTTTTTTCTCCTTTCCTAGTTTATGTACTTATTAATGCTCTTTATATTTTCTCACTTGATGCTGTGTTCTTTCCTTACCCGTTTTTATGTCGCTTATTGTTATATTTGTACGTTTTCTATTTTAGACATCTAGTTCTCTCGGCCCTGATGAGAAGGGAAAAAGTACTGTTGTGATTGATGCAACGCTAGGTGACCAGATAGTTAACCACTTCACCTAGATGGCATCTTTCATATACTGTTCTTGTTACCACCAAATGATTTTATTTCACTTTGGAGGGACGTCTGGTACTTAAAGGGTTAGTGAAAATTCCAGCTGACCCCTCTAGTTCAAAAAGGTCCTCCTGAGCTGGGTACAGTCGTCAAGGAGATATCATAAGAGAGATAGATATGTCTTCATTAGGTTGTTTATCCCTCTCCATGATGGCGAGTTTCATAAATACTACGGTCGCTGTCATCAGATAATTTCATTCCGTTGAAGAAGTTAAGCCAAAACAAGAGAAAATGAAGAAAAATGCAAACTCGAATTACTAGAAGCAGTAAAGGATGTACTGTTTAGGTCCTTTCCGAGAGCAGAATTTTCATGAGTCATCGAAGTAATTACCTGCTCTGAAATGCTGCTAAATAGGGCAATGGCAGGGTTCTTCTTTGACAAAATACCTGTGCTGGTTTCGTGAGTGAGGGGGAAAGGGGAAGGGGAGGAAAATGAGCTTTTGGCTGAAGGTAATGGAGGTGGAGAGAGTAAGGAAAAGAGCTGGGGCAGATGTAGAGGGAGAGGAAGGGGAAGGCGTAGATACAGTGGTAGGAGTAAGAGCAGTTAGCTATAATTTATAAGAGTCATGTGCGCTCTCAGCTTGAACATTGCTCACCCTTGTGGAATGGTTGTGGAGAGGTTGCATTAAGACAACTAGACAAAATTCAGAATAAAGCTGTTAGAATCATTAACAACCCTGCCATTACATATAAACTACCTCCCCTGCAAGTAAGAAGGAATGTTGCCTCCCTTGCATTATTTTACAGATATTTTTTTGGCAAATGCTCAGACGAAGTTGCGTCCATGGTGCCACCTCTCCATGCCTTCCCTCGTGCTACACGGGCATCTGGTAGCGCTCATGACTGGAATGTCACTCAACCATATTGCAGAACTTCTGCCTATCAGAATTCTTTCATTCCCCGAACTGCATCTCTCTGGAACTCGCTTCCCCAGAGTTGTTTTCCTCCAAATTTCAACCTACAACTGTTCAAGTCTAACTGTTACAGATATTTTATGAACAGAGGACACCAGTAATCTGGTGTATGGATTTTTTTTTTTCCATTTGTTTTTCCTTCCTCCGTTCTGTTATTTAAATAAAAAAAAAAGAAAAAAAAAAGAATGCAGGTGTAAAAATAGTGAAAGATGTATGAGCAACGAAATGGATAAATGATAAGAATAATTTCGAGCAAAGGAGTAAGGATGCAGATCATGAGGTAAGGTTAGATATAGGGTAACAATAGAAAAGATGTAGATGAAGGTGTAAGCATAGCAGAGGGAATGTAGGTGAAGAGGTATGAATGGTCGATGGGATAGTAATAGAGAAAGTGAAGGGGTAGTTTTATTGTACGGGGAATGAGAGTGAAAGTGTGGGTGTAAGAACAGGAAAAGAGATCCAGGTGAAGAGTTTGGTAAAGGTGTAAGGGAGTGGACAAGGGAATAATGTAGTTGTAGGAGTGGTAGGTGCGCTGTATAATTATGAAAAAGAAGTAAGTGCAAAGGAAATGGAAAATGTGCATAGGAGTGCATAGGAAATACAAATAACAGGAAGCCTACTGGCTTATGAAGAGATTATCTGTTGGAAAAACTGTGTTGATGTAAAGTCTAGAAATAGGGATAGGTTTTAAAAAGTTTCTCCTTAAGACCCCAAGGACGATGACGTCTGTATTAATCTATCCTGCCTCCGTCAGATTATTTTATTCAGTTTTCTTGAGGCTTCGTCTAGTGGAAGGATTAGAATTACTATCCATTACCTATTCAGTACAAGAGGCCTTACCACAGATGAATAAATTTGTTTAGAGGTAGCAAGAACGAACTAAAAAGATGCATCTTAATGACGGCTTTTAGATTTGTGATGGATGTCTTGTCAATGACATTCCTCAGTTCTAGACGTCTACCTTGGATCATGAGAGAACCTGTTTCCTACAACCTACCCTCCTCCGTCGTATGCCTACTGGTACTGTACAGTACCTCCCTTCATAAAATGTCACATCTGTATCTGCTTTTTTTTTTTTTTATTCCGTGCAGTAATGTGTAGTTATTAGGTATTAATAATATGTCAAAAGTACTCTTCCTGTGACTGTAACTTAACCCATCGCTTAAGTATCAAGATATTCTGTCTTTTTTCTTTCATATGCGTTACTGAAAAACTAATGAGCAGTTATATTGTATTTCTGGATAGTGGTTAAAACAGTACAGTATCTTGAAATGCAAGCCAAGAATTTGTCACCCAGTTCTCACCAGATGTCTTTTTTTTTTTTTTCATTTTCATCCTCGCCACGAATACCATTCTTCCTTCAACTGAAAACTATGCATGTATTTTCAGAAGAATTTATCATTATTCATATAACATGATATAACGGGTTATTGACAGTTTTATGAAACAGTTCAGTAATAATCTAATATACTATAGCAGTAGCCGTGTGTGTGTGTGTGTGTGTGTGTGTGTGTGTGTGTGTGTGTGTGTGTGTGTGTGTGTGTGTGTATTTTGAGGAGCCGAAACTACACATTTAAATTGCACCAAAATTGGCACAGAATTCGCAGAAAATTCGCTGATGTGAAAAAATTTGGTCCCATCACGATTGAAAAACTTTTACTATAATGAGCGATCACATTATGACCAAAAAAACGCCGCTCCTGGCGCCTGGCATAGGATCTCCGTAGATTTTTTTGCTCACAGGTACAACTAAAGTATTTCGGACTTGCGTTCGGGCAAATTGGGTTCTATTCCCGAAGCTGCAAATAACACGATCAATTGGTTAGCTGCAAAAAATTGAAGTACAACGTTACACTAGAACAGCATATAAACGCGAGAGCTCTCTGCAGGTGCAAGTGCGAGGGGCCCGTAGGACCCACGAGCACTTGTATATTTACTAGAAAATCAGCCTTGCACCTCTGTATATTGTGGCAATCATATTCTGCAAAGACGAGACCACTGAAATAGCTATTCACGCTGAATACGAGCCAGAATTACTAAAGTATACCAGACATTTTATTGGCTTTAAAGCTTACAGTGTGATTCGTAGCCAAGATGAAATTTCTTACTCTCCCTTTAAAGTGAAATCATATAGCACACTCGTCCATCATATACAGGGTGTCCCGGGAGGAAAGTCACCTATTCACAGAAATGAAAGATCAAGTCACTGTAAGTCGGAAATATTCTATGGTGAAATTCTTTTAACGCCTTGGTTTAGAGGTTACAGGATTTTAAATACGAACGTGCTCGGAGTTGGCCAGAGGGCGGGAGAGAGGGAGGGCTGCAGTGGTGGGCGTTGTCATCTTGAGGGTGTTACTTTTTATTCTCTCTTGGGTATTTAACTTCTCCAGGATGTTGATGTGATTACACATCAAGATTTTCGTAAATAGAGATAAAATGAAATTCAAGAACGCGGGGTATCATTGTAGCAATTAATAACTAAAACATAACGAACTCCATATGGCAACAGCGATCAGCTGGATGTTGACAGTTTCGTGCCACCCATCACTCAAGGCAGAGGAAGCTTAGCTTAGTGCAGCTACAGTACACTTGTCACCGTGGTACGTCTGTTGCAATGCCGCATCCGTACAGTAACATTGAGTATGAAGATATGGTTTTCATTTACGCACTCTGTAACGGGAGTGCCAGATCTGCTGTACACGAATACGAAAGAAGATATCCAAACAGAAGACATGTAACTCCCAGAACTGTTTACAGAGTTTACCAGAATCTTCGAGATCATGGCTGTTTCCCAGGAGTGCATTTGTCATCAGAGAGAGCAGTGCTTCATGACAGAGATGACGAGATTATTGCTGCTGTTGAACAAATCCCTGGGATAAGCACACGAGGAATTTCGTGCCGACTTCAAGTTCCTCGCCTGAAAGTGTGGAGAACATTCAGAAGAGGACTCCATCCATACCACCTTCACAAAGTTCAACACCTTCAGCATGGAGATTTTGAAAAAAGACTGGACTTCTGCAGATGGGTACAAGATCACTCCCAGCTCTGGAAATACATTCTCTACACGGATGAAGCCATCTTTACTCGTGCAGGAATGTACAATGCCCACAACGAACACTGCTGGTCAAAGGAAAACCCATATGAAAAAACTGAAAGAAATTTCCAACACAGGTTTTCCCTCAATGTGTGGTGTGGCGTTGTCGGTAACGTCCTGATTGGCCCACACATCTTCGAAGATCGGCTTAATGGAGATACCTATGCCTCTTTTTTAAAACATGAACTGCCGTTACTGCTGGATGATGTACCTCTAAGGACATGGAAACACCTCATTTTCCAGCATGACGGTGCTCCTCCACACTACAGCAGGCAAGTTAGGGAACACCTCAATGAGTCATTCCCTAACCGGTGGATAGGGAGAGGAGGAACACGCCCATGGTCAGCCAGATCACCAGACCTATCACCTTTGGATTTCCATCTCTGGGGACACATGAAGTCACTGGTGTACAAACAAAGTCAACAGTAAGCAAGAATTTCTTGAGAGAGTAATGGAAGCCGCGCAGCACATCCAGAACAATCCAGAGGTTTTGCAGAAGGCAACACACTCAGTGCTACAGCGAGCAAGATTATGCATTGAAGCAGACGGTAGTCATTTTGAACATCTCATGAAATAAAATAACAACCCTCCTTTCACACACACACACACACACACACACACACACACACACACACACACAAAACGTCAAACATGAATGGGAAGTGGCTACCCACTCCTCCACAACGTCCAGCTAATCGCTGTTGCCATATGGAGTTCGTTATGTTTTAGTTATTAATTGCTACAATGATACCCCACGTTCTTGAATTTCGTTTTATGTTTATTTCCGAAAATCTTGATGTGTAATCACATCAACATCCTGGAGAAGTTAAATACCCAAGAGAAAATAAAAAGTAACACCCTCAAGACGGCAACGCCCACCATTGCAGCCCTCCCGCCCTCTGGCCAACTCCGAGCACGTTCGTATTTAAAATCCTGTAACTTCTAAACCAAGGCGTTAAAAGAATTTCACCATAGAATATTTCCGACTTACAATGACTTGATCTTTCATTTCTGTGAATAGGTGACTTTTCTCCCGGGACACCCTGTATATATATAGGCTATATATATATATATATATATATATATATATATATATATATATATATGGTACCAGTCAGAAAGTGTCAATATACCATGAGATTTAAAATTAAATTACACCGGGCAGGTCGTCGCAGTTCAACTTCACCAATGTCTTGTTTATATAACATTGTTGGCAAGTGGATGCACACACAAATCGCTTTCCCTCCCTAACCTTTGTTATCCCAAAATAGATATAATGACAATTAACAGCAAATGTGTGTGTGTGTGTGTGTGTGTGTGTGTGTGTGTGTGTGAGAGAGAGAGAGAGAGAGAGAGAGAGAGAGAGAGGAGAGGGAGTCTGGTACTGGGTTAGAAATTTCAGCTATTCACTGTTTAATTAGTCACCGTCATTATCATCACATCTCTTTTTCCTACCTGCAGGTGGGGTGAGGTGGGGTCCAGAAACCAACGAATAGTAAAGAATATGATGGTGGAAGAACAGATCAGCAGCATGCCCAGTGAAACAGGCCTTACTCCCATTCAGTCACTTTCAGGTTCCTGGAATCCTGGCTCCATCTCATATCTATGCCTTTCAGCATGTAGCTTCATAACTGCCAAACAGGCAGAGTGAATCCGGTGACGGTCAAGCTTACCAAAAAAATCTTGTCATGCACTCCATTCGAAAACTCATCCAGCCAGCTCGATCCCTAGCCTCTTCTGCACCCATACTTCTCTTTCTCACAGTTACTCATCGACCATAATTATCTATCCACCATTTTCTGGGCCACCGCGCCTTCTCCACTTTTGAAACTCCCTCACAGATATCCATTTCACCACCTTAATAATCCCCATTCTCTCCACAAGAACTTACTTCACATCTTTCACGAATCACATTATTTCTTACCATATCCACTCTTTGCACTCCACACATGTTTCTCAAGAATCCAATCTCCATCGTTCTAACTTCTGACTTTTCGCGTTCGTGCTACGCCCGTCTTGCATCCCAATGGTAATGTGAATATAAATTCTTCTTCATGCCATCCTCTTGCAGCTGCCACGTCTCAGACTTCCGCATCATATCAAGGCTTTCATAGCACCAGCCACTTTCCTGCCTTGTTGTGTCACTGTACTTTCCCCTTCATTTGAGTATTAATCTCTATTTTTTTTCTATGTAAGTACCTATATACTTTATTTCCATCGCAAATTTAAGTAATTAGTGAAACAGTAAACTGATGCATTCATTCACCCTCTTCTTCACTTTCAAGGTAGCTCCACAGTGTCCCTTACCTGTTATCTTTTCATTGATCCCTCTATTTTCTCCATACTTATTCGCAGTAAAAACAGATATCTCTGTTTCAGACTCACCCATCGATCGTTACCCTCACTAAAAATTTTTCCCACGATTTTAATTCTTCATTAAATAAACGCTATTCTTAACCTCACCCATCCCTGCAGTATTTCAAGGGGAAAAAAATAACTTCCTGATTAAGCACTCAAATGACAATCTTCTGACTCACAGGCTGTCTCAGGACGGCTAATTACCCAGTGCAGTGTTCTGTCCATCTGTGTCATATTTACGGCTATTTCGGCGGGACGCAAGAACATGGTCGACAAGTTACCTTGTGCTTTGCTTTTCACTGCATATGTACGAAGTATGCGTCAACGTACGTGCGTGCGTATGTATGTGTGTACCTATGTACAGTTTAATACCCTGATTCCCCCCAAGACACCCCAAAAGGTCTGGACTCCATCCTTCAGAATGATACAGGGATTCAGAGAGTGACAGATTCATTAACACAGTGACACATTTAGGGATACACAGTGGATTCGAGCGGCTCTGTGTGTATGACAAAAAAGTGAAGGTTGGGATCATGGAGAAATTTCCGTTCCCAAGGAAGTTTAGTTAACATAAAGCACAGTATCAATATCAGGTAATCTTGAAATGCCTGGAAATAGGGTGTTCAAATGTTGCAAATGTTACTGTTTCATCATAGGTACTAAGTATCTCTTTCAACCCCATAACTAAGCACCTTCCACAGCGCATGTCTCAGCCTAGTCATGATCTTTCTTTCTACAGCCGTGAATGATACCATCTCCTTTTCTTCGCATAGTAACTCTCTCCCATTTTTTCTCGAGGATAAATTAAATCTCACACTTGCTTCTCTCCAAGTAACACTATACTAATATTATTTGTGTTTATCCTTTTTTAAAAATGAACTTTGCTCTTCATCCGCTAGTCTCGCAGTAATTCCAGAACTTGTCATCAGTTGCTTTATTAGGGTTTCTCTCCCACATCTGAATATTACATCAAATTTTAAAAAAATAAGGCCCAGGAATCATACCATACTTTAGCATATACAGGACTGCCACCACTTCCTCACATCTATCTGCCATTTCTCCTTTACCTCTTCTCTCCGTTCTTGTCATAGATCCATCTTTTTTCTTCTTTAACTTTTCTGCTTGTGTAACTGTCCTCTCTTCTCTGGCCTGTCTCTCCATTTCCAGTTTCCAATCGTGTTTGTGGAAAGTGACTGCAGAAAATGAAGGATGAAAGTTTGGGTGAAAACAATTAGAAGTGTGACTATAAAGAGTACAGCACCAAGGTGTAGACTTATGTCGATATGTTGACTTGATAAGGTTAGCGGACTTTACATAGCTGTTGACACAGATCGTGTAGCACTGAGACCCTCCATCAGGTCAACAAGTCTGACACATGCAAACATGTATGGAGGATTTCAAAAGTACATTAAATGAAGGATTTTTTTTTTTTTAATGCAATGATCAGACAATCCAACCCCATTCCTTTTTGTTTGTGCCTTACATGGATCACTAAAAATTTTATATTCTTCCTCTCGTCCATACCTTACTGTTCACTCTCACAAACACTTGTACCGGTATAAGCCCCTCTAGCGGAGGACAGTTTACGAGGTAAAGTCGTCCACCCTAAATGCTGAAACGTTTAGGTGGAAGCATGCTCAAAGATAACCTCACTGGAAAGACTGTTTCCATATAATTATTATTTACTGCCTTTATCAAGAATCTGTTGTGTCTGAAGTCAGTACCGGTACGTTAATGCTTGTAGCCCTAAATTCTGAAAAACTAGAAATACGAAACTATTGAGAATTTTAGTTTTGATGTTAAGAAACACCATACAAAATTTTTGTGTGAAAAAATCGTATTTAACAAAGTTATCTTGCAGTTGTCATTATGCAGCAACATGTCACTTAATAGAACGTCTTCGTGTGTTATTAACAATTGCACTGAAAATTGCATATATATATATATATATATATATATATATATATATATATATATATATATATATATATATATATATATATATATATATATATATATATATATATATATATTTGTTACGGAACAGAGAAAGATAATGTAGCCTACACTTTAAGTGAGAATACTAATAATCACTACTGTCCCGTAAAGGTCCAGGTTCAAAATAAAAGAGTTAGGTAAAATTACAAGTTAAAGTTTAATGCTCAAACTAACAACAAAATATTCAGGACTCATAAGGATAATGTAATGGCAAAAAACAGGTTAAATATATGGTAACTGCAATAGCCTCCATTAATACGAAATTAGCAATAGTATATTGATCTAAGTCAACCCTGTTAAAATGAGATACCAGATAGTACTCAGTGAATGCCAGATATATTATTACAGATACAAAATATTATTAATGATGGCTGACAATAAGAACCTCACATGAATTACAAAAACCTCACTAGGCCCACAAATTAACAACTTATGCTATACAGTACAAGAGCAAAATGCAAGAACAGTTATACTCAAATTACACACAGCTGCTAGATGGTTGGAGACTTCCTGAGCACTCACAATAATAACAACTGTACAGGGGAGGACAGAGATGTAAACAAAATGAGGAGTAGATCTAATTGGCAATGATGCAGAGACTGAGCTCATTATATAGGGGCCGGCAGAGCTTGATACAACTTGTAAGAAGGACGCGCAAATGAAGCCATGGGGACAAAGAGTTGACAATCCTGCTCTGAACAACAGAAAGAACGACTTACTCTACTATAACGGTAGAAGGGGGGACTGAGGCAGAACACGCTCGTGATCAAACATGCAGCATACTGTGCGTTAAAATTACACAAAGGATGATGAAATCATAGGCTATGTAACACCTCCCCACAAAGAAAAAGAAATTTACAAAGGAAATTTCTTATTACTCTAAAGCAATCTGTCTAAAGTCTAGATAAGCAATCTGCAATAACATTTTCTTTCCCCTTGACATGTTGTATGTCTAATGAATACTCCTGAAGAAGTAGACTCCATCTTGTCAGTCTCTGATTTTTATCTTTAAACTTACTAAGGAATTTCAGTGGGTTATGATCGGTATAAATGACTATGGGGTCAAAACCGGAACACAAATAAAATGAAAAATGCTGTAAACCCAAAATCAAGGCCAAAAGCTCTTTCTCAATAGTTGAGTAGTTCTTTTGAGGTGGAGTGAACTTCTTACTGTAATAAGATACAGGGTGTTCAATACCCTGATCATCCTCTTGCAGCAAAACAGCCCCAGCTCCTGTATCACTTGGATCAACAGCCATCTTAAAAGGCTTAGCAAAATTTGGAGTAGCGAGCACTGGCTGACTTAATAGGATAGCTTTAAGTTTGTTGAAAGAGGATTCACAGTTATCGGTCCAGACAAATTTAACTCCCTTTTTCAGTAGGTCTGTAAGTGGTGATACAAGAATTGAAAAGTTAAGAACAAATCTCAGGTAATAACCTACCATTCCCAAAAATCTTCGCAGCTCTTTCCTACTTTTAGGTCTGGGAAGATCACTTATAACCTGAACCTTAGCTCCTGGTGGTGCAACATGTCCATCACCAATTACATACCCAAGGTACTGAACTTTAGCTTGACCAAACTCACACTTTGATAAATTAGCTACAAGATTAGCATGAACCAAACGCTCAAGAAATTTACTGACATGGCATAGGTGATCTTTCCAGTTGTCACTGAAGATTAATACATCATCAATATAAACAACACACCCTGCCAAACCCTCTGTTACAACATTCATTAGCTTCTGAAATGTGGCTGGTGCATTCTTCATACCATATGGCATTACAGAACATGCAAAAGTCTTTCCTAGTGGTACAAAACATGAGATCTCCCTAGCACGTTCAGTCATTGGTACTTGCCAGTATCCCTTTAACAAATCAAACTTACTTATGTACCTAGCCTTTCCGATCTTGTCTATGCAATCTTCCACGTGAGGGAGAGGGTAAGTGTCTGTTTTGGTTATCTGATTAACACGTCTGTAGTCAATGCAAAGCCGCTGTGACCCACCTGGCTTAGGGACTAGAGTGACAGGAGAACTCCACTCACTCTGACAGGGCTCAATCATCTTGTGGTCCAACAGGTAGCCAAGCTCCTTCTGGATGAGAGGAACTTTCACTGGGTTCATACGGTAAGGAGGCAGTTTAATTGGCTTTGCGTCTCCAACATCGACATCATGCATCAAAACAGTAGTTCTTCCTGGAGTGGCACGGAACACTTGCGGGTACTCCTGCAGTAATGCCGAAAACTCCTGCCTTTCCTCGGGAGGTAGATGAGAAAGCTTAGTCTGGAGATCATTCATGATATCAGGATTCTTCCCCAAACTATCACTCAGGCTCATACTGCATGGGAGAACTTCACTTGCAGACTCGGGAGGAACAGCTACATTGCAGACTGGGTTATTTTCGTCCCGCCTGTGATATAACTTTAGCATGTTGATGTGACAAAGTTGCTTGTTCTTTCTGCGATCTGGTGTGGCAATGACATAGTTGACATCACTGAGTTTCTTCTCCACGAAATAAGGACCACTAAACTTGGCTTGAAGAGGTTGCCCATGAACCGGTAGCAGAATCAAAACCTGATCTCCTGGCTGAAAGTGGCGTAACCTGGACTTCTTATCATACCAAGTCTTCATCTTCTCCTGAGCAGCTCCTAAATTCTCTCTCGCCAGTTGTAAAGCAGTGGACAGCCGTTCTTTGAACTTCATCACATACTCCAGCAGGTTGACGTCATCTTCCTCCGACAGCCAGCATCCCTTGAGTAACTTAAGGGGTCCTCTTACTTCATGGCCAAACAGTAGTTCAAAAGGTGAGAAGCCCAGTGATTCATTTGGAGATTCTCTTGCGGCAAATACAACGAATGGAAGACCTTTATCCCAGTCTTTCTGATGTTCCAAACAGTATTTCTTGAGCATCGATTTGAGTGTTTGATGATATCTCTCCAACGCTCCTTGGGTCTGGGGATGGTAAGCTGAAGACGTGATCTGGGTGATGCTCAACTCTTTCAGAGACTGCTTGAAAACATTTGACATGAAATTACTTCCCCGGTCTGACTGTACCTCCTTGGGCAGACCAAACTTTGTGAAGAACCCTAGCATTTCCTTAACCACGTTCTTTGCTGAGATATTTCTAAGTGGAATGGCTTCAGGATAACGAGTAGCCATATCAATCAGGGTCAACACATAAGAAAATCCTGAAGAAGTCTTAGGAAGAGGGCCCACAATATCCACCAACACACGGGTGAATGGCGCCTCAAAAGGAGGAATGGGAACTAGAGGTGCAACCTTTTCGGTCTGATTACACTTCCCCACAATTTGACAGGTGTGACAAGACTTACAATACCAGGAAACATCCCTGAAGATACTTGGCCAGTAGAAGTGTTTCAAAATGCGTGCCACAGTCTTCCTCACTCCAAGGTGTCCTGCCAAACTGAAATCATGAGCCACTCTAATGATATCCTGCCTACAAACACGAGGGATGACAACTTGATGTACAACCTCCCATTCACAGTCGGCTGATGCTGTTGGGGGTCTCCACTTCCTCATAAGTACTCCTGACTTTATATAATAACAAGTAGAAGCACCAGCTGACTCTTCCTCACTGCAAGCAGAGTTAGCTAGATCTTTCAACTCAGGGTCAGCAACCTGCAACTCAACCAACTCTTGACGAGACAAATTATCAACACCACGGGGTACTGCCTCATCTGGTGAGTGGTCCAAATTAGCAAGAAAAGTGTCAGCTAGGATAACATCATCATCATCATTATCCTCTAAATCACCAGTAACTTTAGACTTAGCCCTAGTGACAGCACATGCAGGGAACACATCAGGGACATCACAATCCTGGGTCGCAGCCACTGGCTCACTAGACAAATGAGGAGCTGGACACACTTGACTTCCAAAAATATCATTTCCAAGTAAGAAAGTTACACCTGACATTGGGAGTGTCTCAACCAACCCAACCATAACGGAACCATTAACAAAACCAGACTCTAAATTCACTCTGCACAGAGGGACAGAGAAGTAATTATTCCCTACACCTTGTAAGATTACAGTTTCATCAGAGGAATTAACATTAGAGCCTAGAACACTGGTCAGCATAAGGGATTGGCAAGCACCTGTATCACGATATATTTGAACTGATTTCCTGTCATTACTGTCCAGAGGACTGACAAAACCATCAGACAGGAAATTAGCACATGAACTCTTGAGAGTGTCACCCACGTTACTGCTCAAAAGAGGAGCTCCATCATGAGAATTTAAGTTACCCCTCAAAGCAGGTTCAGTTAACTCAGTTAAAGAATTATGGGAACTCTCAAGGGTGGAAACTAAACCAATTGACTGAATATTTAAAGACTCCTTTTTGTTCACATCACGCTGTCTCCTGAAACATTTCTCTGTAGTATGACCAAGCTTACTACAATATGTACATTTACTTTTTCGAAATCTAGAGGTGAAGCTGGTATTTACTTCCTGAGAAACATCATCCTTATTCTCTTTCCTGTTACCTGTACTCTGAGTAGAGGCAACGTACTTACTCTCAGCTTTCCCTTTTTCTTTAGAATATCTCTTGTGAGTGAGAACATATTCATCAGCTAAAACTGCAGCATCAGACAAATTATCTATTCTTTTCTCATCAAGATATAGGCTTACATCTTTACTAATACACCTCTTGAAGTCCTCCAGCAAAATCATCTGCTTAAATTTACCAAAATCAGAATCCACATTCTTAGAATTTAACCACTGCTCTAACAGATCTTCTTTGATTTTTGCATACTCAACATGGGATTGCTTATCTTGCTTATAAGTTGTCCTAAATTTTACTCTATAGGCTTCAGGAACAAGCTCATAGGCCTTAAGAATCAAGCTCTTAACTACATCATAATTATCAGATTGATCCTGAGGCAAAGATGCATAAGTTACATGAGCTTTACCGGTGAGAACAGTTTGAAGGAGTACTGGCCAATACTTTTTGGGCCAATTAAAACCTGTAGCTACCCTCTCAAACAACTGAAAATACTTTGTTAAATCAGATTCATTAAAAGGAGGGACAAGTTTAACATTTTTAGCCACATCAGAATCATCAGAGCTAGATGATCCAGTTCCACCTTGTTTCATACGATAGTCATGGTCTGCCTGAATCCTGGCAAGTTCAATTTGTGCCTGAGCCTGTACCTGTGCCTCTTGAATACGAGCATTTGCCTGAAATTCAGCCTCCTGAATACGAGCCTGAGACTCCGCCTACTTAGCCTGAGACTCAGCCTCCTTAGCACGTGCTTGAAATTCAGCCTCCTTAACACGAGCCTCCTGCAGGGCTAGCTGTAACTTAGGTAATTCAATCTGTGTTTGCTCATTTGGAGGAGTTACATTAAACAAGCTTTTATTAATCATGCCAACAATTTGATCTTTAGAATGATGAGAGTGAACTGCAATTCCCAATTGTTGAGCAACAAGCTTAAGTTCATTCTTTGTTCTGTTTCCTACATCACACACTGTTTGCACATTTGACAAAAAATCTTTGGCTTCATCAAGTGTAGTAATAGTAGACATCATGAATAAATCACAGTCACAAAATATCAAGCAATATCCTTATGATATTATCCTGAATATCCTGATAAGAGGTCACCAAATTTATGTTACGGAACAGAGAAAGATAATGTACACTTTAAGTGAGAATACTAATAATCACTACTGTCCCGTAAAGGTCCAGGTTCAAAATAAAAGAATTAGGTAAAATTACAAGTTAAAGTTTAATGCTCAAACTAACAACAAAACATTCAGGACTCATAAGGATAATGTTATGGCAAAAAACAGGTTAAATATATGGTAACTGCAATAGCCTCCATTAATACGAAATTAGCAATAGTAAATTGATCTAAGTCAACCCTGTTAAAATGAGATACCAGATAGTATTCAGTGAATGCCAGATATATCATTACAGATACAAAATGTTATTAATGATGGCTGACAATAAGAACCTCACATGAATTACAAAAACCTCACTAGGCCCACAAATTAACAACTTATGCTATACAGGACAAGAACAAAATGCAATAACAGTTATACTCAAATTACACACAGCTTCTAGATGGTTGGAGACTTCCTGAGCACTCACAATAATAACAACTGTACAGGGGAGGACAGAGATGTGAACAAAATGAGGAGTAGATCTAAGTGGCAATGATGCAGAAACTGAGCTCATTATATAGGGGCCGGCAGAGCTTGATACAACTTGTAAGAAGGACAGGCAAATGAAGCCATAGGGACAAAGAGTTGACAATCCTGCTCTGAACAACAGAAAGAACGACTTACTCTACTATAACGGTAGAAGGGGGGACTGAGGCAGAACACGCTCGTGATCAAACATGCAGCATACTGTGCGTTAAAATTACACAAAGGATGATGAAATCATAGGCTATGTAACAATATATATATATATATATATATATATATATATATATATATATATATATATATATATATATATATATATATATATATATATATATTATTTTAGAGGAAAACTTGATTTGCTAAACCGTCTAAGAACACCTTTTTGTAAGGCACTGGGAAAATGCAATTCGAATATCTTTCCAATCATTTTTTTTTCTTTTTTAACGCGTTCCCACATTCCCTTTAACCCTATGGACTAGATCAGACTGTTGTTATGGTCTCCGCTCATTTTATTCTCTCCGGTTTCGAACTGCACAAAGTTCTGTTCTAATACAGAAGTCTTGCAAAATGTTCACCCTTTCATCTACAGTTGGCACTCCCAGTGAACCGATCACTTCATCGTCAATCTTTTCCTTCCCGAACCTGTCATTAGCATTCCCAGGTAATTAAAGTATTTGGTGGATGGCGATGCCTCCATCCACTCACTCGACGTACGGCAGCTACCTGTATCTGACTCTACAGTGATTGGCCATCCAGATGGTTTCCTGTAAACCAATAAGTCATTTTGTACGTTGGGTGGTAACCATATAGCCAGACCTAAGTGCTCTTTACGTGTCAGGCAAGTGATGAAGTGAATTAAGAGCAGGAGAATAATCCGCGTTCCCGGTAGCGTTTTATTTTACGGAAAAACCTTTTGTCGTCTCTGGGATTCGAACCGCAGCCTGTAAAACACAGTTCTTTCCGATCTGAAAGCTCCATCACCAGATCATTAGTAATTTATATAACTTTTTTTTTTACCAGAATTCATTGAAATTTTCCATCGGAAAGTTACACAGAGTGTTGTTGTTCTTAGTTCATGTTCTTCAGCTTCCTAGAATCTTTTTTGTTTTTACTTTATTTTCTTATCTATATCGAGTGAGGTTATGACATATACACTGTTTTTCTTCTTCAACCTCTAATTCAGCACAGTAATGAAATGCTTTCCTTTTGTCAGTGATATTGATTTTTTTTTTTTTTAATCATTACCAGCTTGGTGTTTGTTGATTAACAAATTTGCAGTAGGTTCTTTCTCCCCATTCTTAACATTCATTTCTTGTGAGTGTCATAGAGTTTTGTGAATGACTGACTTAGCAGTCTTACTGCAGTCCACAGTGGTAGGTGGTGGCGACCATCATTCACTGACTTAATACAGTGATACCTAATTTCTTCCTTCACATTTATCTTTCTGTTTCTATGACTGCATTTCTCTCTTCCTACATCTCCCTATCTTCCCTGCATCCTTTTTATTCCTCTTTCAGGTGGCTCCACAATTAGTGACACAGCAAACCATCTACAACTCTGGGTGGTAACCATATATCAGATCACAGGGTTAAGCACAGCCTACTATGGTGCCCCTGTTCTTGGGCTGGAGAGACGCAAATGTGGCCTCCATCCAGGAACTAAACCTCCACATTTTTCTCCGCGCTTTGTCGTGACGAGCTGTCAACCGCGAGGTAACACTGGTTCACTGTACGGGACAGCCTTGCAGGGGTGGTTGCTTGCCTGTCAGTGATGGCTATGCTTGGCCATAAATATCAACAATAACAACAACTCCAGTCCACATGCCTGAACTTCGCTGCTCAAAGTATAATCTAGGATTCAGAGTCCAACAGCGCCTTGATCTTATCCATAGGTTCTTAACACTCTTTGTCCTGGAGCAGGTCCAGCCTCTGCCGTGGTTAGATTTTCCATGACTGCTGGGGACACGGGACACTTTTCAGTATGGCTGGGGGGGGGGGCTGACCCAGTCCCTCGCCTACGCTGGTTCTGTGCTGTGAAGGCGCGGGTACATTTCTCGTGGGATCCTTAATAGCAAAACACGCCCATACTTTGTTCACTTTAACTTGACGTAAAAATACCATCGCTATACCGTAAAGCGATGAGATGTAACAAGAGCTTAACATCAGAATATGGTATAACTCTGAAGAAATGTTATGGGAAATAATGTAAAACCAAAGTACTGTCTGCATCTGCCAATGAGCTGCTGGAAAGCATTTTGAAAAATAACAAAAACCTGCACGAAGTTAAAGTGGATGAACTGTGGTATGATGAGGCTTAAACAGCTACTCTGGTTACTGGGTTACGCAGATTTCTTGACCACGGTAATGAAGTGTTTTCCTCGAAGCGGAGATGTTCGGAGATAAATAATGCTAGGAACAAATGCGGTAACAGGAAGTTATTCGTGGCCTACTTTTTAGTATTAAATGCTGCATCAGCATGGGTCCAGTGCTAACTTGTTACGGAGGTCCAGTATTGATTACCTTATGGGCAAAAAAGATCTCTCTAATTTTCATACATTCCATCAGCAGTATTAGTTCAGTAATGATTGAGAATTAGACTGATGCTGATATCGCATTTATTATGAAAAATTAAGCCCAGAACAGCTTAAAGACAGACGAAACTTCTCTGGACGTTCTGTATGTTGCATAGGAATCAGTGAGGGTGTGAAACTGTTAATGATTTTTGATGTGAGGTTCGTATCCAAGTGGCAGTTCAGATTTTATGATCATATGATGCTGCTTAAAGGCTAGCGATTGGTTATTCTTGCCTTAAGTCTGCGCTGACGAGCCTTGCCTCGGGCACCTGTGATCCTGATGTGGCAATTAAAGAGCAAAGAACATTAAAGAACAAAGTAAGTTATAATGAAGCAGGGCCAGTAGTGAGGTTATAATGTACATTCATATATAACAGGTAATGAAAAGTATGCATGCACTACCAGGACATACGCAAGCCAACTCACTTGTGCCTTGCAATGATAGAATTATTAATATTTAAATGCATACTCGTATATTAAATTTCGCTTCTCTAAGTGCGCTGGTAATAGCATCTGCACTCATATGCACTTTAATTAATGTGAATCCTACGAGTATATTTCATGAGACAAACTATAAATTTTATTCTCCTCTTAGTACAAAAAATTACCTATTCCTATACATTATTTTCACTTTAAGTTTTCCTGACCCATAAATATTCTTCCTAGAAAATATTTTTCCTCTTGAACCAGCAGGCCATCGCGTTGTCCCCTCGAGTGCACCAAGCGTGAAGATAATGAAAATTTATTGCTGGAAAGAGAAGTGGTATCGTGAGGAATTACCAGCTACGTGTTTTAATGGAATCTGTGTATGGCCCCCAGGGAAAAAGGTTTATTAAATGTTGCAATGGAACGCTAGGGTTGTACATTACACTGATTCCGCCAACCAGAAAGAATAACGTTGGTGCAGCGCGCGCACACACACACACACACACACACACACACACACACACACACACACACGTGTCTATGCCAGTCTGAAGGTGTTGTCATTGTGAGAGCAAGTGGACGGTTTCCCAGGAGGAAGACGGCAGTTGGATGATGACGAGAGAGAGAGAGAGAGAGAGAGAGGGAGTCAGTCCCTTCAGTACGACAGTGACTTTCTTTTTTGTGTTACCACCTGCAGTTAGTTTCTGTTACATTATGATTACCTACCATTCGACGACCTTGTGTAATTATACCTATCATTTCCGTCCATCCTAAATTATAACTGGAGTCGGTCACAACTCACCCTTCCCATAGTCCACCACTCTAACTGCAACACTTAACTACAGGACATAATTCTAATTCAAAATGGACTAAAGCTACAGTAGATGGTGTTAGAGGTAAGGAATATGGGCAGGTGAGGAAGGGTATGATTTGTGGCTGAGTATACTTTTAATCTGAAATGAACTACAGATGATATTCATTTTATCTGAAGTACCGCGACTACGATCAAGTGTATCCTGAGTGCCACCGTGATATGTTATTAAATCTCACTTTTTTTGTGTGATTAACCCGTAACTTAGCCTCGCTACTGTGCTTCCCTCCTATACTAAATAAAATCATGTGGTGACAGAAAACATAAAATTAATGTGGTGCATTCGTCTACCCCTTCACGACAATGACGTATTTATTTCTTCGTTGTTTCCACTACACGATTTTATTCAGTTAAGGAATGAAGTAGGCTATGGTTGTGATGGGGTAAATGGAAATTTCTTTAACCCGTCACAAGAAACAGACTCTGCAAACAAAAAAATAAATAAATAAATAAGTCCTGGTTGCAAGAACAGAACGCAAATTACGACATGCGAGTGAAGTATTTACGCTCTCGTCACTTCTTGGGTGATGAGCGTAGCAGCAAAAGTAATCTAGGAGCACCAAGAATATAATAACAAATGATGTCCTTTTAGTGAAGGGATTAAGGGCTTATGTGCAATGTTTCTTTTTTTTTTTTTTATTTGCTTCCTCCAAATCATTTTATTCAGCTTTGGGGCAGAAATAACCTTATGTAGGGGAGAGCGGAGACAGGTTCTAGACGCGTCACTGTAATATTTCCTCAACTCTTGCCGAGATCGTCTGGTGGTAGTAATAATAGAGCATAAAGTACTTCATCGGGATGACGTGTTTGTCACTAAATTACCACAACTCTCTCGTAAGCTTGCATCAAATCATTCGGCAGCAGGAAGAATAAAATACGTAATGACATTCCTTAATAAGTCACTGTAAATTTTATTAAATCGTCTGACGGCAGCAAGAATAAAATTAATAATACGTCCTTAAACTATCAGACTTATTGAGTTATGCACAATGACTCATCTTCTTAATGGTTGAGTCAGTAACCCGTTTCTAAATGTATTAAAATTCGTGTGATAGCAGAAAGAATAAAATGCGAATGACATGCTCTTGATCAATAGGTATATGAAAGCTGGCTCTGAATTACAACTTGTCGTCAACCCACCCGGGGAATTAAGCAAAGGATGTTGTGCTGGGTTTATGGTGGTGGCAGTATGTCAGCGAGAGAGGTGGTGCTGAGATGTGGGTGGAAGGAAAGGATGGTGGAAAGAGACAGAGACAGAGAGAGTGGTGGCGGTGACTGTGAGAGAAGAGAAGGTAAATGGAAAGAAACAGATGAGGGTAGGTCGAGAGGAGGTAGGAGGGTGGCTGACGGTAAATGGTTGCAGAGAGGGAGAAAGAGAGAGATAATTAAGAGAGAGGAGACGAATGAAACGAAGTTCTTTTTCAGCATTTGGTATCACTCCAAATTAGGCGTAAGGCAGAACCGAACCATCTCTAAGGGAGAGCAATTGCCACAAGAGGAGATGATAATAAGGGCAGAGGGCGGCCGGACGAAGTGTGTTCCAGACGGAGAAGGGAGGGAAGACGAGGAAGAGAGAAAGGATGAGAGTTTGGGTAACGTGACTGTAGGAGGAAAAGGAGGACGTGGAAGAGAAAGATAATGATGATGATGATGATGATGATGATGATGATGATGATGATGAGGAGGAGGAGGAGGAGGAGGAGCAGATGGTGGTGGTAGAGGTATGTGATGAAAGGGATATGAAGGAAGCCAGGTGGGGATGATGAAATGGAAGTGAGGGATTGGGTATGATGAGTGAAGTTCAAGAGAGATTGAAGGATAAGGCGGAAGTTGGAGATGGGAGAGATACAAAACTAGAGGACGGGCGACAGGGAAGCTGGATGGGAGCTGAGAAGTCGAAAAGAGTGGAAAGGTGGAGGGGGAAGTGAGTGAGGAGGGGGAGATGGAGATGAAGGAAAGAAAGCGAAGGACTGGAGCAACAGGGAAGAAGAGAGAAGGGAAGAAGAAGAATTTGGATGATGAGTGGATATAGATAATAGAGAAAGGGGAGACATGGAAGAGTGAAAAGAAATAAGGAATCTGGTGATGAAACTGGAGGGAGAGGAGAATGTTGGAAGAGAAAGTGGGTAATGGGAATGAAATATGAATAGGACATAGGAAAAAGTAAAAGAGAGTGAGGGATTGGAGGAACAAGAACGAGTGGACAAGGATGAGGAGAAATGGGGCAGAAGAGCGAGAGACGAGAAAGAAGGGTGGGAGAGAAGGACAATTAGAGGGTGAAGAGGAAAGGAGAGAGTGGAGAAGGATGAAGAGGAAAATGGAGGAGGAAAGATAGACGGGGAAGGGGATGAGGAAGTGAGACGAATAGAGGGGGAAAGGAAGTGCATTTGGAGAGGAAAAAAGGATCGTTGAATGAAGAGTTTTTCACTCAAGTTGCCCCGTCTAGCTTTCAGCTGCATCATATCGCTTGGGGCTAGCTTGATTAAAATTTTGGAATTGTCCCGACCAAGCGAGGGTTAATGGTACCAGTATTAACACAGGCTGCCTCGACTCGCTCTTAGATGAATAAATTCATTTGCTATTAGGTGGATTAAAGTAACAGAGTTTTCGTACATGACAGGGTTACAGTGAGGGAAGACTACTGAAGAGGAATCAACTCTTTCAGTCCGATGACGGCCTTTTTCTATTCTTGCTACCACCAAATTATTGTGATCAGCTTAGAAGACGCTTCTTTTGGTGAGGTTAGATGCAGCCTTCATTTACCCTTTCTCTTAAAGAGGTCTTCTCCGATCTGAAATGATCTGGTGATGGCAAGAATAAGGTCGTAAGCAGTCAGTATCATATTATCCCTTTCGAGGTAAAGGGAAAAAAAAAGCTATGGATAGGTTCCAGTAATATTTAAGATTTATGGTTAGCCTTCTTCCACTGATGACATTATATAATCATAGAGCTTCCAGTAATCACCTGAACACTGAAACAATGTATGATCTGGGGTGTTGTGACCACGCCATTGTGTTGAAAAGGATTAGGTGGTGGTTAGAGAAACAGGGAAGTACAGAAACGAAGGCAAAAATGATGAAAAACAAAAAAGATCTCTAAGCAGATTCCTTAGATTTTCCCCTTCAGTCCAGTGACGAATTTTTCTATTATGTCCTTGCATTCTCCAGACGAGTTTAGTTAGCTCGGCAGTATTCCCTGGAAGTGAAGGGGCTAGCAAAGACAGTACTTCACCTCTCCAGTTCGATGTCTTTCCTTAAGTTGAGTAATATTGTCTGCAGTTAAAATATTAAGGTAAGGACAGATGCCATGAGATGCTTACCAGGTACTTGCTTTGCTCATCACCGTAACCAGTGCATCACCCACACTGCCCCATTTACCTGCCTAGGTGTTATTCTACTGTACATACTCATTCTGCCTATCACTACACATCTGCGTTGAGTGGTGTCAGCTTCCAACATTATTATTCGGATCCTGGTTTTAACTGGTTGGCAGCTTTGTAGCTATCAGTACTAAATACCCGACTACCGAGGCAGTTGTTGTTGTTGTTGTTGCATAACCCAGGGCTGGTCGAGCTGGCTCGACGACCACAGGAAGGCAACTACTTCTGTGGGGCCCCCCTACAATGTACATACACCGTGTAAGAATCCGGCACCCCCATGCGGCAGACAATGTCTTGTCTTGTAGATCTGAAGGGCGCATCAGTCCAAGGGTGACTCTTTCCAACCGTGCCAGCAGGTTGTCAGACAATAGCTCAGATCCTGGATATGAGGAACAAAGACTGAAGAAAATGAAAGTGCAGCTTAAAGGTCCATGCCGGACAAGAACAAAGAGATCCAAACTGCCAAGGAGAGTTTCCAGGGTGAAGTGCCTCACTCCCAGGGTGCCCAATTGATCCCTCAAGATACACCTCTCCATATAATTGAAGAGACAAACCAATAAAACATAGGGGTAATGATTTCCTCTTGTCCACACCAGGCACATGCAAGGCCGTCCACCAAATTTTGCGTCTGTAAGTGAGAGGCAAAGGCGGTGTGTCCAATGCATAGGCAGGTCAGTGCCACGTTAACGTCCCTTAGCTTGTGTCTAGCCCACCGTTGAAGAGAAGAATCCAAACGATATTACCCTAGTGTCGTACCCAGAAGATACATTCCGAGGTCCTTGTCTCAAAGTGCCCTGCTTGCACGTTTGGCCCAAACCGTCAAAGACGAAGCACCTGGCCCCGCAACCACCAGCTTCCCACGTGTGTATCAAAGAAACCGTCTTTTCAGAAATAACCTTGCCCTGGATGCCCGTGTGCGAGGGTATCCACTGCAGAATTACAGTCCATTGTGACGAGTAAAATGTAGTAACAGTTCCTGTATCCAAATGCCAAGTATCTATGAAAAATTGGATGGTCCAATCACAATAAATGTATAGAGGCTTGCTAGTCCATTTATAGTACCACACGCTGGGGAGGCAAATGCCGTCTGATAAAGTGCAGTCCCTGGTATATGGCTGAGTTCTGCTGCGAGAAAGCAATGCTGGCCAACAATCTTCTACGTCTGACGTAAGGAAGGATCTTTGTAGTAAACAGTGGCTAACATCGAGGAACTCGAGTTGTATGAGCCATCCATGTAGATTTTAAAATATCCTCTATATAAGGGCCGTACCAAGGGTACATCTCTGGATCGCCCATGAATGAGCGAAGGGGCCCAGATATATTCGGCCAGAGGAGAACTGATGACACTGTTGCTGTAGGCATGGGCCAAGCCGGCTGCAGTCCCAAGAACCTGCATGTACAAAGGCTACTAACCAAAAGGGCGTTCGGCTATGTAAAGGCCAAACTGGGGCCCAGACCGATTATGGAGGCGGACCAGAGGATGCTGGGATTGATAGTAGGAAATCCTCTTGAGCCATTTGCAGTCCAACATCTCACGACCCCTTGCCAGTGACAACAGTCCCTACTCTGCTAGCATGGGCATCACTGGGGAAGAACAAAATGCACCCAGGGCTATACATAAAGAAACATTGTGCATGACATCTAGCTTTTTCAGTACTGACTTCGATGCCGTTCCATAAACCGAGCTGACACTCTTAATCTTGCCATTGATGAAGGCCATATATTACCCAAGCAGCCAGAGAACATCTCACCAGGGTTGTTACCCACAGCTTGATGTAGATAAATACGAGAAAGTTTAGCCCCTAGATGGACGCCACAACTGTTCCACCCAGGGTACACAGCACCACTACATGTAGGAACCTCGTCAGCATTAGCAAGGTTAAATAAACAATACATTGACAACATAAGTGGGTTAACTGGGCAGTGAGCAACATTTAGACAGAGCACATGAGGGGAAGAGAAGGTTTAGCTGATAATGATGGGGAAACCCAACGGGAGGAGTCAGGAAGAGAATAGTGGGAATGGAGGGGAGGGGGAAAGGAAGTTTGAGTGAAATGGAACGGAGGCTGAGAAAAGAATGGAGGGGAGGAAAAAGGGTGGACATTGACGAATACAATAGTGTGAAGAAAAGGGATGTGACACTAGAAAGACATGTGAAGGAGGTGGAGGGAAGGAGGGAGTGAGAGGGAAGGTCTCATCGTTAAAGGAAGGTATGTAAAGGAAAGGCGTGAGGGAAAGGGAGGAGGATTAAAGGTAAGGGGAAGGTAGAGATGGGGTGATGAAATATTAACTGGAGTGGGGAGGGATCGGACTTCGAGCAGGAGGGGTGAGAGAAAATGAAAGGGGAGGGGAATGTTGAGGGAAATGAGGAGGATGAGTGAGTGTTACATAGGTAACAGAGAATGGAGAAGAAAGGCGGGGGGACTTGGAGTGAGAAAAGATAGGGGAAAGTGAGAGGTGGGAGATACTGAGGGAAAGGAAGAGTGAAGAGAAAGGAGGAAAGTAAAGGGGAGTTAACGAGGGGGGAGAAGGTAAGAAGTGTGTGGAGTGGGGTGGGGAGGTTTAAAGAAGTACAATGTAAGTGAGGGTTAGTTAGGGCCAATACGACCCACTGTTTACACCCTTAGTTATGGCACATGGTGATTGCCTGCCTCCATGCCGCCCTTCTCCCTGTCTCCCTTCCTCTCTGTCTCTCTTCTCCCTGCCTTCCTTATCTTTGCATCCTTTTTCCTTTACTCTCTACCTCCCTTCTCAGTGCCTCCTTTGGATCAGCTCTCTATCTCCCTGTCACCCTTCTTTCTGTTTCCCTTCTCTAAGACCTCCTTTTACCTCCCTCCTTGCCTTCTTTCTCTCTCACTTTCCACCTCCCTTCTCTGCCCCCCTCCTCACTGTTTCCATGCTTTCCTTTTCCCTGCCTCTCTACTTCTATTTTTTCTGCTTCCCTTCTTCCAGCTTCCATTCTCCCTGCTTCCCTTCTCTCTGCTTCCCTCCTTTCTCCGA
>NC_136976.1:23909779-23932279 GCF_032717465.1 Coenobita brevimanus
AAACATGACGAGCAAACACTAATATATTTCCGTCTGTCTTTCATGTTAATACAGGGTGCTTAAAAAACAATAAAATAAGGGACTAACGTTTTTAAGGGAAAAGAAGTGGCAATGTAGGAAATCATGATAAGAAATGTATGTTCTCTGTAATATAGACAGTTTCCACCTGTTTACCACCGTTGTTAACGCATTTTTGGATACTTCACTTAACTGGAAAGATAATCATGTATGTAATGTATTTCTAATTTAATTTTTAAATTTACAGAACACGATATATATAAATAACTTTCTGTTTCTGCATAGGTCACCAAGCACCTCTCTCTCTCTCTCTCTCTCTCTCTCTCTCTCTCTCATTAAAGTGGCCGGAAAACTTGTAATTAAATCCCTGGTGTAGCTCCGACTCCTGTTTGGCAAAAAAGCTTATAATAACTGTGAACGAAGTGAGAGCTCGTTAAGACTTTCTGTTGCAGATTAAGGGGATGGGGTTTTGGTGGCTGAATGACTGTTTAATAATATTTAATGGAGAAACCATTAGACGAAGTTTACATTTCCCAAAGTGATATTTGATATCTCTGTTTTTCCTCATGGTGCAAATGTTGGTGATTTTACCAACTTTCCTTTCTACGGCCTCACAATTTTACTTCTAGAAAAATATGCCTGGAACTCATGATGCATGCAACCTTCTTGGGCGCAGTATCTTGAGACACCTTTCTCAGATTCTCGGTTTAAGATTTTTATTGATTTTATAGCCCAAAGTATGTAAAAAGACAGATGACTGGAGCTATGAGTTTCCAAAACAACCAATCCAAGAAAGGAATGTGCTCTATTCTGCTTCGATCGCGGTTATGATACGGGGGAAAGTCTGTTCGAACGTTCTCTCCAGCCTGTAATAAAAGTAAGGAAAATGATCTTGTTCAGCCAAGAAAAAGCTCATATACCATATGTGGATAGGATCTTGGAATGTTCTAAGCCTTTCAAAAGATGATCGACTGCCTTTGTTGTCAAGAGAGTTGGGGTGATTGGGAGTCGGCATTGCTGCACTCTCTGAAGTGAGGCGACCCAGGCATGTTGAGCTCAGTATGGTCCTTACACATACTGCTGGTCTGGCTGTGACGATGGTGCCCATCTTAGAGGTGTCGCTGTGGCAACTGCCGCTCACTTTATCTCTTGTGTCAACAGGGTTCCTTCGGTTGATACTGGTGAGATTTAAGCACTCTTTGGACTTCATCTCTCTTACTGCAGTGTACACTCCAACTGAGGCGAGTGATCTTAAAGAGAAAGAGCTATTTACACCAAATCTGACTGTTGTGGAACAGTGTCCCTCGCGGGATACACTCCTGGTCTTGGGTGACTTTACTGCAGTTACTGGCACTGACAGGGAGGACTTCAGGGATAGCGTAGATCCCCATGGCTCTGGAACGAGGAATTCCAATTGTTCTTACCTTCTGGATTTCGCGAAATCCCGTAAGTTGAGAATTGCTGGATCCTGGTTCCAGCACCCGAATCTTCATGCTGGACTTGGTATTCCGATACCGGAGGGGTTGCTGAGGAGATTGATCAAATTCTTGTTATCACTCACTGGAGGATCCTTCAGAACCGCAGGGTTTCAGGAATGCAGAGTTCTTTGTTACTGATCAAAGACTTGTTGTTGCTACTCTAAGGCTACAAATATAAAATGAGAGATTCTCAAGAAACAAAACAGGTTCCATCTTGAGAAGCTCGACTTAGGTCTGTGCATATGAGTATGCAGTGGCAGCCTCAGATCGGTTTGAATTGCTTGTTACTACTGAGGATCCTGTTGAACGATGAGATACCATTAAGGGTGCTACCCTGGCAGCAGCCCGAGATCAAGGAGGGAATTCATTTCGCAGGGGTCACTGATAGCTATTGAGGAGAGTCATGCTGCCAGACTGACTGGGGATCAGGAACAGCACAGACTTCTGTCTCGACGTGAGACGAACACAACACATGAGCAGTACCTCTGAGCAATACAATATTTTCAGCACCCACACAGCTTCATCAGTGAAAATACGATGGCTTATGCTCAAGTTTCCTGAACTAGAGCTGCTGAATTCTTCTAATTGAAAAATTTAGGCAACTCTGAGAAAGCCATTTTAACCGATAGGGTCCCTGGACAATTCCGTCTGTTTGTATACAAAGCTGCTTCACTTTCTTCTCTATCGAGTCGGTGATCGCATTCTCCAGTGACCTTGACTAGGTACAAGCGAGATGGGTACTGGCAACAGTGTGAGATGAAGCGCCGTCGCCGACAATACTTGGAACGTGTGTGATAAGATATGTGCCTGGTTCCACGGAACTTTTCCTCTGCAAACCCCATACGAGGTACCGTATGATACCGCCTTTAGAAACTTATGACACTGAGACCTTCATTTTCCCTTCAAACCGAGGATACACATTATTAGTCTACCTCTGCATCACCAAAAAAGAATGTTTAACTTTAATCCTTCAGAAACTTATGACTCAGATACTAGCAATTTCTCTTAAAACAGTCGATAGGAATTATACGAGTAAATTTGCCTCTGCATGCCCAATTTTTACTTTCTTTAACTCAACCACCCTTTTCCAAGTATCTCATATTTAAAGGGTCAGTTGATGACTAGCACAACTCGAAAGAAACATACCATCACTTGCCGTCCCTTCACAAAGGTTCTTGTCGGGAATTCACTGCTGATGCCTCGATTTCTATTTTGTTGTCCGCCAGCACAGGATGTTTATATATTTTCTCAGCTACTTCTGTTAGGTCTGTCATTTATAATTAGTGAAACTAATAAATCATGCATTACCGTTAATCACTCTGTAACATCGGAAACCGCAAAATATGCGTCTGTATATTTTCCTTACGATAAAGCCACGTAATTAATGTAGTTAATCGTCAGGAGCTAAGCAGTTATGATCTCTCGAAGGTTGTGATAGCTAAGAGTAATGGCAGTTCACAATAAGTAATAATTCTATCATTATTGGAACCAAACAGATAGGCTAGTCACCATGTCCTTAACGGTTACTACTTAAATAGATTAGGACATGATCTACTTTAGCAGGTATGGTTATCAGGTGTAATACATGGCCTACATTATCGCATTATGCTCTGTGACACCATTTAAACTAAGTATTCACTGTGATTACCTTTCTTTTACTGATATCTGAAATATGCTCGTGACGCCATCTTGACAAACACGGCTGACCATATGTGCCTTGTGATTGACAGATGCATTTTCCCAGCGTAACTGTGATTGGCTGGCGTGGCTGATGATGTCATTCCTTTCTCCATACGGGGATGAAGCAATAATTTTTCCTACTTCGACGGAAAACCTCGCAGTGAATTACATAGTAATGTTTGTTGTAGTGACAGAGCAATTTTCTCCATAGTATCGCCATCCGTACAAGGGGGTCTGGGCTCAGGCCTTTGTGCTCCCCAGGTGAACACAAAATTGAAAATGGTGTCAGGTGGATAATGGAACTCTTAACCCGGGGTTTGCTGTAATGAAAGGACTGAAGAATACAGATTCGCCATGAATGCAATTAGGTCAGGTATTTTGTGGAGAGTCGGATGTGTGCTTTCCCCAGTTAAACACACCACTGAAAGAGGTAGGTTGACAGTGTATTGTTTGTAACTGCTTAATGCGCTCAGTGACAGTGTCAGGTGGCCTCTAACGACCACTCAGGCAGGATTAAGAACTACATCCTCGTTAACTAGACCGATATGCTGCAAGTTTGACTCAACTGTAGCAATTAGCACAAGACATGAACTTTCAGCTTTCCATTAGTCTCCCGTCCTAATTGCTTCGGAGCAAGGCGAAGGAGAGGGACTAACAGAACTGAAATGAAGAGGGAGACTGGATATCCGACACTGAGAGGTAGGAAGGGACAAAGAGACGGATAATTAGGTACTCTCAAGCTTCACAAAGATGCGAAGGAGACAAGATTATAATTAGGAGAGGTAAATCCAGCAGTTGATGAAAGGGGGAGTCCGTTTAAAACTTTATCTTTCAAATGACATCGAACATTTAATATTTACCGTAAGGGAAAAATTAATGTTTGCTATCACATAGTATTTTATAAATTAAATCCAAAGTTTCATAAAGAGATTCAGATTTATACGATAAAAAAAATTTCAAACATACGCTGCTACTTTACATTCAGTTATTATGTATACATGTTATAGGAACAAAACTGCTTCATATGGAAAACAGGAGTTGGTGGGAGTTTGGATTCCCTGTACTTCTCTCTAAAACTGCCATTGAAAGGACGAGATATAGAAAGAGGAAGGAAAAAGATAATAAGGTTTTTCTCAAGGTTCATGTAGATAGGAAGGGAGATGACTGAAAATGTGAAGAGGGAATGATTGGAAGCGGGAAAGGAAAAGGAATATATGATTCTTCCAAGATAGGAAGGTGATACTGACTAAAATAAAAAGAGAAAATGAGTTGTTATGAAGGGGGATTTGTCAGTTATGTAGTCTCGTACCTTCGAGACGTTTCTGGTACCGTAAGTTTCGATACGAGTCGTCAGAGTTGCCAGTTTGCCTGGTGTTTGTGAGCGTAGTTATTTCGTAAGTTATGCATTAATTTGTATGCTCTTTTTCTCTATAATGTTTTATTTAAGTGATTGCTTGTTAAATCATGCAGTTTAAGTTCGTATGGTATATGATTTGGAGTGTTATGTAATGTAGGAAAACTCTAGCATGTTTTGATGTCTCGTAGTTGGTAACTGTTGTTGCCAGGGGCTGATGCAAGACAGTATGCCCTAGAATGTTGGAGAAGTGGACGTTTCTAGAACAATGCAAGCTTATATAAGGATGGGGAAGAACTTAGTTAGTCAGTCAGTTTGGAGTTTAGTCGGGTTTCAGGTCAGTTTGTGTGAAGTGCAGTCGGTTTTGGTGAAGGTTGTATATTTTTGGTACTTGTGAAAACAGTGGCAAACAGTGACGAGTTATTGAAGTTTGTATATCATTGGAACTTGATAAGACAGTGAAGTGTATTAAGTGTAATTACTGTCAGTGAAGATTATTTTCAGTACTTGTGTAATAAGTGAAGGGTTAGCAAGCATTAAGTGTACTAACTGTGAAGTTTTGTTAAACATTAAGTGTAACTGCAATCAGCAAAGTGTGTATAGCTCCAGTGCTTGTGAGAACAGTGAAGTTGGAAAGCATTAAGTGGAATTATTTGGAAAATAAAGACAGTGAACTTTAAGGAGCCAGTGTTTATTTTCGCCTCAGCTGATCTTGTGTACTGCACACCTAAAGTGTGACCATAGAAAAACAACTCACTGGGCAACGTCCTTCCTGTACTGTGCTACTGCTGTTGGAGCCTGTGGCAGTGTGGGGACTGGGATGTAACAGAGTGTTTTGAAGTAGGATGGAGCAAGATAATAAACTATTGAAAGGGTTATGAGGATAGGAGAGGAACATGACTGGAAAAGAGAATATAAGATGGTCGGAGGAGAGAAAAAGATGAATAATAATACCAATCTCCTCCTACTGGCCTATAGTCGCGAAGCTTATAGGTCTTTACCTTGGGGTTCTCCCCCTTTATTAACTCTTGAAAATGCGCAGTTCCGAATTATATTGAGGACACTGGACGCAAATAGGTTAAAATGTGAACACTGGATTTTCCACAATATGTTCGTGCACGTTTGCGGTTTGTGTAAATGTGTGTATGTGTACCGGCATCTTGTTGCTGGCAGTGACATTGTCATCAGGTGTAAGGAAATTGTCTGAGTGTGTTCTGGTGGGCGAGTATGTTCACAGACCGATAAATGTACCAATGTTGACTTGGAAGTGTGTACGAGGATGTGGACAGAGATTATGCCTCCGCTTTGTTTGTATTTCATCTTTTGTGTCTTCTGAATGCCTGCAGATTAGTTCATTTAATATGAGGAAAAGTATGTGAGGTTGTTCATACTGTAGCAAGGATTAAGTTATTATAGCCCGATGAAAGTATGCTTAGAAGGCAAGGCCAGATTGCCATGACGGTAAGGTATTAGTTACACCGTGATAAGCAAAGATGAAGTGTAGAGCAAAATTTACTGAGATCATTATTGCCTACCAGAGGTAAATGCGTAAAAATCTTTATAAGATGCTCAGCTGTGAACATAGTCACACATATGTGCCAGTCTAATAGCAAATAAACAGCATTTGTGAGTGGCTGTTCTTCGCACTCTGCTAAGTGACCTTTCCCTCGCACTAGTATCTGAGCACGCTTTTAAAATGTTTGCTGAAATTAGTGCTTCAATTTGTGCGTGTGTGTGTGTGTGTGTGTGTGTGTGTGTGTGTGTGTGTGTGTGTGTGTGTGTGTGTGTGTAAATATTTTTTAGTTTGCTTAAATATCAATAAAGGAATTCATGAGGGGGGTGCAAGTCTCCGCCATTCTTAACTGGCATTTAGTTACAATAATGAAATTGGCAAAAATACTGTATGTCTATAATTCACCATCTGAATAGCATGTGAACAAGACAAAGGAGTCCATTAATAGTTCCACTCATCCCAACATATCAACCATTCCAACACTTCGCAGGTGTCACTTGCCTTTGGACAGACTCTTCAAACTCACACACCAGACACAACACAGATACACCTCATGGCTCTCAGACACATGTCGGACACGCCACCTTCAGTTCGGCAGAGATCGATGGACGTGAAATTGACGCTCATAAAATTCTGCGGTTCCAGCTCTCCGGATTTCATCATTCAAAAAAATAGTGACGATGCCACATATACTGGACACTGACCGGATAAGCTGACCTTGTGGATTAGGCAAAAACAATTCGGTTTGAGTAATAATTTGAAATATAAACCTCAATTAATTCTTGTCTACATATTTTTTTTTTTTTTACTGCAAACAGCCACAAACATACGCATTCCTGCAAACACTCGCGCACAAACACTTTTTACTGTTGACAACAGCATAACAACAATAAATGGCAGCAGTGACTGCAGGAAACAGTAAAACACGGAGATAAAATATTTTATGCTTACTGTTGGTTCGAGTGGCCATTTCCACTGATGGACCTAAAAGAATAATCTCGCGTTAGTTCCGGTCGCCTAGTGAAATGAAATATTTTAAAATTTTGCCTTGGTAATTCAACTTTATATGATACCCGCTGTTTGCTGAGTTGCTATATTTCACATAAAAAGTTTTTATAGCGCTGCAGTCATCAATGAATAACAAATAAATGGCACAAATTTAGTAATATGAAAATGGCATAATATGAGAATAGATTTTAGAGCGGATATGAACGAGTGTTGTTTTTGAGTATGAGTAGATGGTTTAATGCAGCATATTAGTAATGTTTAGTTGCGTTCAAGTGGAAGCAATACTAGGAGAGAACTAGCTACCCGCATCAGCCAGGACGGCAGCAAAATATTAAAGACAAAAAAAAAAAAAAAAAAAGTCATTTTGTAAAGGGTGACGTCTTCTATGTTTTATTCTTGGTACTTTAAGTCATCTAAAGAGCTTTTCGAACTGGAGGAATTTAATGCATCCTCCATAACTTTTTCACCGCTGGACATGAAAAAAGTACAATCGCCGAACAGAAACAAGAATACAGATATAAGTGCATCATCCTACAATATTACAACCAAAAGTACATCAACCTGCTAAAGGAGTTAAGTTCCCATTTCTCTAACGTTACGAACTATGCAAAGTTCGTATTTAGAGACTGACTGAATAGTAACTGGCGAAGAATGTACCGAAATATTCCTTCAGACTACGACATCCAGCTGTCTCTTTATAGTTCAGGTCCCCCTTCCATGTGTACTCGTAGGTACAACCAGACTAGGGTGCCACACGCCATGAAAAGAGAACAGAGAGATTTATATTTCGCCGTATAAAGCTAGCTTTCACAAACTTAGCAGCCACTGACGTAAGCATAAAACTATGGTTGTTCTTCGTAACCATCCTTAACCTCTTCAGTTCAGTGCTGTTTATTTTATATAATCCCTGCTTACTTCAGATGCCTGTGTGCGATTACGGCAAGGTTATAGGGAGACTGTATCTGACCCTTCAAATTCGAAAATTCTTTCTTGAGCGAAAGTTGAACACTTCAAGGAAGCTGAACTTTACAAGGTTCCATGCCCAAGCTCTTGGCTGGTTTTTATACTGGCTATGGATAGTTTGTATCTCTACCTTCCCCAGGGATATATTTTGCATTAATACACCACAATGTCCTCTTGTAAGCTAACGTTACTGGTGTAGATTATGTCGAAATTGAAAACAAACAACATACAAGTGAAATATATACAAAACTTGTCTCTAAGTAAGACGTGGTGCGAAGTCTATTTGCCAGGGAGAATACACAATATGAAATACATCCACCCTGCAGAAGATAACCTCGGCCATCACACTGGTGGACAATATTTAGTGAGGCCGTGCAGCTGCTGGTCATATTATCAACCAGAGCTCAAGGTTGCATGGCATTGTACTGCTCTGTGTGTGTGTGTGTGTGTGTGTGTGTGTGTGTGCGTGTGTGTGTGCCTTTGATTTCGGGGAGAACCTTGACTTTGGTGGTCAGTTTGACAACACACACACACACACACACACACAAACACACACACACACACACACACACACACACACACACACACACACACACACACACACACGCACGCACGCACGCACGCACGCACGCACGCACGCGCGCGCGCTAGTGCAGATGCCACCCGTGACACTTACCCTTCAATACCCACACAACAGGTAAATCATCATTATGTCACTTACTGCAGTAATTTAGGGATTCACGGTCGCCGTAAGATCTCTCGTGAAAATCCTGCGATGAACGTAGAGAGTAATGGAGGACGCCAGAATCTTGCAGGTCATTGCGCTCCACTGTTGTTATTGTTTCCATGCCGCCCATATTGTCTCCTGCCCGGCTCCCCACATCTTACTTGCCCTTACACATCTCACTGCCTACTCCGGCTCCTCTCACACACACACATCGCAGTGCCCCTTCCCTACGCCAACACATGATCCCCAGCCTCCCTACCCTCACACACACAAACGGCGCCTTCTGCCCCCACACCTTAATGTCCCTTGCCCCCATACCTTGTCGCCCCTTGGCCTCAACCCTTATTATCTCTTACTTTCTCAATACATAGTCCGTCCATACTCTCTGCACAACAGTCCGTCCGTCACTCCATTCTTCAGTATCCCCACACACACACATCACCCCTTTCCCCCCACACTCTTCACCCTCTGCCCCCGGCCATTCTACTCCCTTAACCCCCACATGCTGCCCCCTACTCACCACACAACCTCCTGTCCCTATCACACACCACCTCCTCCCGCTTCCCCGACCTCCCTTATTCACATAAACACACCATTTCCTGCCTTCCCACATATCTGTTCTTTCCTCACTGCACCCTCCCTCCTGCCGGTAAGTTGTTTCAAAAATAAAGCCAGATGATTATTAGACACACTAGATCCTCACTGTGTCATGTCATATGACTATATTTTTGTTGTTGTGTATATCAACCTCTCCTCAGCGCCTCTCCTAGTATGTTACACTAACACAGACGACGTTAGATAACCATTAGTTATACATGAGTTCCGTTCATTATCTCACACCACAGCAAATCATGCCACATCGCATTTTTTTTTTCTTTTTGCTGTTAATTTTAGTTCCCTCTCACCAACCCAAACAATATCAGACAACTGTTCAGTAAGTTCAGTGGTCCTTTTCTGTGTTACTCCACTACAGACAATATATCATCATCTTCGTGTTGTCGTTCTGCTTTTCGACTTTAGTTCACAACTTTTTTTACAATATGTTACACCAAAGCAAGTGATGTTAGATTGCTAGAGAGTAACCAAATGGCAGGAAGGTCACAGAGCAACGTCAAAGTTCGACGCGAGTGTGTGTGCTTAAAATAACTATGTTCTGATCAGATTTAAACAAAATTGGTCAATGGACTGAGAGTCAGTCTTGTTTTTGAGAAAAGTAGGTCAAAGCTCAAGGTCACAGGATAAGGTAAGCTTAAGCATTTTTTCGATTTAGACCAACCTTTGTAGAGGGGTTGAGGGTAAGGCAGAAATTAAAGGATTCAATATTAAGAATAATCAAAGGTCAAGGTCAAGGTCAAAGACCAAAGTTACCGGGTAAGGTCAATTCAGACAGTTTTAATCTTGTTTTAAAGATTATTGGTAAAGGTATTAAGGGTCTGGCATGAACGAAAATATTAATTTTTGAGAATAATATATCAAAGGTCAAGGCCATAAAGCAAGGTGAAAGTTCGACCTGTGTGTCTGTTAAAAAAATAAATAAATAAATAAATAAAAGTTTTGTTTTGATTAGGATCGAACTTGGTGGATGAGTTGAGGATCATCCAGAAGGTTGACCTATTGTTTTTGAGAACAAAGGTTAAGGTCACATGGCATGGGCAAGTTAAACAGGTATTATCTGATGCAGACAATAATCATGGAATGTTTCTCGTTAAAACAAGGATAACAATCGGACAAAGTTCAAGGCCACAGGGATATGTCAAAGGCCAGGATGAGTGGGTGCCAAAGGTCAAAGGTCAAGATGAGCAAAATTAACTTAAATCTGATCTGATTCGAACCAAGGTTGATCGCAGGGTCATGGGTAGGACAAAAAGTAAGTTATTCGTCTATGAGTTATCTGTCGAAGGTGAAGGTTACAAGGGAAAGTTATACATCCGACTTTTGACCAATTGATAGTATCGGGTGTTGCACTGTCTTAGTGCATCTTCTTGATGTTTTTGTTTATTTCATTGCCAGTCCCTCCCCTGTTATATCATATTTATAAATATTGGCAAAGCACCATTATGTGACATCCCTCACGAAGTCACACTGTTGCACATAGTGTTAATTTCCGTTTCCTTCTTGTTATTAAATTCCTCAACCTCCTCCTTATTACGTTAAACCTACAAATACTAAATAACACTTACAGCTATTTTGTTTCAGAACTGAATATTTCTTGCATATTTTTTGCGTTGCACTTACCTTTATTCGTTAGCAATAGAAGTAAATGTGACGACTGTTCGTTTACCTTTCCACTCACCCCCTACTGCCGGTGAATGCATGTAATATCAATATAATTGTAGAATAAAGTGCAGTAATGGCCTCGGGCTGAAAAATTTAGACTGCTGTTAGTTTTAGGAGTGGGTTATATACTGTATTTATTACCATTACTATGTATATGATGAAGGTCCGATGCTCTTCCCATTTTTTATCAGAAGGGAATTTACCAATCGCCTTTTTTTTTTTTTTTTTTCATATGTTTTATGTATTTTCGAGTCACATTTAAATACCTTTATCTGAACTACAGTAAAACTCTTTAACGACAGTTTTATCTTCTATTACGGGTTTATTCATGACCAGCAAGCCAGGAAATAGGCTTAATATATAACCCGTGAAATGCATCTCTCTTATTAATGCCCGGCCCGTCTGTCCAGGGAATCAGGATAAGTATTTATAAACCCACTGATGTTTAAGTTGTGTTTAGTCCTTTCATTCTGATGAAGTATCTTTTAGGTACTGCTATTTTATTTAGTTTTGGACTAAACCACTGATTTGAAGAGTTAGATGTACTTTTGTCAGTTCCTTGGACATGAGAGATCTTTCTTACGTTGAATAAAATCGTCTGGTGGTAACTACAATACAATGAATATGCGTCATTGTAGTGAAAGTGTTAATTCGCTATACTCCACCTATCTCTTCCACTGTAATGTGCATATCCCTCTCTTATCGTGTGTCCAGCCCTCTCATCTGCCTTGCCACTCCTCCCCCCTCCTATGACCCTTCCTCCACGTCATCAGTTCTTCACACCTTTCTATTTCTGTTCCTGTTTTTGAGTTCTCTATCCCTTTCCCACCGTTCGCAATCTATTTTCATCTGACAAGCCCTGCCTCGTGTCTACTGCTTTGTTGTACCTTCTCCCATGAGCCTGCCCCATCCTCCTACATCATTCATTTCTTCAGAACTTCCTCACATTTCTTGTTTCTGTTTCATAATTACTAATCCTCTAAATACTTTTCACACTGTATACTTCATGTTTTTTTTTCTAATCCTATCTGTCCCCAGCATTGCCTTGTGTCTTGTATCTTGTCACTTCCCCGGCATCGTCCCCCATCAATTCTTCACCACGCTGCCCCCACTCTCAATAATAGCCTGTCTCCCTCAGCCTCCTGATTATCTTCCACTCTCCCTCTAATTCCTCCTCCTCACTTCCTCACTCCTCACCTCCCCTGCCCCACACCGTTTTCCAATCCCCTATCAACTTTCCCCTCGCCTCATGCTTTGTCATTCCTTCCCCACCTCCCCTCCCCCTCGCCTCCCTTTCTTACGTGTCCTCCTATCTCCATCCAGTCTATTCTTTCCCGTGTGTGTATTTACCAAGTCTTGTTGACTATGGATCCCTCCAGCTGTATAACCAATCACAGCCCACCTACCTTCTACATTACAAGTCTTCCTCACAGCCTCTTCACCACTGTCATGTTATTATTACTCTTCCACGGCCGTATTTTAAGCTTACAGTGGACTACAGTATATTTTTTTAGTAAATTAATGTCGTCTGCTGCAAGTTTAATTACAGTGTTAAAGCTCCTAATTCTCGGGAACAACACTAACTGCGATTTTCAAATAAATTGTTGGTACCTTGGGTTTCTTTGGAGCATAGTATACAGTAGTAGTCAAAAAAAGTAATTCGCATCCAAAGAGATAACGGTAATAATTTGTGATCAACACCCTCCACCTCTCCGATATTTTTTGAAGGATGTATTTCAGACAGGGTAAAATAATTCCACACCAAGAACTTTGCAAATAAAGAGTTGTTTATAGGCATTCATTATAAAGCTACCTGACTAATGTACCACACACACACATAGTAAAAAGTGTGTGTGTGTGTGTGTGTGTGTGTGTGTGTGTGTGTGTGTGTGTGTGTGTGTGTGTGTGTGTGTGTGTGTGTGTGTGTGTGTGTGTGTGTGTGTGTGTGTGTGTGTGTGTGTTGATGATCCTCGTCCAATTAGTACCCATAAATCTAAGCTGTCTTCTTCCTGGAATACAGCCCGTAACAATCCAACAAGCGTCTTTGTCCTCAAATGTTCCGTTTGGTGAAAGAACAGGGTGGAAACATAAGCCCAAAAGGTTTCACGGACTAAGAACGAGACCAGTTAACAACGGCTATTAACCGTCTCTATCTGTCACATTCTG
This sequence comes from Coenobita brevimanus, assembly GCF_032717465.1. Classification (NCBI taxonomy): domain Eukaryota; kingdom Metazoa; phylum Arthropoda; class Malacostraca; order Decapoda; family Coenobitidae; genus Coenobita; species Coenobita brevimanus. The sequence goes on from NC_136976.1 coordinate 23,922,964, forward strand.
TTTATTAGGATTCTCATTACAGTACTGAAACATGAATTTACTTGAATGTGAATAAATATTTTCTGAAAGTCATGCACCGTTAATTTAATTTACTGCACTTGAACAATAAATGAATTCGCGAACTGTATTATATTCAGTACTAAAATTCGTTGACTGAATAAAAGACGTTTTTTCTGGTAAACATTGTGTAGTTTAACAATGATACTGAGAGACATAGAATGGAAACCTTATGAACGATGGGAACTGATGATCTTATAAGGGCCTAAATCCAGAAGGAATATGGAGTTTATCACTCAGTGCCTTTCAGAGACGAGTGCAGATTAACTCTCTTTAAATGTTAGGACAAAGTAGACTATTCTCGGGTCTCTACATTCAGTATGGAGCGATAAAATGATATTAATATTGTGCACTACGTAAACACAGGTGAGGTACGGACTGACCCACGTTCTAAAACTGCTCATCCTCCTGCTCAGCACAGTTACTAAAAGATTCACAAGGCGCAGCTTAATTTGCCCTAAAAAAACTATAACGAGAAATCGTATGGGAATAGCTTAGGCAGACAGTCAGTATTTGGCAATCCTCAATCTTCTCGCGGAATAGGACCCATGATGATCGATGTTACGTCCAGGTCCCCAATTGTACTACAGAGTGAACAGGAGCAAAGGCGATGCAAATGGACTGCCTATATAATGGACTACCTCTCACACGCTTCCTGTTTCCAGCTTCTCTCAGATTTCTTCAAATTTTTCACCCTTTCTGGCTGTGCCCTTTCCTCTACAGCTTCCACCCCACCTTCTCTCGCTTTCATTTTCTAGTTTCAGCACGTCCTTCCTCCACCAACTGACCATCTTGCCAACTTCCTTCCCCCCACCCCCCTGCAGCCATAAACCTGTCTCCAGTTCAAACAACAGTGTTATTTGTTTCCTCATTCGCAGTGCCTCCAGTGTATATCCTAGGACTGCTTTTTCCTCCACCGTGGGTAAGCGCCAATTACCCTTTACGAGCCATTACACTGTGTATACTAGGATTTTCATTTAATATTAGAGTACATAACAACTTCAAAAAATATTTATCTGGCATCCGCAATTTATAAAACAGGTATAGCTCATTGCACATGAACACTGAAAAAACGTCTGAAATGTATAGGAGTAGGCTTCATACACTGAGATTTCGATGAGCCAATAAAAACGTCTATTGTCTATTTTGTGAGTCTTACGCTTTTCAGCAGTGATACAGAGAAGTATATACAGTAATAGCAAATTTTATGACCAGTGAATTTCATAAGCTTACAATGAACATTATGCAGGACTTAAACGTGGTAGCTAAGACGCGCCTGTGAACAACGTCTCGAGACTGCTCATTGTACCAAATATGAGATTCGTCATACTGAGCTCGGAATTGGAGCGTTGACCATATTCTAAGCTGAATTGGATATTTCGAAAATAACTCTTCCTAAATGGTTCATGATGCACATTACCTCTCAATATCCTACTGCATTTATTAATATAAAATATGCCGATATTCAAGAGATATAAATACCAAACAAAAGGGAGTTACGGTGTAGGCTATTATGCGATGTAGATTGTTTTTGAAAAGTGCTACGCAGCCTCTTATGCCATCAAAACAATAAATGTAGGTTTCAAAATGATGTGTAGTTAAATCAGTTAACAAGAAACAGTGTCAATGCACAGCAAACCCGACCCGGGGCAGTCATTCCAATGCTGACGTATAAACACAAAAGGATGTATAGTCAAAGATGTCACATAAATTTTGAGTAAATCGGGTGAAAATTGACGATTTTATGCCAATTTGAAATTTTAGCTTAGACCCCCCCCCCCCGATGTAATGAGGCATTTTATATAGGATGCAAATTTGCAAGATGCACCTTTAGGTTTTGGTTTCTTGTCGATGTGACGAATTTGAAAGGAGTTATGGCAAAAAACGATGCTTTTTTTTTTTTTTTTTTTTTTTTTTACATTTTTCTTCATTATTTTGGGTCAACGGCCTGAGCCTTGGCCCAATTTGGCCCCAAATTAAATCAAATTATCAGAATGTCATATCCCATAATTCCTGTAATTTTAGTCAAAATCTCACCAGTAGTTTTCGCGTAAAGTTGTTAAGATAGACAGACAAGGAGACAGACAGACAAACAAACAAACCGAGAACCGAGTGAAATCAATACCAGTAATTAGTTACTGCGGCAGGTATGAAGCAACACTATTCTTTCTTCTTACTCAATTTTTGTAGGCACAGGTCTAAAATGTCACACACACATTCTCTCTCTCTCTCTCTCTCTCTCTCTCTCTCTCTCTCAAGCACCTCTTCTTTGGAACTGAATAAAACTACATTTCCTTGTAGACTACAAGCCTAGTATTCCCTGCGTGTCGTAAGAGGCCAATAAATGGGAGGGGTTGGTGGAGACGGGGAATCCCACTGCCCCGTAGATGGGGTCTCCTACAAACTTTGATTCTGCCGACGCTGGCTGTACTAACGCCGAATCTATCAACGCCATATCTATCAACGCAGAATCCATCAATGCCGACCCTGCCAACGTCGAAACTCTCAACGCCAAATCTATTGACACTGATTCTATCAATGCCGAAAATCTCAATGCTAACTCTATCGGAGCAGAATCTATCAACGCTGACTCTACCATCGCCGACTCGATGAACATTTAGTCTGTCAACGACGAATCTCTCTTCACATCTTGCTATCTTCTGCCTTAGTAGTATACTGCCTTTTTTTTTTTTTTTTACCCACCACCTGAGAAAGTCAGAGGAGGGTGTTGTTATCAGTGGGATCAATAGGTGTCCGTCCGTAGAGTTGGGCGGCATGATGGCTGGCCGGTCACAGAGATTTAGTTTCCGGGCCGGAACGCAGAAAGTATTTACTACAATATAGAGTCATGAAATTTCACATACCTATGTGTCTTATAGTGAGCTGGTGCCTTTTGTTAGGTAGAATGCTGTGTGTTAAGTAGATTTTTTGAAAATAATGAAAAAGTAAAAAAAAAAAAAATCCAGAGATTTCAAGGCGACCTCCGCAAAGAATCTGAAGGGCCCGGGTTATGTGTCCTCAGGGCTTTCTCCTTCCTCCCACCTTCAAAACAAAAGATTGGGGGCAGGGGGGAGGGCTGTTATGCGCTTGGTTAGGTGTGCAGGAAGGTGGGGGTATGTGCCTGGTCAGATGGAGGGTTGCAGCAGCGTAGCGTTGCCTACATTTTTTTTTTTTTTCAGGGCTTGGTGTTAGTTTCTTATTATTCCTTCCTTCCTTCTACACTTTCTCTGTTCTCGCGTCCACTCCTCTGGCGACATTAGACAACCTATCCATGGTATTCACCTCTCAGCAAATACCCCACCGAATGAAAATGAAATATACTTCATCATAGTCATGGGACTGAAGTACTGTTTCAGTGCGGGGACTGAAGTACTGTTTTAGCACTGAGGCTGTGATGACCCCTATACATGTATCAGCAACATCTAATAACTTCCTTCTATACTCGTATAAGCTGAAGTGCAGAAAGATTGGTATCGCCACCCGATGACCATGTACCGGGTGAACTTTTTTCTTTTCTTTTTTTTCTTTTTCTTTTTTTTTTACGTGTCCGACTCTGGGCAAAGGCTTCAGGGTCTATTTCTTGGGGGCAGTGATCTATTCCAAGGCCCAGTAGTCCTCCTACACCTCCACATGTCACCACTTCGGCGCTAACACCCACCATCCATATTGAATACATGCTAGGGCTGTCTCATACAGGACTGGTGTATTGGTATTAGCGGGGGTATTTTTGCGACATGTCGGCGGGTCATCTGGTAGATCAGGAAAGTCTGCTTTTAGGAAATTTAAATCCTTAAACTGTTCCCTGCCCCAGCCGGGATTCGATCCTGGGTCCATTAGGACTGCAGGCCGCCTCTCTACCGATTCAGCCACCGTCTTCCCCAGAGTGGTAATATTTTCCAGCTTCTTTGTCGTTATCGTCACTGACGCATCCAATCCAACACTACTCATCTGCCACTAACTTTTTTGTGTGTTGTGATTTCGTCCTTAACCAACTATGACGTTTGTTCAGCACTGTAATAATGATATCTCTTATCTGAGTATTTAGACATTGATCATTATATGATTATAACTTATTGAATTATCAGTAGTACAGCATTTGAGTTAGGTTACGTAATTTGAAAGCCAATTCGGTGTATGAGAGAGAATTATGAAAAGAAAGACTCATCTAGGATACAGCCTCATTAACAGGATAAATTAGGGTCGTTTACCTGGTTTCCTCATTAGCATCGGGCCATTCAACTCTCACCTTCATTAAACGTCGTAAGATGTGGTGTGGTGTGGTGTGGGCGGCGAAGGAGGCAGGTGAGAGGACACACATTCAGGGAGATGAGGGACGGTGAGATGTGCAGGCAGAGTTGTAGGGAGGAAAAGAACGAAGGAGGGAGGGAAACAGACAGGGAGGAAAAGAGGAAGAGGAGCAGGAAAAGAGGAAAACAAAGTTGAACTGTAAATGCAGCGTGAAAGAACGAGAAGAATGTGAGAAAAGGAGTAGCTGAAAGTGACGGTAACGAGAGAAGAAATGGTGGGGAGTGAAGGGGAAGAAACATATTTGAAGAAGAAAAAAGAAAACTCGCGTTGAAAAAAACAAAGGAGAAAGATACAAAACTGGTGAGATATATGAGTAACGTGGAAAGAGGAAGGAGAAAAGGAAGAAATAGTGGGAAGATATTATAAGTGACATTCTTGCCGATGGAGAGGAAGACATGGAAAAAAAAAAAAGGCAGAAGAGACATACTAACTTAACAAAAGAGATAAAAATGGGGTGGAGAAGAAGGAGTAAAGAAGGAAGAGGTGGGTGGAGAAGAGAAATTACATGCTTGGAGAATGATGGGGGAGGTCACGATGAATAAATAAACTGATAAAAAGGAAACACACTGACTTGCCGAAGGAGATGAAAAGGCAGAAGAGAGGAGAAGGCAGGGAACAATAAGGGAATATGGAGAGGTAAAAATAATACACACAGGGAGCTGATGAGGCCAGCCGAAGGGGAAAGGGAAAGGGAGGAATTGAAGCAGACAAATTATTTTGAAATAGAAAAATGGGGCAAGAAAGAATTCCGCATGGAGAGAAGAGAAAGGAGCGGTATGATGGAAGGCCAGAGATCAAGAATGGAGAATACTTGAATAAAGCGGTGAACGATTGTAGGTAAAGAGGACTGAGGAGCGAGGAAGAGCTTGGAGATAAGAGATTGCACAGGGGAAGATGAGGAGAGTGGGATAGAGGGGTGGGGGAGTGGGAGGAGAGGGGGTGGATAGGGAGGCCGAGGTTGTGTAAGCGGGAAGGGAATGCGAGCAGTGAGCCCGTGGGAAGCAGCGGTAAACATTATGGGCAGGAAAAAGAGAATGGAAAGAGAGATTCAAAGCATTTCGTGCGTGCAGCGCCACCATTATGGGTCATAGGACTGCATTACCGCCATTCCGTACCCGAAAATTTTATCCCTTCCATCAGTGACATAGAGCTTGTACTAACATCATGAACGTGTACACTGCAACACAATTGTTACTGGCCCTCCTCTGCAACACCATGAGCCAGAAGTTTTGCACTGTAACTCTAATACTAGAACACAGAAGCTGTTTCTGGCAGGACTGTACGAAAAAGGGCAAATTTTTAAACATGAAGATTAGACAAAATGCATTTTAGTGTGTTTGGAAACTCACAGGACAGAGAAAGAAAAATGTGGCAGCGTTCGGTACTGTACAATTCTGCCTGACGTCACTGAGTTGATTAATGCCACTGATACCCATTTATTCATGTTTCTATCAGTCCATTTGCCCATCCACCTATCTATACAATCTGTTTACCAACATCTTTAACCGTCCATACATCTATCCGACCAGTTTATCTCTTTATCTATCCACCCATGTGTCTATTTTTAGTACGACACAAATCTGTCTCCTAATGCTTACATCCAGTCACCGAACATTACCTATCTATTCCATCCATCCATCTGTCTACCTGTCTTTCTGTCTCTCTACTCATCTATTCCTTTTTGTCTCTACCAGTCAGTCTGTCGATTTGACACATACTATCTATGTGTCTGTCAGTCTGTCTAACAAATTATCTATTTGTTTATCTATCTATCTACCTATCTTTCTGTCTACCTATATATATAAACTTTAGCAACTGTTCCAACATATAATTTTTTCCACCAAGATATACCTACAAATTCACGTCAGATCGTCCGAGAAAGGTCTATTTAAAGAACACGGGGGTTCAAGAAAAAATATTTCGTTTATTCCGAAACTATGGAGAAATTCTTTGAGACATTTTGATTTTTATTAATCAAGCACAAAAATGGTGCTTTACTCCAAAATAGCCAGTTACCCATAACTCTTTGTCATCATTCAGTAAGCCCAATGATTCGGTTACATTCGACCCTTGTGAGAAAGCACAGGTCCGGGCTTCCAGTTTTTAGAATAAACAGAGTGATCTGAAGGTTCCGCTGCTTCATTTTCGTTTTCCTGAACCTAAGTTCACACTCTTTGTGGTTAGATCCATTGAGTTACAAACTCTTTTGAATAATTTGGATTCCTTTGGTAGGACTAATCCTAATTTTTTCCTCTGTTTTCAGTGAAATTTGCGACGTAGTTGCACCGAAATCTGCTGTTGTTTTTTAGAATTTTAAACTGTCGAGACTCATTTCTGTATGCTGGTGTAACGCCAATCTGACTCCAGTTCCAGAGGGATCAACTGCGGCTGTTCATCCCGATTACTGCTGACCTGTCTCCATTACTCCGGTTTTACCTGAGTTTTTTAATTGCCTGATGGCCAGGCGACTCTCTTCTTTTATTAATAAATCTAATATCAGCCACAAAGCAAGTTTTAATCCAGGAAGGGTTAAGTATCTGTGATGATCTTCTCGTTCTTACTCATGATCTGCAGGCTTCATTGGATGTGGTATAGTACTCGAAATTACTTTCTTTTGATTTTAGTTCTGTATTTGCTCCATTAATCATGATACACTGCTATTTACGCTGGGTTTCATTCTGACTGGCGTTTTTGCTTAAAATTTATATTTCTAATTTACTTTTTAACCCATTTGCAGTCAGTGTCCTCAATATAGGACGGAGCTGGGCAATTTCCACATTTAATGAAGAAGGGAACCCCGGGGTAGGGACCTACGGGCTTCGCGACTATGAGCCGATAAGCGCAGGGTGGTGCGCTTAGTACCCTTCCAACAAAATCCCTCGCACAGGAACTCTGGGAGCTAATGAGTTCAGTTACAGTAGTGTGAGGTGGTAGATAGTAATCATTGTCCCTTAATACAGCTGACTGTGGTGTATAATCCTGTTTTACGTGTGATATTTGGTATAAAGTTTTATATAATATAATTGAATACGCTTATAAGACATCTTTATATTCTCCCATTTCGTCTCCTGCTGAGAATAATCGTGTCACCAGTACTCTGGTGCGGTCAGTGAGATATGAAGCGAAACCCTGCAAAAACTCAGCTTGAATATCAGCAGATCTAGGACTCTTTTTTCTTCACATCCTGAATTTGTAATCAACGACTCTGTAATCAAATAATGCACTTCAGTTAAGCTATTTTGTATCGCTTTTTATGAAGAAATACACTTTTGAGACATCAATGCTCAGTTGCATTGTAAGTGTCTCAGAAGGATGACAACCTACCGAAATATGGAAAAATTTATTTGAATGTTGCCACTCTTCGGAATATTTTTATATGTTCATTTCACTTTTATTTGAGTGCTGCTCTCCTGTTTGGGTACTTGCTCTTGAGTTTGACTAATGGATTTTGAATTACTGTGTTTTCAATCAGCTTGAGTTTCTGATGTCTGAGCTGAATTTACATCTTGAGCATCGTTTTCTCACTGGGTCTATGACCACTTCATAGATACTTCATAATGCTGACCATCATCACCTTTTCAGCAAGCATTTTCTCCATACTGTCCTTCATTGCCTATACACTGTCTTTCCCTCCCTCCATACTTGCCTTCCCTCTCCCATTCCTCTTCCTTTAAGGCCTTTCCCTTTACTTATAATCCTTCTCTTTGCATACAATCTTCCTTCTTCCCTCAGTCCCTCCTTTTTTCTAACCTTCCTTCCATCTCTCCTCCTCTTTTTACCTCTCAAATCCACCTTCCTTCCTTCTTTCCTTTCTGCCATGTGTCGTGCTCCCCGTACAACCCATTTTTTTTTTTTTTTTTTTTCAGCGTCCTCTCTGCCTCATCTCCCCAGCCGCCCGTGTCTTTCTTCAAACCCTCGTCCTCCCCTCCTTCTTTCCATCGCTCTTCCTCATTCCTCTCAACCCACTTCCTTCCACCATCATTCTCCCTTTCATCCAATCCTCCTGGCCCACCCTTCCCTTCTTCATCGTCTCACCTTTCTTTTCTTCCTTTCAACTCTGTTTCCTCAATTTTACCTCTTCCTTCCTACCACCCGGGTCCTTCCTTCTCTACTCCTTCTTCCTAACCCTGCTGATTCCTCGTTCCTACCTCCTTTCTTCCAATTCACTTAATCATTCCTTCCCTCCTTTCTTCTACTTCCAAATTTTCCTTCCGTCTTTTCAACCCACCTCCTCTCTCCTGTGGTACTCCTTGCAACCCTCGTTCTTCCTTCCATCCTGCTTTCTCTGTCCCTCCGGCCATCCTTCTACTCTCCAGCTCTCTTGGTCCATCCTTCCATCCTTTCTTGCAGCCTGCTCCTCCTTTTTCTCATCGCCCCCTCTGACTCCTCCTCTCTAATGCCGTAAACCACTTAGATCCACAAAGCTCAACAAGAGGAGCAGACGTGGGCCTTGAATACTGACGAGACGTGACCACACTTCCAGGCGTAGACGGTCATAGCACTGGAGAGCTGTTAGTATAAGTGTGTGTGTGTGTGTGTGTGTGTGTGTGTGTGTGTGTGTGTGTGTGTGTGTGTGTGAGAGAGAGAGAGAGAGAGAGAGAGAGAGAGGGAGAGAGAGAGATTTGAGCCGCCTCTTGGATGCAGAAAAGCGTTTTAAAGATACACCGTAGGGTAAGGGAAAACGGAAAGATCAAATGTGAGCAAAGGTAGGAAGTGTTGTACAGCGGTCCTCATACAGTAAAGGAAATAAAGTGGGATAACTTCATGTTTGGCATAACACTTTTTTTTTCATGATACTGTATTCAGGGCACCGCTACTTGACTTATCGTCCCTATCAACATTCCCTGCTACATGTCGAAGTACGTGCAAGTCATGACCGGGTTTAATCCACGCTGGTGATGCGGAATATCAAGGTCACATGAACGAGGTCATCTTGAAGAGTTTTTAATCC
>NC_136976.1:23937279-24122279 GCF_032717465.1 Coenobita brevimanus
ATTCATTTCCTTCCTAAAATATTCACTTAGGAGTAGCAAGATTGACTGAAAAATACGTCATCACACTGGAGGGGTTTAACTGAATGCTCAATCAGATTATCCGACTCTGTACAGAAAGCTCATCCCAAAATGTGGACTAAATCTAACATCTCCACCGAGAATAAATTGTCTAGAACTGAGTAAAATCGTGAGTTGTTGAGACTGAAACATCGAAAGAAGCCCCCGGGATTAACCTCTTCATTCCGATAACAGATTACAGTGTTTTGTTACCGCCACACGATTTTATTATTATTATTTTTTTTTTTTATAATGGAGGAGTCTGAATAGCCGTCATTATCTCCGCCACTACCATAGATCTGACCGTAGCAAGAATAACAAAAAAAAATATCCCACTGGACTTGAGGATTTTAGTCTGACTTCTGTGGAATATCCTGCTTCTATATACAAATCTGAGGGTGAAGTGGGGGGAAGCACAACGTAACAGCGGCACGCGAGAGAATGGTCGTGCCGTGCTTGTGATTTGAGCCTGTGTCATACGGTAGGCAAGAAATATACGGTATGTTCATGCAAGTCTGGTAATGATCGCGCATTATATCAAAGCAGAAACGACCACAATTTCGAAAACTTGAAGTGAAATCTGAACTCGGGATCTGTTTGCGAAACAAGAGAGTAATGAGGGTACGGGTGACACTGTAACTCTGAGGTTCGCTTGTCGGGTGTGAGGAGAGCTGGGGCTGTGATAAAGTATTTAAGGTTAGATTAGGTTGGATTTGGTATGAGTTTGGAGACCTAAGTACGATTCTGTATTTTTTAAATCGTTTTTCTCTCCATTTTTTTTTCTTTTTAGTTCACACATAGCACTTGGAAAGGAAGAGGTTAATGAAGGCTGTATCTAACCTTTTCTATATAAAATCTTTATCTTAATCTAAGTAGAAACATGTATATGGAGACAGCAAAACATGCAAAAATATATTATTTGATTCAAGACGTTATGCAATCCAAGGCAGGATCGTGTGATGTGATAGAAAGAGTATATTGAAGTCGTTACACTATAGGTAAAGTTAGATTAGGTCATGTATCAGTGTTTCAAGCCAGGGGCCTGATTAAGATGGCAAAGGTTGAGTCTTGTGCTGTGACGGACGGGAGGAACAGATAGAAATAATGTTTGCATTATAAGTTTTAGGTCGCCGGTGGGGTGGCTCACCATCTACACACTCGTAGTAGCATTATATGCTAGTGACTGTACTCCGAGTGACTAGTCAAATTGTTTCTTACTCTCCAGGAAATTTATTTTACAGGGCTGTAACCTTCAAACTAGATTTATGGCAGAAAAGAAATAAAAATATTGCCCCGAAAATCTTGTGTTCTTAGCTGGAGGAAAAGGGAGAGGATGGTGCGGTCAGGGATCCCTACCATCAATTTTTCCCCTGGCAAATATCCAAAAAGCTTCGGGTCTGGGTCGTGTGCTTACCCAGGACTCCGGGGAAATAGTCAGCTTTGTATTTCTCCGTGGAATGTGAGAGGAGTGAATAATAAATGCACGTGAGAGGAAGTAGTGAAAGTATTCAAAGATGTGAGATATGATGTTATGTCGCTATGTGAGGCCAAGATTAAAGGAAATGATATGAATGAGTGGAAAAGTACGAAGTGCTCAAAGTCACTTATATGCATGCATGGGCGTTGTAAAAGGATAGTTGCTCTCTTGAGGAACGGTTAATGGCAAATCGGAATCAAAGAATATGCAATTATCAGTTGGTAGTTGGCAGACTGACTGTCTTGCAGGTGTATGTGAAGCCCATCCGTAAAGGAGTATATAGCACACTACAGTTCCCCCTCCTCAACACTCCCCCCCCCCCCAACAGTATGCTGATGATTATTCTGGAAGTCTGATTGTGAGATTGAATGTCTAGACCATTTTACTGAGTATAACCTGCTACTGATACTGCAGTTCTTCCACTTTCGTGAAGTAATATCTCTTTTCACGGTTTTTGACACCACCTTCCCCGTCCTTTTGTGGAATAGAGGCCAGGGTGTCAATGATACAGAATATTCTAGTTTAAGTTCACATTAGGTTGCGGTAGGTTAGGCTAGCTTACATTACCTTGTGCTAGGTTAAATTGCGTTAGGCTAGGATAGTTTAGTTAGATTGGCTTGCTACTTTAAAGGTAAGCGTGGATAGATTAGTTAGATCGGTGTATTGAACTGGTGGTGTGATTAATTATGATGACCAAGGTTCAGTCGCGGGCTGTGACAGACTAGAGAAACAGATTGTTTAGTTCCATCATATGTTAAAGTTTCATTTCACTAATTTCAATGCATGCATCCCTTCATCCCGAGGACGGCAATTTTATATATATATATATATATATATATATATATATATATATATATATATATATATATATATATATATATACACACACACACACACAAATACACTGTTACTCAGTCGGGAGACACCCTCTCACGGTGAAGTTAATGAAGGTCATATAATTGCTCCTGATTAGAAAATTATCCGATAGTTTTCAGTAAATCGTCTTGTAGCAACAAGAATTAAAGACAAAAAAATCGCAGTGTTGAAGGGCTGTTTTACTGGTAGTCACACGTTGGTGTTACATAACCATTCCTTCTGTATCCATAAAGGCTGATTGTGTAACCCCCTATATAAAGAAATTCTGCACTGATCTGTGGAGTTTCAGTCCATCTTTCTAGCCGACAGCGACTGAGAGGATTTATGGGATTGAGGTGACTTCAAATAATAAACCCTCTTTTGTTTTGTCAGAGAAAATCCGATGATCCTACCCAACCTCCCGTTTACCTAGTGACAAATCGATAGGTCTCAGTTACTCTAATTTTTCGTAGCTAAGCCTGTGTAATCCTGCCCCTTCATCTACATCACTGCCTCCTTAAACCCCAGTCCCTCTACTGGCTCACGTCTTCCTTTCACTTCCTCGCCTTATCTCTTCCCTAACCCTTTCCGTCTCTTTTCTGTCCTGTTCCATTTCATTCTTTTAATTCTGTCTTCCCTCTCTCCCTTCCCTGTTTCGTCTTTCCTCCCTCTTCCCTCTGCCTCCTTCAGCTTCTCTTTCCTTCTCCCTTCTTCCATCTCTTATCTGTTTTCCTTTTCCACTCCCCTTTTTCCGTTTCCCTTTCCATATTCTTTCCCTCTCTTCTTTCTCGTTTCCCTTTCTCACTTTTTTTCCGTTTTTTTTTTCTCTCTCTCATTTTTTTCTTTCCCTCTCCTCGTTTTCATCTCATTTCCTCTTTCCTTCCTTTCTCCTTTCTTGCCTTTCTTTTTCAACTGTATCATTTCCTGTTTCCATTCTTTCCTTTCCCTCTCCCTATCACTCCCTCCACCCCCTTGTTACCCTAAATACCCCGCCACCCCACGCACTTCATTTCCTTGTCCCCCTGGATCCTCACTTTCTTTACTATACTTATTCCTTACACACACACACACACACACACACACACACACACACACACACACCTGACAGGCTCTAATGGATTATTATTAACGTACAAAATTAGTAAGCCCAGGATGAATCTTCTTTTCTTTGTCATTCCCTCTGCTACGACCTCTAGTTTTTCAGACAGAATGTAGTCATCAGACATCTCAAACGATATGGATCGTAGGAGCATTATTTTGGTTTGGTTTTGCAGGCATTCACGCAACTGATTCCCCCATTTTACACAAAGTCAATAAGAAAACTAAATAAATAATCGAAAACATTAAAACAAAAACACGCGAAAGGAGGAAAAAACACATGCAAGTAAGAAACACGGGGAATGAAGGAACAATAAGGCTTAAGTGTAATAATGAAAAAAAGGTTGCTAGAAACACGGAAAAAGGAGAAATAAGGTCTCAATGCAATAATGGGAGCCAACAATCAGCCAGAGAGGTAGGCAGGCAGGCAAGCTGTGATGGCAGGAGAGACCCCAAACTTGCTCTCGATGCCAGCCAAAGAGAGCCCTCCTACACTTGTGGCGGGGTTCAGGAGGAAGACGTACGAGAGGGGAGTTTACTGAGGCAAAAGACACAAGATCAAGAGAAAAGAGAGAGAGAGAGAGAGAGAGAGAGAGAGAGAGAGAGAGAGAGAGAGAGAGAGAGAGAGAGAGAGAGAGAGAGAGAGAGAGAAATGAAATGAACAAATCAGAAGGGAAAGAAAATAATAATATGAAGATAGGTACAACAGACGGGAGAGGAAAAAGTGTATATATGCACACACAAAAATATAGAGCTTTTAAATAGTACATATGTATAAAATCAGAGCCATGAATGAGGAAGTAAAAATACTGTGACAAAAAAAGAAAGACAGGTGAATTAGAAAGCATAAATAAATCAATGTGAGTTGTCGGGAAGAAGCTGAGAAAAAATGAACGGCTTATAGGGTCCTTTGTGGTCTGGAGAATGGAGGAAAAAAGGGAGTGTCTTTTTTTTTCTTGACTTTCCTTTTTCAAGCAGCCCAGTGAACAAAGACTCAATAATTGGGATGAAGGAAAGGCACAACTCCAAGAACGGGAGGCAATGGAAAGGAAGGGAAGGGAAGGAAACAGAAGAGTTGGAGAGGAATGAATAAGAGGGAGAAGTTGGAGGGGGGGGGGAAGAGGAAATCATAAGAATACAAGAAGGAATAAGTGGGTAAAGTAGTGCGATGGGCTGAAGAAGAAGGGAAAGGAGGAAATGAGGAAAGAAAGAGAAAGGGGTGACGTTTTGAGAGAGGGAAGACTAAGAGAGAATGGTGGCATGAAGACGAAAAGATTAGTAGTTAAGAAAGAGAAAAGGCAAAGGCAAGAGAAAGAAGAAAGTGAGGGAGGAAAGAGATATAGAGGTGAGAGAGGGGGAGGAAATGATGAATCTAGAGGGAAAAAGAAAAAAAAATGAGTGATAAAAGAGAATGAAAGATGCAAGGAAGTGAAAGGCAGATGAGAAATAGTACGGGGTAAAATTTTGGAAAGAAGAGCAGGGAAACGAGAAAAAAATGTAGGAAAGGGGATGAGCAACAGGGAATAAATGGAAAGTAAGCGAGATCATATAAATGGAACAGGGGAGAGAACTGAGAGAAGAAAAAGGTGGGGGTGAGGGTCGAGTGTGTTCGGGGAAAGAAAAAGACAGGGTATTTCCATTTTCTTTTTCTTTTTTCTTTTTATCTTGTGTTTTGTCACGCCAGAGAGCAAAGGTTGTCTGATGCAGGGTTAACGAAAGGGGTAACTCCGGAGAAGAGAGATCAGGGAAGAGTTGGGGGGGGGGACTAAGACAAATAAAGAGAGGAAGAGGAAAAGATGTTGGGTGAAGATAGAGAAGAAGGGCGAGGGAGAGATGTAAGAAGAAGACGAACGGAAGAGACAACAAGGAGGAGACAGAAGTCGGAAAGAAGATGAGGGAGAGGGGAAGAGATAAGGAGACTGAGCCGAAAAGCAGGGGAGGAATAGAAAGGATAAGAGACCAGGAAAAAGAAATAGGATTTGAGAGTAAAGACAGCCTAGATAGTTCACTGTGGTTGGGGAAATGGAAGGAAAATGAAATATGTTTTTTATTTAATAATCTCGAGACAGATATAATGTGATGGAGGTGTAGTTAAAGAACAACTCCGGGCAAAGCAAAGGGGAAGCAGAAAAAAACAATGGAGAACAAAGGAAAGGAGAAAGATTGAAGAATGAGGAAGGGAAGGCTAAGAGAGAGAGAGAGAGAGAGAGAGAGAGAGAGAGAGAGAGAGAGAGAATGATATTGGCTGGATTGACCTACACGAAAAAAAAGAGCTGTAGGCAAAGGATTGCTCCTCCGTCTTTGGAAAGATTAGGGAGGGAGGAGGGGAGGAAGACAGGAAAAGAGTTTTCACATATTCATAACGAAGTAAATTTTTTCCAAATTTCTGAGACTTATTTGCAACTTCTCAGCAACTAAAGCGGTTAAGTTAATCATGATATCACTTGCCTTTTTAAAGTAGTTTCTACTGTTGGAATATTAATGCAACTTTTTCACGTAGTTATGGTTCTTTATTTATTGTTTCTCACATACATTACTAACCGTATTATATTATATCACTGCGACAATATTTTTGGTAGATGTATATATCACTGTGACAATATTTTTGGTAATGTATATAGATTGTAGTTCATCTTTAATATAGCGTAGGTATTTACAGCATTATTGTCCCCCCCTGTGGCGGGGGGGGGACAGTCTGGGTGCACTATGGGGTGGCACTGCCACTGTGCGGCCAGGTTGTGTTAGGAAAAATTCTGCCACCGTATTCCCTGGGTGTCGTAAAAGGCGATTGAAAGGGATGAAGTGAGAGGACTAGGGTCCCCCTCCTCTATATTTTTGGTTCCTACAGTGAGACAGGGCATAGAAAGGGAAGGGGGTTTGAGCTATCCGCGTACCCAGAAGATTGGGTCTGTGAATGTGCATGGATGTATACGATTGAGGCTAAAAGGAAGGAGATTGGGAGAATGATTGCGAGAAGAAAGCTGGATATGTTAGCTCTGAGTGAAACAAAAATGAAACGGAAAGGTGAATCTAAGTTTGGAATTGTGACTGGAAGGATGGCAAGTGTTGACAGAGGATGAGCAAGAGAAGGTGTGGCCTCGATAGTGTGCCCGGAAGTGCAGCAGTGTGTAACTGAATGGAAGAAAGTGTCATCGAGACTGATATGGGTGAAAGCGAATTTTGGACGTGAGTTGTGCGTATTTGTGAGCGCATATGGGGCTGGTAGTGAAAGGGATGAAGAAGAGAGAGTCTTTCTGCAATGATGTTGATGAGTGTCTGCAGAGTTTTGGAGCAAATGTGAATGTTGTAATGATGGGAGATCTGAATGTTAGAGTGGGAAATGTAGCAGTTGAAGGTGTAGTTGGTATGCATGGTATGCCTGGAAGAAATGAAAATAGGGAACGAATGATAGGGATGTGCGTGCAGCGAGAGATGGTGATTCGAAATACCTTGTTTGAGAAGAAAGATATTTATAAGTACAGTACACATGTGTGAGACTGGAGGGTGGAAAGTTGTTGATAGAGCATTGATGGACTATGTGGTTGTGTCCAGGAATGTAATAGGAAGATTGTTGGATGTGAGAGTTTTGAGAGGGGAGGGTGGAGGTATGTCTGACCACTACCTGGTGAAGGGAAAGTTGAGAGTAGGTAAAAGGTGGGTGAGAGCTAGGAGAGTTAGGTGTGGCAGGGAAGTTTTGATAATGAGTGAGTTGGATAAAAGTGAGAAAATTATAAAGCATCAGGAAAAATTGAAAAATGAGTGGAATGCAGTGAAAGAACAGGAGAATGGCAGTGTGGAGGAGGAATGGCAGTTGTTTAAGAGTGCTGTGGTGGGGCATGCGGAAGAGGTGTGTGGAGTGAGACGAGTGGGTGGTGGTGTAAGAAAGGGAAGTGAATGGTGGTGCGAGGAAGTAATTATGGCTGTGGCTGAGAAGAGACGTGCATATGAAGTGTGGCTACAGAGGAAGGATGAGGTGTCAAATGAGAGAAATAAGGAAAAGAGGAATAGGGCGAGAAGGGCTGTGCGTGATGCTAAAGTGGTAGCAAATTAGAGGTGGGGTAGGCGGTTGACTGAGAATTTTCAACAGAATAAGGAAATGTTTTGGAAGGAGGTGAAAGGGTGCGAAAGGGAAAGTCTGGGAAGGAAGTGCGAGTAAAAGCAGAGAATGGAAGGATGTTAACTGAGATGGATGCAGTAAGGAAGAGATGGGCGAAGAATTTTGAAAGACTGTTAAATGTAGAGGAGGAAAGCAAGGCTGAGATTGTGGCAGATGAAAGGGTGCAAGGAATAAATGTGTTCGGAGAGTTGACTGATTCTTTTATTACGATGGTGGAAGTGCAGGAGGCAATAAAGGAGATGAAAACAGGGAAAGCTGCAGGTATGGATGGGTGTGCTGCGAAATGCCTGAAAGGTGGTGGAGCAACTATTGTTGACTGGTTAGTAAGATTGTTGAATGTGTGTTTTGTGAAAGGTATGGTGCCAGTTGACTGGGCAAGTGCTTGTGTGGTCCTGTTGTATAAATGTAAGGGTGAAAAGTATAAATGTATTAGCTTTAGAGGTATAGGTCTATTGAGTGTTGTTGGTAAGGTGTATGGTAGAGTGTTACTTAAGAGAGCTAGAGAGGGTACAGAGGGTGTGATTGGTGATGAGCAGTGTGGCTGTACGAGAAGGAGGGTATACGTGGATCAGGTGTTTGCTGTGAGGCAGGTGTGTGAAAAGTATTTAGCAAAAGGTAAGGATGTGTTTTGGATGTTCATGGACCTAGAGAAAGCGTATGATAGAACTGATAGGGAAGCTTTGTGGACTGTTTTAAGATTGTATGGAATTGTTGGAAGGTTGTTAAAAGGAGTGAAAAGTTTTTATGTAAATAGTAGAGCATGTGTAAGAGTGGGAAATACTGTGAGTGATTGTTTCCCGTGAGAGTGGGGTTGCGGCAGGGATGTGTGATGTCGCCTTGGTTGTTTAATATTTATATATATGGTGTTGTAAGGGAGGTGAATACAAGAGTGTTAGGTGGATGACTGAGTCTGGTGAATGTTGATGGTAGAAAGTGGAATCTGAAGCAGCTGCTGTTTGCAGATGATACTGCACTGGTGGGTGATTCAGAGGAGAGATTGAGACAGTTGGTAGAGGAGTCTGGAAGGGTGTGTGAAAAAAGAAAATTGAAATTAAATGAGAATAAGAGTAAAGTGATGAAGTGTGCGAGGTTGGTAGATGGTAGGAGGATAAATATAGTTTTGAATGGTGTGTTACTTGAGGAAGTAGAGTGTTTTAAGCATTTAGGGTCATATGTTGCTTTGGTTGGAAGAATAGATGCAGAACTGAGGTTTAGAATAAATGAAGTAGGAATGGTGCTGGGAGGAATGAAAAAAGTGTTTAGATGTCGTTCACTTAGAATGGATGTAAAGAGAAGGCTGTATGAGGGTGTTGTGGTACCGACTGCGTTATATGGGGCTGAAACATGGAATATGGGTGTAGCAGAGAGGAAAAGTTTGAATGTAATGGAGATGAGGTGTCTGAGAAGTATGTGTGGAATGACACGTATGGACTGAGTGAGAAATGATGAAAAGCAAAGGAGAACTGGAGTTGTTCGGGAGATGGCTGATCGAGTTGAGCAGAGGGTGTTGCGATAACTTAGGCATATGAAGAGAATGGATAATGAGCGATTGGTGAAAAAGATGACTAGATCTGAAGTGAGAGGTGTAAGGCTGAGAGGGAGACCACGAATAGAATGGATGGACTGTGTGAAGAGAGTGTTGGATATCTGTTGAGCAAAGTAAGAGTGGCTGTGCGTGACAGGAATGATTGGAGAGAAATTGTGAATGAATAAATGATGACGCAGCCCTGAGGGGATATTCTCCAGCATTTGGTCTGATCAGTTGATCAGGTCAGGTGCAGGTAAGGGGATGGGTCCATTATGATGTGGCAGGGGTAAACCAGCTCTGTTGTTGGGCCCTGCTGTGGATCTCACTGATTGCACTGCGCAGTTGACCTTGATGCGGTGTGGTGCGGTAAGGATCTGTCCCTTTTCCCCATGGGGCTAAGATGCGAATGAATGTGTTTGAGTTGATGAGTAAATTGGGAGTGTGTCGTCCTGTCTCGGCTACCTCCCTTTCCTAGGGGAAACCAGCCTAGGTCCTGTATATAGATATAGATAGGATATCAGGTGTGCACGAGAGTGAGCATATTATACTTTCTGTTTTTCTAGAGCAAATACCTTTAACTTTCTGTACATGTTGACACAATGCAGTGCTATTAAGTGTATATGCAGTTGTGTGTGTATATATATATATATATATATATATATATATATATATATATATATATATATATATATATATATATATATATATATTTATATATATATATATATATATATATATATATATATATATATATATATATATATATATATATATATATATATATATATATATATATATATATATATACAGTATATCTATCTATCTGTCTATTGCCAGACGCCTCAATCCCGTTTGGGGTGGCCACAAACAAATCGCCTCCAAGTCGCCCTGTCCCCCGCCATTTCACTACCCTGCTCCCAGCTCACACCCCCCTCTCTCATATACCTCTCCACCCCATCCCTCCATCTCATCCTCGGCCTCCCCCTCCCACTTCCCCCCACCACCTCACTCACATACACTCTCTTCGTCAGTCTTTCACCCTCCATCCTCTCCACATGGCCAAACCACCTCAGTGTGTTCTTCATAACGCTTCCTATCACATCCACATCAACACCACAATGCTCCTTTATATCCTCATTCGTCAGCCTGTCTCTCCACGTGACTCCACAGGCTCCTCTTAAATAACTCATTTCCACTGCTCTCACTCTTGACTTGTGTCTTTCCAACAATGCCCAAGCTTCACTTCCGTACGTTAGAGTTGGTATCACAATACTGTAATGTAGTAACTTTTTCACTTCCATGCTCACTTCCCTGTTTCTTATCACTGCTTTCAAAGAACCAGCAACCCTTCTTCCCTGCTGTACCCTTTCAAGCACTTCACCCTCCAAACCTCCATACTTACTCATCACACTACCCAAGTACTTAAACGTACTCACATTTTCCAATTCCTCACCATCCATCCTCGCTGTACATTCACTAACTTCACCTCTCTCAAAGACCATCACTTTACTCTCCCCTACATTCACCTTTAGATTCCGTTTCTTACACACTCTCTCAAACTCCTCCACCAAGCCTTGCAGCTCCCCTTCGTCTTCACTCAACAACACAGTATCATCTGCAAACAACAGTACAGGGAGTTTCCAGACACTATCCTCTCTCACCAGGGCCACTCCAACATCCACTACCCTACCTTGTACCTCTTTTATTACCCCATCCATGTACAGATTGAACAACCATGGAGACATGACACATCCCTGTTTCAAACCAACTTTCAAAGAGAAAAATTCACTTAGTTCACCATCCACATGCACTGCAGCCTTCGCACCATCGTACATACTCTTCACAGCTTTCAACAACTTCCCATCAACTCCATATATTCTTAACACTTTCCACAATCCTTGTCTATCCACCCTGTCATATGCTTTCTCCAAATCCATGAAAGCCACATACAACTTCTTTCCCTTCTCTAGAAACTTTTCCACTAAAGATCTAAGAATGAATATCAGATCTACACAACCTCTTCCCTTCCTAAAGCCTCCCTGTTCTTCTCCAACTAATTTCTCTGTTCATTCTCTAACTCTGTTTATAAGTATCCTACCATACACTTTTCCTATTATGCTAAGAAGACAAATGCCCCTATGATTATCACACACTTCTTTTTCCCCTTTTCCTTTGTACAAGGGAATAATTATACCTGACTTCCAATCCTCCGGGACTCTACCTTCCTCCCAGGCTAATCTGCACATCTTCCACATCCATTCTACTACTATCTCTCCCCCATGCTTCAGCATTTCACCACACACTCCATCAATTCCTGGGGCTTTCCCTGATTTAACTTTCTTCATTGCTTCCATAACTTCTATCCTACTGATTTCTTCCTGTCTTCTCACCTCCCTCCATCTCCCAGCCATTCTCCAGCCACTTATACTCGCATTACTTCCATCCTCTACGTTCAACAATTCCTTAAAGTGTTCTCTCCATCTGCTCACTTTTTCTCCCTTCTCCACTAGTAATCTACCATTTTTATCTTTCACTCCCCTGCTAACTTCACTTCCACCCTGTCTTACTCTTTTCACCTCTCTCCAGAACATTTTCTTACAGTCCCTCCACTTTACACTTAAATTCCTTCCAAATTCCTCATCCACTCTCTTCTTACTCTCTCTTACTAATCTTTTCACCTCTTTCTTTCTTTCTTCATATGACTCTCTCTTCCACCTCTCAACTTCTTCCACGCCCCTATTTCTCATCCATTCATTATATGCTTTCTTCTTTTCTGCCACAGCCTGTTTCACCTCTTCAGTCTACCACGCTGTTCCTTGCACCCCCCCCTCCGTCTTCTCTTCCTTCCACACACCACTCACATGCTGCACATATTTCTTCTGTAAATATCTTACACACACCCTCCACGTCTCCCATCTGCTTCAATTCATATTTGCCCAATCGTTCCTCCACTTCTCTCTTATACTCTGCCTTTTTCTCATCCTCTTGTAACCTTTCCACTCTCCTTGGAACTACTCCTTCCTCTCATCTTTCCCTTCTTCTATTCCTCCATCTTGCATTCTATTCCTGGCCACCACCAAGTATACAGTATATACAGTATATATATATATATATATATATATATATATATATATATATATATATATATATATATATATATATATATATATATATATATAATAACAGAACAGAGGAAAGAAAAACAAATGAAGAAAAAATAATAATCCATACACCAGATTACTGGTGTCCTAGGTTCATAAAATATCTGTAACAGTTTGACCTGAACTGCTGTAGGTTGAAGTTTGGAGGGAAACAGCTCTGGGGAAGCGAGTTCCAAAGAGATGCAGTACGGGGAATGAAGAAATTCTGATAGGCAGAAGTTCTGCAATATACCTGAGTGACATTCCAGTCATGAGCGCTACCAGATGCCCATGTAGCACGAGGGAAGGCATGGAGAGGTAGCATCATGGACGCAACTTCGTCTGTGCATTTGCCATAAAAATATCTGTAAAATAATGCAAGGGAGGAAACATTCCTTCTTACTTGTAGGGGAGGTAGTTTATTTTTAATGGCAGGGTTGTTCATAACTCTAACAGCCTTATTCTGAATTTTGTCTAATTGTTTTAACCTGTGGCATCCAGTCGACGTGAATTAACGTCCACACGTGTTGTCACTGCCAATCCCGTTGACGTTCATAAACGCGAATCAATTGCATGGTCCCTCATTTGCACAATTTTCAATTTTCGCGAGTGATTTTTGGTAAGTATACATGGGACACCTTCCCTACAAGATGCCAGGCAGGGACAATGCCTTACCCAGCATGACCTCCTCCCCCCCCTGCATGCCATTGTCTCAGCAATTCACCTGTTATCAGTGACCTGGTCAGTAAAGCCATGTCATGCTACGGTACGAAATTCAGGGCCAGAGTGATTCCCCAATCGATGACAATGTGGAGGACAAACTTTACATAGCATTATAGGAAGAAACAGTCAGAAATGATGATCAGGTAATGTCGCCAAAAAGTTCAGGTATGTTGATCTGTTTCATGAGTGAAACAATGCTTATATTGTCTATATTACTGTGTGAAAACCAATATTCTCTCTTACCACATTTAAATTCGTACCAAATAAATAAATAAATACCGTTTATGCGTGGTATGGAATGGTTACACTCCCATAGAACTCGTTTTCTTTGGAGCCAGCCTGATAGAAAACAGAAGTAAGGTAAGGAGGTACTGCTACCTGGATCGGGTATTTTAAACCTCAGGTGAGCGATTTCTCTATGATTTTTTGATGTTTCTCACCAAAAGCAGAGGTTTGGGCCAAAAAAAAAATTTCCAAAAATGGTCAGGATTGGGGGGAGTCAGTGGTGGAAAAGTAGTTTGGATGGGGCTGGTTAGTGCAACCTCACTACATCCATTCCACAAGGGTGAGCAATATTCAAGCTGAGAGCGCACATGAATCTTATAAATCACAGCTAATTGCTCGTCAGTGAAGAAGCTACGGACTCTGTACATTAGTCCAAGTTTCTGTAAGGCGGTTTTAGCAAGTGATCTAACATGAGAGGTCCAGCTGAGGGCATTGTTAAGTGAGACGCCGAGAATTGCAATACATTTGGAGATGGGAATATTAGTAGCACTGAAGGTAATATACGAATCTGGCAATATCTGTCTATTAGTAAATTGTATATATTTAGTTTCACTAGCATTAAATGAGACAAGGTTGTTTTGCCCTCATTCACTAATCGTAGATAGGTCATGATTTATGGAAATGGCTGTACTGAGTTGAGAGGTAGAGATGTCAGACTTTGTAAATGGGTGTCTGAATGTGAATAAACTATGTAATGTTGAGTCATCTGCATATGAGTGGATGGGATTTTGGGTGACAGATAATCTATCTATCTATCTATTGCCAGACGCCTCAATCCCGTTTGGGGTGGCCACAAACAAATCGCCTCCAAGTCGCCCTGTCCCCCACCATTTCACTGCCCTGCTCCCAACTCACACCCCCCTCTCTCATATACCTCTCCACCCCATCCCTCCATCTCATCCTCGGCCTCCCCCTCCCTCTTCCTCCCTCCACCTCACTCACATACACTCTCTTCGTCAGTCTTTCACCCTCCATCCTCTCCACATGGCCAAACCACCTCAGTGTGTTCCTCATAACGCTTCCTATCACATCCACATCCACACCACAACGCTCCTTTATATCCTTATTTCATTAATATGAAACAGGAACAGCGTTGGTGCCAGACCTGATCCCTGCGGCACGCTGGCGTTAATTGAGTGGAAGTTGGAATATACATCATCTACTTTTAGTCTTATTTTCCTGTCACTGAGATATGAGGAAATCAAAGGAACAAAAGATGTTAGTCCATAGCAATGGAGTTTGGACAGCAGGGAACGGTGCCATACTGTATCGAAAGCTTCAGAAATATCAAGGGCTACTGCATGAGTTTCTCCATTTAGGTCAATTGATTGCTGGATGGTATGAGTTAGGAAGTTGAGTATGTCAATGGAGGATCTTTCGTGGCAAAAATCATATTGTCCATCACTAATTAAGTTGTTGGATTCAAGATGTTTAACAATGTGTTTATTAATTAGAGTTTCAAATACCTTACCAAAAGAAGATGTGACTGCTATTGGTCTGTAATCGGAGGGGTCAGAGGAACTTCCTTTCTTCGGAACTGGGTGGATATTTGCTTCTTTCCATGATTTTGGGAATGAATGCATAGTCTGAATAATTTAGCTATAACAGAGGCAAGTTCTGGGGACACTTTTTCAAAACAATATATATATATATATATATATATATATATATATATATATATATATATATATATATATATATATATATATATATATATAATATATTTAGGCACTTTGAGTTTTTAACATTCATTATATATCGGTGGAGGAAATAGACTGAGCAAGTTAAATTTTATTAGTATGATTCCACCCAGCGAGACTTTTTTTCTTTCTATGCTTCAGTGATTTCGTGGTGATCAAATATAATAAATATTTTAAGATATGGTATATAGAGGCTCTATATTCGTATTGTATCCAGACATGCAAACAAGAACATAATTTTCGAAACAAATATGGTGATTTGAACGTCTCACAATATGATTACCAGCTTTCTCGGAAATGAGGCATTGCTAGCTGCCTCTTTATATCCAAACGTCTCGTGATGAACCAAGAATTTCAACATTAAGTCCTTCAGCGCTCTGGCATATTGTCAGAATTTCAGATTCCCAGAACACTTCATTCTTACTTGGAGAGACTTTTCGATGTGGAGGAGTTTAATATCCTGGTAACACTCATTAATCTCTACAGAAAGAAAGGGCTTACCTAAGTTAAAGTAAATCATCTGGAAGTAAAAAATATATATGCCAACTAAATGCGTCATGTGACTGAAGGATGTAACACAATCTATTACACAAGTAGCTGATTTCAGAAGTTGTAACCTCGGGTTCATCGGAATGTGAACCCAGTATAGGCTACAACAGACTGAAGCTGCCCCCTCCTGTGGCTCGTCAGCTCCCTTTCAAGGGATATGAAGGGCGTTGAGGAATGGTTGCATAACCAGGCAACGGAACCGTCCAGTCGTGTCGGTGCTACCGCACACATTCCGCATCCACCTTTATTAGCTTTTTTTTTTTTTTGTGCGTAGGTTCGGCCTGTATGTCTTGTATTTCCTTGTTATATTTGTTTTAGCTGCCTTTTGTTTTAATGATATATTGTACATTTAAGTCTGCTGGTCTATTGTTATTGTTTATATTTATCATCTTGTGCTGTATCACTGTTTTTAGTGTTTTACTATTATTGACATTATTATCTATAGCCTCAATTTTTCTCTGTTTCTGATTGTCCCTTTAGATTTTGATTTTTTTCTACCTACGCCAATAATGGCCTTAGGTGTTGACGTAACATACAGTTGATTCCCATTATATAAATAAACACACTTAGCCTCATGAAATATAATACGACTGTTTTATCATATGCTGTTAGGGACCCTGTGTGACTGCTTTATGATCTGCTGTCACAGATTCTATATACGTGCTTTGTGATTTGCTGTCAAAGCTCGTATGCATTTTCGGCTATGTTGTTGAGGTTAGCGACTGTTTTATGCTAGCCTGTGCTGACAAGGTTCATATATTTTTGCTTTATGATATGCCTTTTGAATTGGTTAATGCCTGCTTTATGATACTATGTTATCGTAAGATTCGTGTATGTTGCTTTAGACTGTCAAGGTTCGTGACTGTTATAATGGTACAACGTTTCAGGGACATGACGTTTGATTTTACTGGTTAACGCCACTTCGAAAAGTCGACCTGAAGCCGAAAAGACCGTTTAGAGATAGGAAGAATAAATTAACAATCCCCTCAGGCTTCAGGCATTAATCAAAATACTGCCACTAATAAATTGAAGTCAGAAAATCATACGTTGACAAAAATTAACAATGATGCAATAGAAAGAAAGTGAAGGAGTTGCCCGTAACTATCTTAGTCCTTTGACAAAAACTGCAGACACGTAATCTGTGGGGCAAAGTGAACGTCAGGTAGGCAGTCGTTGAGCAGGTGTGGTTGGGATTTACAACGGTGATTAATATCAGTTTTACCTCCTGCGCTGATGTATCGTTCAGTTATGGCAGTCGTCACTCATGAATGATTTATGATTACAGGACACTAGCAAAGCCATAACCTATGTGTAACTTACGCTGTGACAGAGAACACTAACAAAGCATAACCGGATGTCATTGTATAACTCTGATTTATTACTGATTACAATGGCGTTATTGTTTTACCTTTTGACCATCGGCAGTTTGTGCATGTCAATAAGGCACTGTATTCGAGTTACCAGAATACTGTTGCGTTCACTTAGGGGAACCCCGAACCAATAAAGTTAGGTGCTGGTATCGTGTTTCTTTATATTTAGCGGTCACCTAAGCCTAAGTAGCTGCTTTACTTCCCGGCACTCTTCGTTTTCCAACTTATTACTGTTAGCCTGTTTCATTTCAGCCATCTGGAAATAATATATTAATGCATAACAATGAATAACTATGGAAAAACAGCATTAACAATGTAACAAAGCAAAGTAATTAATGTTCTCCATAGCAAGTTATTTGTTAATCGTAGTAGGCTGGCATTTAAAACACTTCAGTTGAAAAATCATACTTGGCATTTCTACAGTGCACTTAGTACAGTGAATCGTCTCTGCATTTCTCTGTAAAAATATCTGCATTTCTACAACGCAATTCACTGCACACGCGCGCTCGCGCGCACGCACACGCGCACGCACACGCACACGCGCACGCACGCACGCACGCACGCACGCACACACACACACACACACACACACACACACACACACACACACACACACACACACACACACACACACTTTCTCTCTGTCTCTCTCTCTCTCTCTCTCTCGAAATTACGGGGAAATCTACCGTAGGCCCGAAATCCACAGTGAAGCCTAATTATCCGTGACTGACACAAATCTCCAGGAATTACTGACGTTCTGCCTGATTGGCCTTACACGAACACGGTTCCCACCACCGCACACCAATTTACTCTCCTGTCTATGGAGTTGGTTCCTGATGGGGGCGAACGTCAATATTTCCTGGAGTATGACTGGTGAGGGCAATTATTACTTAACCCACTGAGTCTGGTGACCTACCTTTGTTTTTGCTAAAACGATTTTTTTTTTTTTCATCTATAGGTTATGTCTAGGTCTACAGGACATCCAGTAACGCAGGAATTAGAGACAAATTCCATCAGCCCCATTGGAAGATGATTTCTTCCTAAAGCTGAACATATCCATCTGGGAGTAGCAAGAATATGTTGAAAAATACGTCATCGTAACGAAAAGCTTAAGAGACCGTTTCCACAAGTGCTGCTTTATAATACGTTGAAAATCATTACTTTTTTTTTTTTCGTTCTGCCTCCAGATGATTTTCCTCAATATAGAGCGCATCTCTTGTTTTGATGAGGTTACTGAAGGTTATATCAAATTCTTGCGGCTTAAAAGGGCTCTCGTATGCTTAATAAAATCGCCAGAAGATGACCAGAATTAAATAAAAGGAAATGCGTTAACTGTTTGAAGAGTTTTAGCATCCAACGAAATTTTCAATTTCCTTCACTCTGCTTCCAAAGTTGTTGCCTTTTCGTAACCTTCTTTGCTAAACGACGTCCTTCTTAACTACTTTCAGACGATTTTCTGGTAGGATACACTGCATGCAATGAGAGCAACGAAAAGCTAGTTATTATGGAATGGTAAAGTTTGACATGAGGAAAAACTGGGTAGTGATTAACGGAATACATTATATCTCGGGCAATTAT
Organism: Coenobita brevimanus; assembly: GCF_032717465.1. Taxonomy (NCBI): domain Eukaryota; kingdom Metazoa; phylum Arthropoda; class Malacostraca; order Decapoda; family Coenobitidae; genus Coenobita; species Coenobita brevimanus. Next base: position 23,955,757 of record NC_136976.1, read on the forward strand.
TACTTTCTCAGTTGTATTAAATCGTCTGGCGGTAACTGAAATAAAATTATGTAAGTGTCCCAACCATGTGAGGTTTAATGTTTACAGTATTAACGCTCAAGGTCGTATAAGCACTCTGCTGAAAAATTGTCTCAGGTTAACTGGAAACCTTACTAGAATCGTGCTTACGATTAGAAAAATTACTAGGATTACCGTAACGTAAATTATTCCAACACTACTGTAATGGAACTCAACAGAACAAATCTACTGAGATTATGGTAAAATTTAAATCTGACAGTATTAACTCTGACTGGTGTAGCTATTTCTAATGCAGGAAAATGGATGTCTTTTGTGGGTTATATAAACATTCCAGAGCTAATTATTCTTGTAGTGAACGTGAGGGCAAGAAGTGTTACAGTAATATAGAGTAAAAGAAGTATAATTCTGTACCACTGAATCAGATGAATATACACTGTGCTATGAAGTGAGGATATAGGCTTTAATGTATTACGTGCTACTGCTGTTTCCGTTTGACTTGGAGGTACTATGCCGCGTTGTTTATAACCGGACAGAAATCCCTGAACCCTTTTAGCTGAGATTTTGACTACGGGTAATCAGACCGAAAAGGGGAAGAAAGAAAGAATAAGACACTCGGAGACTGAAAGTGTTACTTCTCCCAATTGTTTCATTGTTCTTCTCTGTTCCACTTCTATTTCTTACTTTTTTTTTCTTTTCAGGCTGAGAAATTACAATATACTCAAACAGGGAATTGACATTTTTACTCAGGGGATGGAAAAGTTTCAGCTCCTCTTGTGGAATGAGTGGGTCAAAGTCGAATCCAAACTACTTTTCCATGTATGTTTATTGTGCTTCCATCTGAACAAATCACGGCACTATGATATCAGGCACATTGTTTCGTTTCACTTCTTTATATAAAAAAAAAAACATACAAACAAACAACCACTTTCTCTATCGCTTCTCATTTTCACCCTTCTCCCTTTCCTTCTCGTCAAGTTTCTCACTAGTCCATTCCCTCACTCCACATTCCTCTCCCTCTTATCTGTTTCATTGTTTATTGCCTACTCCACCATTTTTATATGTCTTCCTCGCTCATTCTTTATCCACAGCTTTCTCCTCTTGATAGTCCTTCCTTCCATCTCCCACCTATTGCCCCAAGTTCCTCGTGGCAACTCAGACTTTCACTCCATTTTTGTCACACTCCTTTATGCCTCATTATTTTCCTGGCGTATTTTTAGTTGGTTATTTTCAGGGGAGGGGCACTAATCCTCCGCCAAACCACTTGTTCTCACGTAGGGAACACGTGTTGGTTATTTTATTTCATTGTAATCAATAAATTTAACAGTTCTTTTTCTTGAGCTTAATGTAATGTAAACTCGTGTTTTATTTCTCCATAAGCTTATTCTAGTTGCAGCTCCCACTTTGCATGAAAGCTTTGTATTATTCACAACTGGTACTTAGGCCAGTCCTTTTGTATTAAGCTTAAAATCCGTTGTGCCATCTAGGAGTTAATTGTACCAGCAAGAACCTGTTTATCATTAATAGCATTAGTTATTGATTGTCAGGGGTGGAGTCACTTTCTCCAGAGGCCAACAGTACTAATAAACAGCACGTGTGAATAATTAGTCTCTGCTGTGTACTGTTGAGAAAGTTTATAAATTCTCGTCCTTAGAGAATCGGCGAAGTAAGCAGCAATAAAGTAATCATTGCTTGATTTTCACAAGACAATTCATAGTCCTGTTCTTACGTATTATTGAATAATATTCTTTAATATTGTATATGCTATATAAAACCATGTGACAATGGGCGCCCCCATCTACCAAATTGTTTACTGTACTTACATCTGATCAAATCACGGCATTATGATATCAAAGCATATTGTTTCGTATCACTTACTTAAAATATCAAACAAACAAACACTTTCTCCATCGTTTCTCATAATCACCTTCTCCCTTTCCTTCTAGCCCATTTTCACACTAGCCCATTCTCTCACTCCACATTCCTCGCCTTCTTATAAATTTGTTTGTGAGCACCCCTTACCGGATTAAAGCGTCTGGCAATAGATATATAGATAGATAGATTTTCCTGTCCATTCCACCATTCCGTAACTTCTTCCATGTCTCTCCGTTATTAACATTCCATTCCACCACTTTCTCGTCTCCCATTTGCTCTCCCACCCGCTACCTCAAATCCCTCGTTCCAGCCCGCACTTTCACTCCACATTCCTCGCATTGCACGCACATTCCCACACAATCTCGTCTGGGAAAAACGTCTGAATCACGAATTTTCTCAGGACATTTTTGCTCCGTTTTTACTCTGCCTCCACTGACAGATTCCCTAAGTGAAGTTTCGCCACCATTATCAATCCTGAGTATTATAAAGAATACTCCAATATATTGTAGAATATACAGTACATACAGTATATATATATATATATATATATATATATATATATATATATATATATATATATCTAAATATATATATATATATATATATATATATATATATATATATATATATATATACTGCTCAAAATAGAATAGTACTCAAGGATGTTTTGGTAATTATCTCAATCACGATATAAATTATTCCAAATATGATACTTAATTTCTATTCAGGAATGTATCGTGTTCATTTTGTCATGTTTTGTTTCAGTCATGCTTCATTGGTCATGACTCAGAAAGCAGCTCTCCCAAGTCAGGTCAAAAGTGCAAGTTCACAAACACTTGCAGGCGATTGTTTTCTGTTGTTAAAACATGTTTTTGACAGTTCTAACCCTGTTGGTTTGCTCTCTGTCGGTCATTCATGGTGTGAGAATACACCTGAATGAGATTCAGTGTGCTAGAGCATGCATGATGCTCGAGAATGGCCAGACGCAGCGACAAGTTGCTCACCTAATGGGTGTGAGTCAGGGATGTATCCGGAATGTGTGGCATCGCAACCAGGATACACAGAGTTACCGTAGAGACGTGGGAGAGTCGTGGAAGGATAACTGATGACAGAGAGGACCGTCATATGGCTCTTTTGGCACGTTGGGACTCCAGTTTGACAGCTCGGCGGATCCAGAATGAGTTTCGGGCTGCCACTAGGAGGACTCTGAGTGACCAGACCGTCCGTAACAGGTTCCAAGAAGTCGGCCTACACTCTAGGAGACAAACATTGTGCCTCGAATGACTGCTGCACATCACAGAGCCAGTCTCGCGTGGGCTAGACAACACCTCCGTTGGACGGTGAACCAGTGGGCACATGTACTGTTCAAAGATGAAAGCCGCTTCAGTGTTGATCACCCAGATGGTCGTACTCGGGTCTAGAGAGGTGTACGACAGTGTTACAACCCTCAGTTTGTCGCGGAACATGACAGATGTGGACGTGGATCAGTAATGGTCTGGGCCGGAGTCTCCACCAAGCATCGTACTGACCTCCATATTGTCCAGGGTAACACGAACGCCCAGAATTATTGGGACAATATTCTGGAGCCTCATGTCTTGTCAGTGGGAAATTGTATCGGTGCTGGTTTTATCCTAATGGATGATAACGCCCGTCCCAACCAACAGACTCATCCCCACATTTCTTCAGGATCACAATATCGAGCGTATGGAGTGGCCAGCTTTGTCGGCGGACTTAAATCCGATTGAAAACATTTGGAATATACTCGGCGACAGAGTTAGCAACCGTCAGCCCCCCGTTTCCAATGTCCAGGACTTAACTGTTGCTCTCCAGGACGAGTGGAGGAACATTGACAATAATGTGATACGGAACACTATTCTGACCATGGTAGGCGTTGTCAAGAGTGTGAGACAGTGGTGCAGCTACCCATTATTAATGTTCATTTGGAGTCGAAGGAGTCGAATTAAACTCATTAAGTCAATAAAATGTGTTTTCTGATTCACTGTGTGATTATCACTTTGGTGCTCATCTTTTTCAAAGATAAAATTTTCATCCAATCTTTTGGAAATCGGTGGTCATATCCCACTGAGAGTCTCATTAGTGAATGATTCTCATGATAAGAACATGATTTTGAACATATGTTTGCTATAAACTCAATATATTCAGGAAAATGATCCTGAGTACTATTCTATTTTGAGAAGTGTATATATATATATATATATATATATATCATCATCATCATCATCATCAGCCATTACAAGTCCACTGCTGAACAAAGGCCTCCCCCAATCTTCTCCATTTATAGTCTATGCTGGTAATAACTTCAGACTGGAATAATTTCGTTTGCATCATTAAATGAAATATGTAATGCTGGGCCTTTGTAAACAGTGGAAAGAGTATGACGTTCTTTAAGTTACAAGTTACCGGAGCTACTGACATTTATCCACAATTCTTCGAGTTTTGCCTTTCTCATGAGATTACACGTTTTAAAAATAATCTTGAAAAAATGAACTCGGAGAGGATACCTTCTAAGCCCTTAATTCATGTAACACATTTGACCAGAATCATAATATACCTCACACTCCCCTGACCCAACTTAGCCACTTACCACCTCCCTCCTTCAACTCCGTGATCCCCGGCAGGCCGAGTGTGTAGAATGTGGTGGCCTGCGATACTGTCCAAGTTTGGCCATTACTGTGTGTGAGGCCTTCTTCATCGCCACCAAAATACCGCAGCACACCATTCACCCTTGCAAAGTTACATTATAATACTGTCTCCTATCACCACCTCGCAGTAATATTCTGTTAAATATTGCTACATCACAATATGATATCGCTGTCTCTCACAGTGCCATACAAATAAATATCGCCGTTTCACAATACCATGCAGTTACCAATCGCTGCCTAACAATACCGGGCAGGTAACTATCACTCTTTCACAGCACCATACGGTATGATTTCGCTGACCACAAAACCATGCAATGAACTATCAATGCCTCAACTACTCCGTAATACAGTTCAATATTCATGCCTCACATTAACACATTATTTATTAAATTTCCAATCGATTCTTTACCAACCAACACTACATTTTTTGATCGTTTGTATTAATAACCATATTTTTTTTTCTTTGGCATCACTTCTTATCAGCGTTGACAAAATTCTGAATCAGTCTGCATAGATCCCATTCACTGTTCCAATATTAAAAAAAAAACAAGTATCAGGTTTGAAATATACCATCCGTCACCATTCCTAACTCCATTTATTCAAGCTCCTATCGCTTTTGTTATTTTTGTATGATTGCAGTGAGAGAGAGAGAGAGAGAGAGAGAGAGAGAGAGAGAGAAAGTTGTCAAGCAGTTGTTATGTGCTCTTTCATATATATATTATCCAGCCAGTTCGATCCCTTGTCATTTTTCCTACACAAAAAGAAAACCGAGAACGCTTTGTCCATTACCGTCTTCTAAGCAGGAAACAAAACGAAGACTGCTGTGACAAATAAGGCGTCCGGGTAGCCATACTTCACACATTGAACCCTAGGGAATAAGACCGGTAATAATTTACAAGGCTGTCCGTCAGGGTTCGGTAGGTGGGTGGTGGTGGTGGGATGGATCAGTGGTAGGTGCTTCAAGGGTAACGATCCCCCGGCACTTAAATCACACGTCCACCCCACCCAACCCGACCCCATCCTACCCAACTCCACACTACCCAACCCCATCCTACCCGCTTTAGGCTTCGTACAGTCGAGCGTAAGACGCAGCCCTTCTCTGCACAAGAACTAGCTATACCAGAAGGCCAAACCAGATTCACAAATTTAGCTAGGCTTCCTCATTAAGGACGCTTTCATTTTGCCAGGGAAAACACACACACACACACACACACACACACACACACACACACACACACACACTGGTAAAAACAAATGCAATTTTAAGGAAGTACTGGCTAATAACGACACGGTATATCAAGATTTGGGAAGGATGATGAAAAGTTTAGAATATTACTGTAAAAGAAAACGAAAATAGAAGAGATAAGAATGGCTAATAGTAAACTACTATAAAGACATGATCATCCGAGAGACTGATTATAAATGATTCTTGTTCGATCCTTAGATTCTATGCTTGATAATGCATAAAAAATATATCAAGAATAATATATATTTTTTCCAAACCGAAGTCATTCCAATAAAGCGTACGCAAAAGGAGTTAGAAAATTACTAGGTGCAATAAATTCTTAAGATCGCTAGTATGAATGACAAATTTTTAGGAATATCTCACAAAACTGGAAAGAGAAATCGGATAGCGGGTAGATTTCAAACTGCTGGCCATAAAAATCTAGTGTTAGTTCGTTTATTGCTAACTCCGGTGTCATAAAGCGATGATTTTAGCAGCCTCGACCCACACACAATAGCCCAATTTAACTTTCTCACTACGACGACCTCTTTCATCGGCGCCTTTCTTTTCAACTCAGGATAGGCCTATTGTGGTGAGAAAATAATGACCATTTGGCTACATCTAACCTCTCCAGTTCGAAAAGTCCATCAAAAGTTGAATAAAATCGTCTGAGAAGAGCAATAATTGAAAGAAAATGCATCGTCAGAGTGATAAAGTTTACCAAGGACTTTTTCTCATACCTGCTGCAACCTTACAACACCGCCATTTCTTTTATTGCCGCTCTGTACTTAAAATCTTTGGCTGCACATGATATATTTTGCATTTTGTGTTGCCGAGAACTTCAAGGGATTTTGCACAGCCGAAGAAAAGTCTGGGACACCATAAAATGTTCAGAAATATAGCAGTTGAAGCCTATGCCAAGTATGTAGAACCTGGCTATTTATTCCAGCTTACGACGAGCGATTATATTCACCTCAAAAAGCCGCTTTGTAAGTGGCATAAGATGTTTCGTTAAACCTACGTATGTGCGATCTGTTAAGCTCAAAAAACGGTATCTTAGGTGTAACTGAGAACTTCGTATTCGCAACATCTCGTCGTCAGCGATTTGGCTTCCATGTTACATTTTACCAATATCGTGTATGCGATATCGTTTAAACTCTATTAATTTATCGACATTTTTGCTATTAATATTATACCAAAGGATACTATGACATGCTGTGCAGAGTAAGTCGCTAAGAGAGAGGTTTTACGAGATCTCTGCAACTACTTAAAAAACAACCCAAAAAGCTAACCTCAGCCTTGTACTTAACCTCTTTCTTTATCCGATTTTACTGTCTACGTTTCAGGTTTCTTTTTTCTTTTTTCCTCTTTATACCGGGTACACTGGATACGCATATTTACACGCTTTGCGTGTCCTAAACTCATTCAGTACGGTGCGGTAATTTGTTGTTTTATATCATAGTAACTACAGATAATTTCGTTCTGTGTGGTTTGTGTGTGTGTGTGTGTGTGTGTGTGTGTGTGTGTGTGTGTACTGGGGGAGATAGTGATTTCCTTCTTTAATCTATATATTGCTACGGTGGTGCTGGAGAGGGACAACTTCACGTGATGGCACCCATATAACTGGTCGGCTTCACTGCCTGGTTATGCAAACATCCCTCAGATCAACCTCTATCTTCCTAAAGAAGAATAATGGACTGCAGGAAGTGGGCGGTTTCAGTCTGCAGTCCACTGGGTTCACGTTCAGATGAGCCTGGAGAATCAACAGAGCTACGAAGTTGTTCTTTTAAGTGTTCTTTAATTGGATTGTAGATTTCTGACCATTTTTTCACTGTTGATACGCCATTTCTTACCCTATTCTTCCTCCCCCCCCCCCACGCTCTGCATCCACAGGTCGCACTTTTTTTTTTTTTTTTTTTTTTTTTTTAAGCCTTGTATGTTCTTGAAGGTAGTGTGTTTATTTCTGACTTGCATTTCTCACCTGGCTCTCCATATTTATTCTGTATTCATAGTCTTATTTTTGTTTTGACAGTTTCTGCAGTTGTCAATTGAATATTCCATACGTTTTTATTTTTCTTTATGTCTTTGATATCCCAACTTAAGTACCGTAGTTATTTTTTTTCTGTTTCATGTTTTGTATTCGCTCATTCTCACATCAGTATAGTAAATCTTATTTATATGAGAGATGAGTATTGAAATATCACGACTGTTTTCATACAGCTAGGACAATAATTAAGGAGCATTGGAATATCGTCTTTATGTGTGGCAAAGAAACTAACAGGCTATTGTTTTGTAATCTACTAAGACCTTGATAAATCGGAAAGTGAACAAATAGATAATCAAAATATAACACACACACACATTAGCTACTTCTTCATTCATAGTCCCTGTACGCATCAGTATTAGTAGGTTCTTCGTCTGTTGAATAAATCTTCTGAAAGTACGGTAGCAAGAGTAAAATGTAAAAGAGGTCACTTGCTTCGAGAGATTTAATTTTTTCATTCAGGCATTACCTGTGTGTGTGTGTGTGTGTGTGTGTGTGTGTGTGTGTGTGTGTGTGTGTGTGTGTGTGTGTGTGTGTGTGTGTGTGTGTGTGTTTAAGTTTCGTCCAGTGTTCAACCCAGTAATTTGAAAGAAACATTTAAAAAAACTAACAGGCGTCACTTGAATCATGGGTTTAAAAGTATCCACGCTCGCCTTTCCTCTGCAGTTTCCTTCTTCACCAGTTGCCCAAGCAACCTAAGCAGAAGCTTAGTATTTTCAGGCCTTTCATCAGGTCGGTGAAATGCTCTCAAACCTGCAAGAATAAAATGTAACAGACCTCGCCGTCTTCAAAGGATTACCATTCTTATTTCTTTCATTTTCGCTACTTCACCCTTCCACCTCTACCCAGACTTACCTAAACTTGAAGTCATTCTGAAGTCAGCAAGACCAAGATAAAAAAGTCGCCCTGATTAAAGTGGTTACAGTTTTCACTATGGTGTTCCTTAGGTTGAATAAAATCGTTCCACAATAGGAACGATAGACAAAGAAATTGTCACAAGAGTCAATAACTTTGTTCCCATTCCCTCATTTCCTCTTACGTTCTTATTCACTCGTCGTCCCCGCGCTCATCATTATTCTTTCCTTAGCCCTCCCTACCTATTCACGTCTCTTGCTCATTTGCAACTGTCCATTTCAGTCTCTCTCTTCTCAGGTTTCCGTTTCAACTTCATCAGTCTTCCTCTTCCTCGTCCCCCGCCCTGGGGAGAGAGCCCTTAAGTAGGAGCGAGGGTACTTGGGTTTGGAAGGCAGCTTTAGTACCATCAATAACTGTCTGTTCCTCTTAGCTCCCTTTTTTTGTGTGTGCGCGTTTTGTGATGTGTTTATATAACTTTCAAGGCAACGTTGTTATTAAAGCTATACAATCAGAAATCCTGCGTCTACATCAATATTAGTTATCCCTCTCTTGGTCGGAACAACTCTGTAATTTTAATCTAGCGAACGTAGACAGTATTATTCGGCAAAGCTGTGTCCCAGGAGTGTCCAGTACTCCGGTGACATAGTTTTTGTTTGGGCTAACACATATGATAATCCAGCTAATGTCAGTGGATTTTATTTACCTCACAGCTAGTATTAGAGCCTGACACTGTCGATACAATCACTGCTAGCTTTCTTGTGGTTGGCACAGCAATAATTTAATTCAGTTGTGTGTATCACTGGAGCGCGAGAGTGTTAAAATTTGCACTCTATATCTGCCATACAGCCCAGGAATAATTTTTTTATGCTTTCCACGACCGTCTAAATTGCCTTTATTGTTTATCTGCATCATTCGCCTGACTGTTTATAACCTTTCCCTCCAATTACTAACAAACACACTGTTGCAGAGTACAGTGCCAAGGTGTAACTAGATCTGAGAGAAAGGCAGGTAGAAGGGGAAAGGTAAAAGGAAAACAGACAAAAGTAGCACAAAAGTTGAAGAAGGGGAGGTAAAGAAAATAGAGGAATGCGAAAGCAAACATAAACAGACATGAGGGAAATTAAACGAATGAGACCTGAGGGAGCCAACAAACACAGCAAAACAGACTATAGGAAAATAAAAATAAAACATTCACGAGGTAAAAAAAAATGGAAAAATAATACATAAGGGGATTATGCAGAAAAAAAGATAAGAAACGAAGCAAACAAAACAACAAAAACAGGCAGGATGGAAAGTAGACAAATACAAGAAAATGCAAACCAGGGAAAGCAAATAATGAACAAAAGAAATAAGAAAGGCAGGGAATCAACACAGAAAAAAAAAGAAGAGGAAAAGCAAACAAGCCAACATATAAGAAGGAAAGCAAGCAAAAACAAACGCACGAGGAAACTAATAAAAGAATATGAAGGAAAGCAAACAAAACAGAACAGATGGGAAGCAAACAAGAGAAACGCAAAAAGCAGACCAGATGGCGAAAAAATAAATTACCAAGAAGCAGGTAAGCCTGAGAGAAAAAGAAAACATGTCAGCCTAGATGTCAAGAAAATGGCTGAAGGAAATGATGGAATTATGTTGTGGAAGTTCAGTAAAAAGACGGGGGGAAGGAAGAGGGAGAAATAATTGCATGGGCAGCGGGAAGGAAGAGGGAGAAATAAGTGTATGGACAGCGGGAAGGAAGAGGGAGAAATAAGTGTATGGACAAAGGGAAGAAGAGGGAGAAATAAGTGTATGGACAGCGGGAAGGAAGAGGGAGAAATAAGTGTATGGACAGCGAGAAGGAAGAGGGAGAAATAAGTGTATGGACAGCGAGAAGGAAGAGGGAGAAATAAGTGTATGGACAAAGGGAAGAAGAGGGAGAAATAAGTGTATGGACAGCGGGAAGAAAGAGGGAGAAATAAGTGTATGGACAAAGGGAAGAAAGAGGGAGAAATAAGTGTATGGACAGCGGGAAGAAAGAGGGAGAAATAAGTGTATGGACAGCGGGAAGGAAGAGGGAGAAATAAGTGTATGGACAGCGGGAAGGAAGAGGGAGAAATAAGTGTATGGGCAGCGGGAAGGAAGAGGGAGAAATAAGTGTATGGGCAGCGGGAAGGAAGAGGGAGAAATAAGTGTATGGGCAGCGGGAAGGAAGAGGGAGAAATAAGTGTATGGGCAGCGGGAAGGAAGAGGGAGAAATAAGTGTATGGGCAGCGGGAAGGAAGAGGGAGAAGTGAGTGTATGGACAACGCAAAGAAAGAAGAAGAAATAGCCTAAGTGTATGGACAGCGTGAAGTAAGAGGGAGAAACAAGGGTATGGACAGCGGGAAGAAAGAAGGGTGGGGGGGGAGGAGTAAGTGTATAGGCAGCTGGTAGGTAGAGTTTCACAAGTGTAATATACAGAACAGAATTCCTTTCCGTTGTATAAAATAAACACTCTGTGGCTCCAGTGCGTATTCTCCGGTGAATAAAGTGTCCTGGGGTTAGCTGGGATAGAATGAACCTAACTGAAGTTGTCCCAGACCAAGAGAGTATTAATGGGACTAGAATAAACGCTGAGGATCGTATGACTCCCTCTCAGCTGAATAAAATCATATAGTGGGATTTAGCTGGAAGAGAATTCTAGAGTTGTCCCGATCATGAAATGGGTCAATGGTGAAAGTATTAACCTTTTCAGTCTCCTACAATTAGCTCTCAACCAAATATAATAGTTTTTTGTTAGTTGGAATAGTATTATTGTTTGGTGGACTTTATTAACACTTTGAGGTTTCAGTGGCTTAATTTCAGTCAAACAAAATCACCTGGCGTTAGCTGGAGCTGAATACCACTGTAGCGTCCTGACCACAGGATGGGTAATACGCCCCACATCATTAGTTCATTTGACTGGTGGTTCTGGTCTTATCAAATCAACGAGATACTATATTATGGAGTGACAAAAAGAATCGTGTAGTTTTTTCGTCAAACAATGTCGAACACGCAGTTCTACGCAAAATCTTAAGTCAATATAAGCGACATTAAATGTTTTCCGCTTGAGTGCATCCTGTTTATTGATTTTGCTGCTACCGGACGATCATCAAGTCGGGTGATCACCATAAGGTAGTTGAGGTGTTGCTGAATGTTATTTCCAAGTCCTACAGTTTGAAGTCTCCCTTGAGGTGAATAGATTTTTCTGAAGATAGCAAGAATATAATGAAAGACGTCATCGTGCTGAAAAGTCTTAAGGGACAGTTTTATCAAACCTACCTAAGAGGCTTATTCATGAGACACATCAGCATAAAGTAGGGCATACTTACAGTCACCAAAGTGACACGTGCTGTGATGCACAATGAAGTTTTTTTACCGCCCGCGCACGCACGCGCGTGCACACACACACACACACACACACACACACACACACACACACACACACACACACACACACACACACACGAATACAAGCAAAAAATCTGACCATACATTTTCAAACACGTACATGTGCACGTACACACGCACACTTGGTCTGAGAGCGTGTGGAGTTCAGTTAATCAGACGGAAAGTGGGTTCAATAAATCAGGTGGAAAGCTGGGTTACTAAGACAGTACGGTGGGTACGTGGGATTGAAATTTAATGAACTGGAGCCCCTGTCCCTGGTACCTTGGAATGCTTGCTGTAGTGTGCTTTAACTCTCGGGGTAGTGTGACTCACTGTTCTGAATAATACAGTCTGGTGTTTGCTCGAATAGAATGGTACTGATTGAACTTTTACGACCATGAGAGAATTAATAGTGACAGAACGGACATTTATGCTTCCATGACCCACCTCCAACTAAATAAAGTCGTTTGGTGTTCACTGTAATAAAATATTAGTTTCTGCGACTGGAGATATTTGAACTCTGGCTTAAGTGATTTAATCACAACTGCACAAAATTATTGGGCTTTAATTGTATTATAAAAGTAAGAGTTGTGACGACCATGACAGGATGAATATTACTGCCAACACTCAAGATCCCATGATTCACATGCAGCTTAACGGAATCGTCTGACGTTAGCTGGAATAAAATATCGGAACTAGAGATGTGCCGATCATGAGAGGGCAAAAAATAAGTAACTCCAGACTGTGAGACAACCATACACACAGGTGCTGATGAAACATAGGGAATGAGGCAAATGTCAGTGAGGCTGTGGTTAATCAGCTTTAACATGTCCCTGTGCAACTGGGAGAGCAGAGGCGCGGGGGCACTTACAGTATGTTGTGGAAACTGAAGAAATGAAGATATAATTCAGTCATGATGAGAGTGCAGGGATCGATTTACATATTTCACAACCATATATCTTTTCCAACGTCGTCATCGTTATTATCACCATCACCACCACCACCAGTACCTTGTTTCCCACCTAGTGTAAAGAATAACACCAACTGACTCATAACATCACCACAGGCAGCAGCATAACAAGACTCGGAAATGTCATGGTGCAGTAGGGCAGTGCGGTAACAGTAGCCATACAGTGACATGTACAGGTGTATGTTATAATTATGTTACACTAGTGAAAGCTGCTGGTCCTAAGGAAACGGAATGCTTAGTCTCTGCCCAGAGTTGGATACCTTTAATAATAATAATAATAATAATAATAATAATAATAATCTGTCTATCTATCTATTGCCAGATGCCTCAATCCCATTCGGGGTGGCCACAAACAAATCGCCTCCAAGTCGCCCTGTCCCCCGCCATTTCACTGCCCTGCTCCCAACTCACACCCCCCTCTCTCATATACCTCTCCACCCCATCCCTCCATCTCATCCTCGGCCTCCCCCTCCCTCTTCCCCCCTCCACCTCACTCACATACACTCTCTTCGTCAGCCTCTCACCCTCCATCCTCTCAACATGGCCAAACCACCTCAGTGTGTTCCTCATAACGCTTCCTATCACATCCACATCCACACCACAACGCTCCTTTATAACCTCATTCGTCAGCCTGTCTCTCCATGTGACTCCACAGGCTCCTCTTAAATAACTCATTTCCACTGCTCTCACTCTTGACTTGTGTCCTTCCAACAACGTCCAAGCTTCACTTCCATACGTTAGAGTTGGTATCACAATACTGTCATGTAGTAACTTTTTCACCTCCATGCTCACTTCCCTGTTTCTTATCACTGCTTTCAAAGAACCAACAACCCTTCTTCCCTGCTGTACCCTTTCAAGCACTTCACCCTCCAAACCTCCATCCTTACTCATCACACTACCCAAGTACTTAAACGTACTCACATTTTCCAATTCCTCACCATCCAACCTCGATGTACATTCACTGACTTCACCTCTCTCAAAGACCATCACTTTACTCTTCCCTACATTCACCTTTAGATTCCGTTTCTTACACGCTCTCCCAAACTCATCCACCAAGCCTTGCAGCTCCCCTTCGTCTTCACTCAACAACACAGTATCATCTGCAAACAACAGTGCAGGGAGTTTCCAAACACTGTCTTCTCTCACCAGGGCCACTCCAACATCCACTACCCTACCTTGTACCTCTTTTATTACCCTATCCATGTACAGATTGAACAACCATGGAGACATGACACATCCCTGTTTCAAACCAACCTTCAAACAGAAAAATTCACTCATTTCACCATCTACACGCACTGCAGCCTTAGCACCATCATACATACTCTTCACAGCATTCAACAACTTCCCATCTACTCCATATATTTTTAATACTTTCCACAATCCTTGTCTATCCACCCTGTCATATGCTTTCTCCAAATAATAATAATAATAATAATAATAATAATAATACAGTATTAGTAATAACAATAATAACAGCTAAGCAGGGGGTCACATTTTACGATCTTCCCTGCCCCCCCCTCTTTTTTTACCTTGATCTATTTTCTCTCTCTCTCTCTCTCTCTCTCTCTCTCTCTCACACACACACACACACACACACACACACACACACACACACACACACACACACACACACTGGCAGCCGTCCTAATGTGGCCAAACACACACAATGGTGACCAGAATTTTACGCTCGTTCTTCCTTCCCTTCGTATCGCAACAACATCAGGCTTGCTAGGACGGAAAACATATTTACTCCCTTCATTATGTATCGTTCTGTCTTTTTCCTCGTGCCAACAGACGACTGATTTAACTTTAGGACATATCTCTAATAGTGAAGGTGTTAAAGAAGGATCTGTCTGCTTCCTTCAGTCTGAAAAGTCACCGCAAGGCTAAATATAATCTTTTGGCGGTAGCGGTAAGAGATATATATAATTCGTTATCGTAGTGACATTCTTAATCTCTGCACCGTGAAAAGTCTCCCTTGGCACTTTCACTACGCAACGACTTTCATATTACGTTCTTGCTTCTACTGGTTTATTACAATTGGCTTAAGAGAGGCTTTACTAGCAAAGCATGGTAGAAACGGCCTTCACATCCTTCTTCAGTACAATAGGTCTCCTCTGAGGGGTATAAAATCGTCTGAAACTATGGTCGCGGCGCGCGACTGTGAGGTTGTTATTATCGTCCCCTGGTAACCTACCACTCAACAGTGCGTCCGATTTCGTGTATAATACGATACGCATTTGAGTCGTGTGTAATATGTTCGTGTATAATAATATTCGTGTATGATCTATTCCTGTATAACAATATGACTCGTGCATAATATGATACGAAATCGGACGCACTTTTGACTGGTAGGTTGCCAGGGTACGATAATGACAACCTCAGAGTCGTGGCCGTGACTATAGTAGGAACTACAGTAGGCTCGCACAGTGCGCGAGAGATTGGGCAGTCCACGACCTCGCGCACTGGGAATTCGCGTATTGGGAATACATAATCTTATGGGAATAATTACATATGGGCAGTACCCCCTCATACCTGGACATTTTTTGGCCCTTAGACACATAATAAAGGTCATATTTTTCAGACATTGTACTAAAGCTATAGCTACAATAACAAAAATATGGGTAGTCACCTTAACAACAGTAGACAACAGGCCTGATGACCTTATAACAGGAGTTCCGAGGTGCGGCAACACTTACAGCGCCGCACTCCCCACCGCACCTCGCACCGCACCAACACTTCCCTCCACAGACTCCTCTTGAGCACCTTCCCCAGGAGCATCAGTCACTCACTTCGGCCATAAACTTTTCAAAGTCCAATGCTGACACTTCTGACATTGCATCCTCTTCATTCTCAACAGTAGGTTGCCCGGGAATTTCTGCGCATCAACACGACGACATGTGACGCGCTGTGTGAGGGGTGATCGCGCACTAATAGAAAATGGCATTTTTGAGCCTCTCCTTGCCTCTGCCTCGCGTTCTGAGCGGTAAACTCGCGCATTCAAGGGTTTTTGGTTATGATTTTTGGTCAATCGCGCACAATGCGAATCGCGCACTGTGATGACGTGCACTGTGCAAACCTACTGTACCTAGAAGAGGACGCCATCATACTGAAAGGGTTTTACCAAAGAATATCGTCTGGAGGTAGCAAGGTCATGATAATAATACATGTTATAGTAAACGCTTCAATGGAAATCGTTTGTAACCGTTCTTACCATGGTACTTTTTCTCTAAGCTGAACTTCCCTGATGGTAGTGGGAGTATGATAAGGATGACATCTGTCAAAAAGGCTGACAGGTAGCTTATGCCCCAGTACATTATTTTTTTCAACAAGTTTCCTTTTGTAATCATTCCGAAGCATTTTTCTTCCTACGGGAGGAGAGGGACATTCAATGAGCTGCTTGCCGATAGTTCTTTCTTGTTCGTACTTTTTCTTTCCGTGTTTTTGGATCGCATCTCGTTCCGTCCTTAAGTGTCATAAATTGTTCGGTTGATGACATATCTTCTTCCTCCTCCTAATCATTACCACCATCATCGTCATCATTCTCATTACTTTAAACAAGAGAGAAATTATTAACCCTACTTATTTCCGGGGTTTCCTATCATCGTCATTACTTTCAGCAAACAGTAAATTTTAATATTACTTACTTCTCCGGTGTCCTTGTCACCAGCTTAACTTAAGGAAATTAGTGTGTCCTCGTTTTTCACTTGAACCTCTCACACCCCACACCACTGGCACCAATTGCTTGCCAATGGAATTACTCGAAAATGGAGATGCTTTCAGTATTTTTTACATTAACTGTTTCATTGGCACATCTTCTCTCGTATTTTATTGGAACTGACGCCATACGATTGTCTTCAGATGTGTGAGTCATAGGAGCCGGAGTTGTACTTTATTGTTTCTATAGCCCATCTGGTGCTCAGGACAACAATTATTTTATTCCCTTCAGTACCAGATGATTTTATTCAGCTGAAAGTGAGTCAAGGGAACCAGAGTGTCACGTGGGATTTTAGACGCACTCGACAAAAAGTACTAGTACGAAAAAAGCTTATACAAAGTGTAACACACGAACTCTGAGTAATTAAATCTGTTTCGGTACGTGCTGCAAATGCTATCATTTGTACATGGCATTCCCAGGTTTGCTTAAACTTGGTCTGCACACTTTTTTTAATGTCCTCAGTAAACCGCTTTCCAAGGTTTCGGAGAAATCTGCTCTCATTCACACAAAGGCTTGGTCCACACAATGGGCTCAGACTTGGACTGCTACACATTTGCTGTATATCCCTTGGGTGGGTACACATACACAAAAGTGATGGTCACATTTTCTTTCTTATTTCTACCGGCAAATTTTGACAAAAACAACCATACAGACAAGCCGAGAGTTGCTCAGGGGAAAGAGAATTAACTAATTTTTTTCTGCACAACAAATAAAAGTATCGTAACCAAGCTTACAACCAGAAAGTCTAACAATGAAAAAAACAATAATGTTCTCAAGATTTGCAAGTCATAAACAACCATGCACACAAAGAGTTTGACAAAGAGAAAAGTAGTATTTTTTTCAAGGTCTGCAAGTAAGAATCAATTGAACGTATCAGTCAACTGCCGCATCATGCGAGCAGAAGCCTCGACGAAAAGATTTCCAAGTACTTCTGTCCCAGTCCAGAAACGATCCCTCCTTATACAACACATAATCATCCTTCCGCTACTCTTCTTCCTTGTATCTTGACATGAACACCCTCAGGCTGCAATGGTTCATTCTCGGTTGCATTTAATCGTCTGTCATTGCCTAGACCATCAAGGACGGTGGTGACAGAATTAACACTCACGACCTCCTCTGACATTTATTCTCAGCTAAATAAAATCGTTTGGCGTTAGGTGGAATTATTTGGTAGAGTTGTCCAGATCATGAGGGAGATGGTGGTGACAGATAAACACCTTCAGATTGACTTGTCTTTACTCTTGACGCAAGTAACTAATTTGGTGTTAGCTAAAATGAATCAGTAGGGCTGTCCTTACTGTGAGACGATTAGTCTCGGTGATCCCCGTCTTCTCCTTCCAACCATAACGAGCTGTCATTCCTTTCTTCATTTTCCGTTGGCTTCATGTGGGCAATTTACCTTCAACTATTTCTCAGTTCCCTATATTTCAGAGCATCATTAGCCAGCAGCCTATAGTTAGTACATACTTCTATACACTGATGTCTAATTCACTTTGTTCATGGTATTCCCTGACGATTTTACTGAGGTTATTGGAGATATTTATAGATGGTGATATATATAGACTATTATATATTCACTCTTTCAGAACAAAAGGCCACCCCTGAAGTATATAATATTTGTCTACAGGTGACAAGAAAGGAGAGAAAAATGCGACAATCCATTCAAGAGCCTAAGTTACACACAAGAACAGGGGTAAACTCTCAGAAATCATAGAGCCTGGAGAGAGAGAGAGAGAGAGAGAGAGAGAGATGGCAGTCACCTTGGGGAACTAACTATTCTGAGTTGCATTCAACATCATAATCATGATCATGATCAGGATCAGGATCATCCTAAGAGTGAAGTGATAGGATCCAGAAAACAAGATAAAAGAAGGTATGAATGTGGGAGAACTCTCAACAGTATGTCTGATGCATAACACAGAGCCTGGTGCAAGAAATGGTAAAGCACAACGGGCCGTAGTACAGTATTCCTGAGATTCTAAAATATCCGGAGAAGCCCTCAGATTTTTACAGCAATCTGGGAAGCATTTCGTGTTGACAGAATACATGTGAGCTTTCTTCATTGCTCTGGACTCCACTCTGTATTGTGGGATACTGGCTGATCACACATAACAATTATACTGTTGCCGTAAACATACGTAACTAATTAGGCGCTGGTTTCCAACTCTGCCCACTCAGATATGTTGTCGTTAGGAAATAACCAGTCAAACTTGCTTGTGTTTGTCTGGATGCCTCAGTAACCTTTCCGTTCGAGAATTTTGACAGGGATGAAAATGCGATATTATTTTACGCGGTTCCTCTTCTTACTATTCAGCACCAAGCCACAGACAATATCCCTTCCTCTTATTACAGAGCCTCAGACAATAACTCCGTCCTCAGCGCAGAGTCACAAACAGCACCCGTTTTCTGTTTTATTCTTGCTAAGACAAGCAACATTATTCACCTTTAAGGAGACGTTAAGAACTGGAGAGGTTAGAAATTGCCTTAGCAATTCCTTAATATCCTCACTCCAAGGACGCCTTTCTCGTTTAATGCCTCCTAACACAAGACAGTTCTGTTCAGCTGAGCTTCATTAGCCCACTTACCGGAGAAGGTTCTCTACTAAATGGGAATACACACACACACACACACACACACACACACACACACACACATACATTGGTATCAGGTAGAAGGAAGTGACGACTGGCTAAGTTATTAGAAACAACTAGTAAACTGCTAGTGTTCTGTTAAAAAAAAATAAAGTGTGAGGTACCGTACAAGCAAATTTAAAATAAAAATGATGTACTCTGATCAGATGCCTCATTAGCACAGGAACTTTGAACCATTAAACAGAATACCGAAGTTTCATATAGAGAAATACCATGGATAAGAGAAGGCATTACTAAACCACCAAAGCACACGATGATACAGCCTTATGACAAACCAGTTTCCTGTTCGTATATCATTCAAAGCGCGTGGTTGATCAGTGTGAATGTCCTGCCCTTTTGAATCCACTCGACAGTAACATCATTACCACTGCCACCATCACCAGTGCCACATTCAACACTCATCCCAGGCATTTCACACCACCAAACCCACCAGTATACTCAACTATAAACAGGATAAAAACACTGGCCATAACCATACTGGAAGCGCGGACAGCAATATCAGTAACACTTATACCGGCCGCAACACTCGCTAACGGCAAAAACATCGACAGCCAACGACAAGCAGAGGCAAAATGCGGAGCGCCAGCAGTCACGATGTGGCCGGGAAAACGTACATATTAACAAATGAACAACTCATATATATATATAGAGAGAGAGAGAGAGAGCGAGAGAGAGAGAGAGAGAGATATTACAGTATGTATGAAAGCATGTATTCTTTGTGTGAGTGCGTGCGTAACTGCTTGCCTGATAGATGGTGTGCATGATTGTGCAAGCATGTGTGCGTGTGTGTGAGTACGGGTATTTAAGCATGTGTGTGTGTGTGTGTGTGTGTGTGTGTGTGTGTGTGTGTGTGTGTGTGTGTGAGCGCATTGCTGCATCGATCCACATCCGCGAGACTGTGGATGGCAAGAGCCATTAGCAAGCAGCAGGCAGGCAGGCGTGATACTGAGGTGGCCATTATGAGCAGCCAACCCCGGCACCGAGGAGCACTTCTGGCCTCACTTTTACTCCCAAATGTGGAGGAGGCAGCACCGGCGAGAGGGTGTGGGGCAGTGCTGCCAGCATGGGAATTTAGACGTTTGTACTGAAATTGGAATAAATGGAATGAGTTGGTCATTAATGCTGTAATTTAATCTGGTCTGCTGAATGTAACGGAGCCATCTCATGCGGGAATGAACTCCTTCAATCAGTCGAAGTAATTACCTTGCTAGAACAGAGTCCGCGAAGTATTGTTTTTGGTCGAGTTCCTTTGTTTGTTTGTTTGTTTATTAGCAATATTACGGAAAAAACGGCAGAATGAAATTACATGAAACTTTCAAGATATGTGGGCACTGGTCCCAAAAGAGTTTTTCATTTCGGAGGTAATCAAATGACCTTGAAAGGTCAAAATCAAGGTCACGGATTTTCAGAGGGCTATTACTTGAAACCGGTTGAAGATAGAGATATTTACTATTATGAACATACAGGAACTCATAACATGAGCTTTCACTTGGCACCAAGACTTTTGACTTAGAATGACCCGGAAAGGTCAAACTCAAGGTCACGAATATTCAGGGGGCTTTACTCGAAGCTGGTTGAAGATAGATATTTACTATTATCAACAAATAGGAAATCCCAAACGGGTTTTTAATTGCTACCTTGACCTTTGACCGTAAGTGACCTTGAAAAGTCAAAATCAAGGTCACGCATATTCAGGGGGCTATAACTCGAAACTCGTTGAAAATTTATTTACTATTACTAAGATACAGGAAGTCTCATATGGGCTTTTATTTGGTTGGCAGCATGACCTTTGACCTTGAGTGACTTTGAAAGGTCAAACGCAAGATCACGGATTTTCAGAGGGTGTAACTTGAAAACATTTGCGCCATTACCTTAGACTTTTATTGTACACTGACGCTAAATGGCAGAAACGAGTCCGTATTTAAAAGCAATAAAACAACTGCTGTCGGGCGAGGTTTGTTGTGCCTGGCCTCGCTTGTTTTGATTGTGTTCTTGCTACCTTCACTCGTATATATTCAGTTTAGAGAGACAGAATTCAGGTAATGAATGGGTTCATAAAAGCTCTATTTATCGTCCATCACTATTATCTGTTTCCCCAAATCTTAAGAAAATCATCTGGAGACTGCACAAGCAAAATATACAGGTACGTCACCGTGTTGAAGGGTTAGGAAAAAAGTGGAAATACTAGGGAAAAGAAGTGGGATTTTTTTTTTTTTTTTTTTACATCTAAAGTTTAATATTTACTGGTTTATTTGTCTAACCGCTTTCGGTGCTGTTCCACACAACACTAATGCCGCATGAACACAGTCACAGGAGCATGTAAAACATATTCCAATCGCAAATAAAAACGGGGAAACAAAAGGTAAAACTAAAACGAATATTTTAACAGTATGATTCACATGGCAAGAAAGCCAACACACGTAAAAACAACAATTACAGTACGAAACGGCAAATTCATTACATATCCATTACACATTTTTCTATGGCTAGCACTAAAATGTTAAAAAAATAATTTAAATAAGATTTCCGTAATAGCTGAAACTTTAACACGCCTAAAAAAGTGTTCCTACTTTTGCCTCCCCATGTGCTGTTGGATGTATGTTATCATGCGTATGTGCGTATGTGCGTGTGTGAGAATATTTATGTAGCTTTCATGTTGATTTACAAAGTGATCCGAAAACTGCACTTTTGTCATCCGTGTTGCGGGGACGGCTCAGGCTGTTGGTGTGAGGGGGTAGACATTTAGTTACTCTCACGATATCACTGGTCAATCATGCAACCAGTGAACGTAAATAACTAAACAATATCTAGAAAGAATAAAAATATGGGGAGTAGAAAAAGATACAAGGTAGATACTGCCAGTGATGTATGCACCGACCCCACAACACAAGAGAGGAGGTGCACGGCATGCGAATCACCCGGTATAACCGAAAAAAAAAATGGGGGGGGGGGAAGAGGCAGGGCGGCAATGAACCCATGACGGCTGGCTTGAACCTGTTTTTCCCTCTTGTTTGTGCAAAGCCCCTCGTGCGTGTAGGCTTCCATATTTATGCGCATGCCCAAGCAAGCGTGAGTCGCGCGCGCGCGCGTGCTTTTGTGTGTGTGTGTGTGTGTGTGTGTGTGTGTGTGTGTGTGTGTGTGTGTGTGTGTGTGTGTGTGTGTGTGTGTGTGTGTGTGTGTGTGTGTGTGTGTGTGTGTGTGTGTGTGTGTGTGTGCTCGCGCGCGCGTGCGTGCGTGCGTGCGTGCGTGTGTGCGTGCGTGTGCGTGCGTGCGTGCGCGTGCGTGCGTGCGTGCGTGCGTGTGTGTGTGTTTGTGTGTGTGTGTGTGTGTGTGTGTGTGTGTGTGTGTGTGTGTGTGTGTGTGTGTGTGTGTGTGTGTGTGTGTGTGTGTGTGTGTGTGTGTGTGTGTAAATGCATGAAAGTTTAGGAAAAGATAAAGCTTTTGTATGCTGTGCAGGCTATGTGCTTTGTGTAGGAGCAGAAATATATCGGAGTGGGAGGTTTAACTGTAGCTACTCGTGATAAGGAACAGGAACATTACGGTGTTTTTTTTTTATTTTTTTTTTCACTTGCAAATTAAGATACCCTCGTGCGAGAACTGGGGCAAATATATGAGTACATGAGAACGGGAGATTGCCTTAGAGTACTAAATGCGTTCGTGAGACTAAATGGCATTTGTATTCATTCATGTCTGGTTTTGTTTATGTGCATAAGGAACTGTACCTGGACTATGAGTACGTGTATGAATGAAGATTATGCACTAACTTACCGTAGGCCTAACGTGAACGCAAGGAATATTTAATGCATGAGATGGCCACCAGGTCTGAATCATTGACTATGTTTGAGTAGTTTCTGCTATCTGTTGACGTCTCTCAGTGCATTCTTGCTACTTTCAGTCTATTTCATAAAACATATCAAAGGCCTCTCAAACTATGAAAGCTAATAGGGGCTGCTTCGAACAGATTCACAATCACAGGTCACCAGTAAACTGACTCTAATATTTTGACGGCAGGAACCACTGAATTAAAAGACCGCTGAGTGAAGAAGCTTGGCATTTCACTGACCCGGCAGATGGTGAGGGTGGAAGAAGGTTATTTTCCTTCCTCTCGGTATCTTAAACATGAATTACAGTATTTTGAACAGTGAAGAAGAGAGTATTAAAACTTCAGCTCAATAACAAAGAACGCAATGGTAAATGAAGTATGGTACAGCTCCGTACGCCGTATTAGATCTGAAATTAGCTCTTGCCAAAATTCCAACATACGTCAAGGGTTCATATTCGAGGAAAGGCGTGGGTCACCGCGATGTATATAAATACCTGTGTGTGTATACAGTATATTATATATTATGATGCGCATGAGCATTTTGAGTATCACGATGTATGCGTTGTTTTTTGTTTGGTACATGTCGCTATCACTGTGTAATTTATTCTAAGCTCTTATTTTCCTCTAAACCTATTACACCTTGCCAGTTTTATTCACCACTTTAATGGCATGTTAATTTACACAGTTAATCGACCGTGTTTTCCACCTGTCACAGAATTATCCCTGCTAACACATGTGTGAAATGAACGGGAATAAGACAGTTATGTTAGTGTACTTTTAAGCAAGCTTCAAATGTGTATCCATCTGCACAACTATGAACAGCAGTGCTTTAAATCATGATGAAGTATATAAATCTTTCTGATCAGTACTATGGACACAGTGACAATGGACACAATGAGGGCTTCGACTGGCCCACTAACACGTGTGAATTCAGGCAGAATCTGGCAATGTGTGGCGTGAACAGACCAAAAACTCCAGCATAAACCTAGTGCATGACTTCGTCGTGTTTACTACACAGAAAATGCAAAACCATTAGAATGTGGCTCATATCACTCCATGGGTTTTAATGCTTTACGACCGCACCTGCCGTGGGCCAGACTGTAAAGCAGGGGAAGACCAGGTTTAAAGCATGGATAAAGAATCATGAGGCACAAGATGGACTGAAGTTCAGGTAACTAAGATCTCTTCCCGGCGACTGAGTCAGTGTGAGGTGAGTGAGGGCGTTAGTTTCCCTCATGTGGGTGTGTAGAATCAGCAGGGAGCGACAAGCCAGCTAGGCGGGTGTGGCCTCATGTTGCCCCCCTTCCCCGCCCTTCTGCTCCTCCTCATACCCTCCGGAGGCGCAGAATATCTAGCCCCCGTGCGCTCTAGGTAGGGCCAACCCCCTCATCCCAGCCATCCGTCCCCTAGAATGGAGGCTGGTGTCACGGGGTTTTTATAATATCACGGTGTTTTTAAAATAGATGGTTAAATATTATTTAAATTGATAATAATATTCAATAATACTGAAGAGCAAGGACAATGATTGTCTTGCTACATCAAGCAACGATTACTTTACGCTGACTTGCTACGATTCTCTAAGAACGAGAATTTAAAAACTTTCTCAACAGTACACAGCAGAGACTAATTACTCACAGTTGCTGAATTACTGTACTGTTAGCCTCTGGAGAAAGTTACTTCACCCCTGACAATAAATAACTAATACTAATAATAATATCAGGCTCTTGCTGATGCTTTAACTCCTATCTGGCACAACGGATTTTAAGTTAATACAACAAGACTGGTCTAAGTACCAGTTATGAAAGCAAACGTTTATGCAAGCTAGGAGCTGTATGGAAAATAAGCTAAATTTGGAGAAATGAAACAAGATTTTACTTTACATTGAGCTCAAGAAAAAGAACTGTTAAATTTATTAATCACAAAAAATAAATTTAACGTTACAATTCAAATCAATTAAATGAGACGCACTCACTCACTCACTCACACAAAAGCTAAATACTTACGCCTAGGAAAAAACACCTTAACTAAACTCTTATGACTACAAAATACAAAAAGGAAATACTAGTCAATGAATGCAGTGTATCACCCAAAGCTGGAGAACTAAAGGTGGGAGCTTGGAGAAACTGTAAGTGGAGTTTGGGTACTAGCTGAACTCTCGCACTGCTGCACAGGTCCTGTCTCCGTCACAGCAAACACTAGACTGAATTCAAATAATGTATAGGCAAGCAGAGGCGAACGATAAAGAAACAATTGTATCGCTCAGTAGAGCACTGAGTGACGTGCATTAAATCGGTCACTTTTGAAAGTGACGAATGTTTTGAAAAGTATACTCCGAAATGAAGGGAGAAACGGTTAGCTGAGCGATACACAGTGAGTTTTCCACTAATAGTTCGTGGCTTCTCACAAAAGGGAAATGTCGCGAATTGATTCGTGACATTACGCCCTTACAAAGTTAAATTTTTTCCTTATGGGAAAAAATTTGTGGATATATATATATATGTACACATCCTAAGTCATTCGCACAAGATTCACACTGTGGTGTGTGTGCTATCCTGCTACAGGAGAAAGTCGCAGTCGCCAGTGAGC
This sequence comes from Coenobita brevimanus, assembly GCF_032717465.1. NCBI lineage: Eukaryota > Metazoa > Arthropoda > Malacostraca > Decapoda > Coenobitidae > Coenobita > Coenobita brevimanus. The sequence goes on from NC_136976.1 coordinate 23,981,569, forward strand.
GAAAAAAACCTCGTATTTACGTTAATAGAAGCAAGCTTGAGGGAAAAACTCCGTGACGACAGTGAAAATCCTGTACTCAGGTCAAACTGAGCGAAAAGTCGCTACATTTACACTGACAACTAATTGTTGTGTAGCGTGATGTATGTAATACACGGTGTAGGTGTGACAGTTGTAGTGTAACTGTACCTACGTGTAAAATGACATAGTAAATAATATCATGGCGACGACGAAGGCAGAGGAGAAGAGGCGGCAGCGTGCGGCAGACAATCAGCTGGCCCGCACAGCAAAACTGCTACACCCATTGCTGAACCTGCAAAACCAATTGAGGTGGAGCATCAAAAGTGTCAATGAGACAAAATTCTTATTAAGTTACAATTACTCTCTCTGCCTAGCAATCAGTACATGCAACGAAAAGTACGCTCTGGCTGAAAAATACGAGTGACAGCCTAAGCTTCGTACATTCGAGGTCGCCATTAATTATAGCACACGATTATGTCAGCAAGTTGAGAATCCCTGTGCAACCTTGGGTCTTCCATAGCCTCGAACCGCACACAGGTCCTCAACCTGTGCCTTAACCTACAGTACTTATATTAGTATCGGAAAGCTGAGAATCCTTGTGCAAACTTGGGTCTTCCATAGCCTCAAGTCGCCTCTGCGGAGTTCTCTCTCGAACTTCCCCCTTAACCTACAGTACTTCTATTAGTACCGGGAAGCTGAGAATCCTTATGCAAACTTGGGTCTTCCATAGCCTCAAGTCGCCTCTCAACTTCCCCCTTAACTTACGGTACATAATATGTATGTACAGGCCCTGGACATAATGTGTCCTGTGGGGCCAATGGGCGAGACGTCAGGTCTGCACCCACTTCACCACTACCCTGTCTCTCAACTGACTCAGAGATTACAGGTGTGGTTATGAATGGCACAGGAAGGGCAAGTCCCTGATTAGTGGTGATACTTTGGCACACACTGCAGGAACGGACAAAACTATCTATGTCTCGTCCCATCCCTGGCCAGAAAAAGTCAGCTCGGATACGGCCCTGGGTCTTCCTTTTGCCCATGTGACCTCCTGAGGCTGAACAATGACCCCATTGTAACACAGCTAGGCGGTACTTGGCGGGAACGACAAACTGCAGTCGAACCTCGCCCTCGGGTGTTCGTGACTCACAGTAGAGCCGTCCTTGTTTACGAAGGAACTTGGCTCGACCTCCCCGTGAATACTTTATCACTCGACCCTTTTGTTTGTTCCGCACGGCAGCAAGTGTTGGGTCAGAATGTTGTTCTTGCACAACAAGTTGACTACACATCAGATCTTGTGGCGATTCAATGATCACTGGGGTGACACAGTCTAAACCCTCAGTCATGGCTCGTGTTACCGCAGCAGCCGAAGTCTGAGTAGCGTCATCGGAGCAACTATCCTTGACTCCATTAATATTTCCAATGATGAGTTCAAATAAAGGTTCTGGCATGACAACTGCAAGTGTCATACCAGTGTAAAATGGAGATGCCACCTGGATACATGCCTCAGGGAACAATCTCACTGATCCATCAATAAGCTTTGCATGGATCTGTCGACCTGTATACTGCTCAGGCCGAACTAAACTCTGCTTAACAGAGCAACCTGAGGAACCATTATCTCTCAGGACCTTCACAGGAATGCCTCCCACAAACCCTGGCTGAACAAGGAAGGTACTGTCACCTGTGGGAGGGCCTGTGGAGGAAGCAGCTAGCCACTCATGAGGCTGCTGAATTGATGTGGCAAACATTGTGCCTTGAGGGTTATATTGGGAAGATGGAACATTGGCCATCTGTGGAGGGGGGTTCACTGTCACTGTGGGACTAGTGAACTGTGGGGAAGTACCCACACTGGTAGGGACGTGACCACCATGCTGCTGCTGAGGAATGAAGGCTGCATTCGCTTCCTGCCTCTTTTGAGCTGGTGAAAAACTTTGTCCCGTCGGTCGGTTGCGTGGCTGATACAGCTGCTGATTAGGGTACCTGTTGTACCGCTTCCACTCAGGTTTCTGAGTGTTTTGCCCCTGGTCCTTCCACTGCGGTTTTGGACCTTGGCCGTTATTCTGAGAATGGCCTTGTTGCTGGGGTTCAGTCTGAAACGGCTTCCCTGACTTGGCAGCATCTTTTCTGCTCCAGGTGTTTTGCTGCTTACGAGTTTGATACCCGTATGCAGTAAAGAATGCGTCAGCCTTCTCTGCCATTTGGCTGGCATCTTTCACCTGGCAGATCTTAAGCTGTGCTATGAGCTCAGCAGGCCACGACCTCTCTAGCTGTGTACGCAGCATAAGGTCAATTATCCCCTCACACGTGGAAGGAGTTTCATCTTTCTCCATCCACTCATTTAAGTAAGCTGTGAGACGATCAAGGAACTGAACAGCTGTCTCCTTGTCTTGGAGACGAGCTCGCATGAACTGAACTTTGGCGTCGTCTACTGTGAGACCATACGCCTTAATGAGTGCAGCTTTCATCATCTCATATGTGAGATTGTCTCCACGAATTCTGTGGAGAATATCGAGGGCAGGGCCCTCAAATAGGCTAAGAAACTGAAGCCGCTTAGCTGCCTCATCCAGTTGATATAAGTCTGCCATGTCCTCAAAACGAGCTATGTACGGCTCGATTCGCTCGCTTTCCTTGTATGAAGGAAGCTTGATGCGTGGGGTCGCCAGGACATGTGCAGGGAGAACGCTCGTGGAGCTTGGACCAACTGCACCAGACGTGTCTGAAGCCAAGGAATCTCGCTTGAGCTTCAGCACTTCAAGTTCATGTTCTCGTTCTTTGTCTCGTTGTTCACGCTCGTATTCGCGCTGTTCTCGCTCTTGTACTAGCTCGTGTTCGCGCTGTTGTCGCTCATATTCACGCTGTTCTCGCTCATATTCGCGCTGTTCTCGCTCGTATTCGCGTTGTTCTCGCTCACGTTCACGAGCGTCTTTCTCACGTTCTTGCTCGTAATTAAACCGTGAGAGAACGTAACTCTGTATTTTCTCTGGGTCAGTGAGACCCATATCTTTGGCTTCCTGTACATAAGCACTGGCTGCCATGGCGCTAATTTATTAAGCAAACGAAACTGAGCACTGACAGCTTCGCAAACGAATGCTAATAATACAAATAAAGAATACAGACACAAGCTAGTGGTGACCAGTCTTATCTAGTTAACTGGCAAAGAATAAATCAAAAATGTAAATGACTGGGAAGACTCAATAATAAACACAATGCGTACGCCGACTTCCCAGGAGCGAATAAAATCGTCTGGCGTTACCAAAAATAAACTAGAGTTAAGTACTCTATTGATTAATAAAGCAAAAACTCACTTGCTAAACGGTAAACACCAGTAAACTTGTGCCTATAAACTTTAATTATAAATACCTAAATATGAATGAGTGAGCACTATCTCGTGAATAGCTTTAGAGCTAGGAGTTAATATCCTGGAATGAGGTCGCCAATTGTCACGGGGTTTTTATAATATCACGGTGTTTTTAAAATAGATGGTTAAATATTATTTAAATTGATAATAATATTCAATAATACTGAAGAGCAAGGACAATGATTGTCTTGCTACATCAAGCAACGATTACTTTACGCTGACTTGCTACGATTCTCTAAGAACGAGAATTTAAAAACCTTCTCAACAGTACACAGCAGAGACTAATTACTCACAGTTGCTGAATTACTGTACTGTTAGCCTCTGGAGAAAGTTACTTCACCCCTGACAATAAATAACTAATACTAATAATAATATCAGGCTCTTGCTGATGCTTTAACTCCTATCTGGCACAACGGATTTTAAGTTAATACAACAAGACTGGTCTAAGTACCAGTTATGAAAGCAAACGTTTATGCAAGCTAGGAGCTGTATGGAAAATAAGCTAAATTTGGAGAAATGAAACAAGATTTTACTTTACATTGAGCTCAAGAAAAAGAACTGTTAAATTTATTAATCAAAAAATAAATTTAGCGTTACAATTCAAATCAATTAAATGAGACGCACTCACTCACTCACACAAAAGCTAAATACTTACGCCTAGGAAAAAACACCTTAACTAAACTCTTATGACTACAAAATACAAAAAGGAAATACTAGTCAATGAATGCAGTGTATCACCCAAAGCTGGAGAACTAAAGGTGGGAGCTTGGAGAAACTGTAAGTGGAGTTTGGGTACTAGCTGAACTCTCGCACTGCTGCACAGGTCCTGTCTCCGTCACAGCAAACACTAGACTGAATTCAAATAATGTATAGGCAAGCAGAGGCGAACGATAAAGAAACAATTGTATCGCTCAGTAGAGCACTGAGTGACGTGCATTAAATCGGTCACTTTTGAAAGTGACGAATGTTTTGAAAAGTATACTCCGAAATGGAGGGAGAAACGGTTAGCTGAGCGATACACAGTGAGTTTTCCACTAATAGTTCGTGGCTTCTCACAAAAGGGAAATGTCGCGAATTGATTCGTGACAGCTGGAAGAGGCAATACAGAAGATGGGCATAATGGTATCCACGGGAACGACATTTCCTCACTGCCAGAGATTAACAAGAAAGAAGACGCTCTCCTAAAAGACGTGGGTCACAGGAAGATCCCCTCAGTACAAGTTCATGATGGCACTTCAGTTTCTCCAAATCACCCATTCCCCGCACTGTCAAAAACTCGATACCACACAGATAAACAACACCAAAATATTTCTCTTACTCCAACACGATTTAAATTTCACCATCTCACAAGTCAAAGTCAACAGCACCGAATGCCACACGAGGCCTTTAGTCAGATCTTTAGTAGAGGACTTCCTAACGACGGATTAAGCTATGATTCGGAAAGTATAATACCCAGAGATAGCAGGTAACTTACATCAGCCCAACCAGGACGGGAAAGTGGGTGAACACTCTAAACAAACTGCAAATCGAAATCAGTGCCGGTGGTAGAAGCCCAGGTTTGGACCACTTTAATGTAAAATCACTTGATCCATCTCTTTATGCAAAAGGAACTCGTGATCATGGTTCATTATGCAAAGGAGAACAGTTGCTACACCGTCCAGGACAAACACCAACTGAAAAAAGTAGAGCTTCCTTAGTTGGTATTAGAGTCACTGCCTCCCCCAGAAATGTCACCACTGACGATAGGGCTTGGGTAAAGTGTAAGCAGGGCGAATATTATTTAATTAATCTTGGAACCCCAGAATTAAAATCTGAAAATAAAAGCCTGCATCTTACCAATTTCTCTAAACAGCGTCGACTAGAGACAGAAAAAAAGCATAGATACAACTTTGGGAAAGTGATGGACCCACAAGTAATAACAAAGAGATCTCATTAGTGAAACGCATTTAGAAAACTCGAGGAAACGGAGAGAAAGTTCTGTTAAATTTGTGTCCCAGGCTAATGTTGCAGACCCCCTGAGATCGCAAGATAAAAGCGACCCTCCCACAAACACTAACTTCTTATTCACGCCCGAGGAAAAGGAAAAAACCAGCGCCTCTAAAAGCTTCCGGGCGGGGACCGAATTTGGTGCAGAGGAGAGTGAGGAAGTGACAGGAGGGGCGCTGAAAGGGGGGGCATTGGCGAGGGGGGTGGTGGTTGGTGAGGTGACAGTGGGGTCGTTGTCTAGTGAAGTGACCGAGGGGGTGGTGACTGGTTGGGTGTCAGTGGTGCGACGAAAGAGGAAGCGATAGTCGTATGACCCTCGACAAAATGCACAGCAAAATCCTAGTCCCTGAAACCACACCCAAGCCCTGCTGCCTACCAAATACTCCCGTGTGCTTACCGAGACCTTCCCTGGGATATGCAACAGCTACATTCCCCCAGTGATTAGCAAGTACGGCCACCATCAGGAAGGGACCGTACAGCCAGGCACTGATGGCGATAAGGATGTACGGGCGGCTGCTCATGGCACCCAAGCGGACAGCAAGCCAGACGGAAGAGCCTCCAGATCCCTTGGCACGCACGCTAACAGGTCGTTGGTGCGGGTCAAAGGGGTCAGTAAGCATGCCAGGGGGGACAGGAGCTTCATCAAGGCCCCTCAACAACGTCACGCCCGCAGTAGACACAGAGCCAAAAGAAAAGGTAGGCTTCATTAGGTTATTGTATAAATTTAAATTACAATTTTACTAGTGATTATTCCCTCTACAGACCGAAATGATCATGTTGCATAGTTTTGTATATTTTGCTCACTGAATACACACAACAAGCACCAGCAGTACAAGAAACATATTACTACATGAATATTGTCCCCAGTGTATAGCTTCATTGTTATGCAAATCATTTGACTGATAAATTATCACTTCGTCTTACCATGTCGTGTATTTTTATATTATTTGCTTACTGAATACTGTACAGACACGCATCTTAAGTATTTAAACAAAACACCCATCAGTTTACAATATGAAATATGTCCGTATATAGAAACAATAGGCTATATACAAATTTTACAATAGATGAAAGGATGAATTAAGTAAATCCATTAATTCCACGTACAACCAGCTTTAATAATCATCGTAACAATGCATCAGGACAAATTAAACAAATCCCCTCAAGAAAAGATGTAAGTAGGTACACCATACATCTATACACGTATGCATAAATAAGTATTAATTATGTCACTGGTACAGAGTTTATCATTGCATGTAACACATTGATATGTACTGTTATACTCGTACTTTACATCTGCAGGATAATGAAAAAAAAAAAAAGAGCAAGGTAGCGAACTTTGAAGTACATTCGAATTCAAATGTATTGTTGCAGATTTGTGTGGGAAGCAATCTGATACAGTAGATTTTGGTTGCTACAAAATCCCCGATGGTCCTATTCAGCACTGTTAGCCCCATTTACATAAGAGTGTCATATCGCATCCGAGGAGCATTTGCTGTTTTATGAATTACACAGTAAGCATTCAAATTCACATGACATTCAGATGTCAAAGCGAACATTATGATGCGATAACAGTGCACCGTATTCACAAGATGTTCCCCTTTAGCTGAAAGAAATCTCTTGATGGTTGTCATTAATTATACAAAACAATCTTCATCCTTAAAAGAGAGTAGTTATGTTTCTAACCCCTCCACATCTGAGAATCCCTCCCTAGGCTGCGGAAAGTCGTCTGGTCGTTATGGAGATGAAACTACTGATCATTATAGTGAAGGGGTTGATACATAATATTATATTTGCAATGAATGAAATCTGTAGTCTTTACAATATGATCTTATTCTTAGTATCACTGAACATATTGCTAAATGCGTATTTCATCTAAAGTAGTAAGTTTCTGTACAAAAGAATTATTAGATCACAATGAGTGGAAGTTACCATATACTGCACCCTGAACTAGGTCAGACCACATCATATCGACTGAAACAAAACAGTATACTGCTACCATACAATGTTGTATAATTTACCATACATGCAAAATATACCAGTCTTCTGGGGGAATGTCGAGCTGTAGCTACTGAACTCTGTGGGAAAACACCAGACTCCTTTGTGATAATTTGTCAATCGACTGTACTGTTGGCAACGAAGTTCCTATCAGGTCTCCATAAATTTTGCCAATCATTCTGGTGAATCCGAAGCAGTTAACAATGGTGACTATAAATCGCCACAAATCAGTCATAAGTGTCCTTTGGTTCGAACTGAAAGACAGATTTTCAAAGGCTATGGAGAGAAAAGCAGGAGAGGCGACAAGACTATTTTTTTTTTCATTGCCGATACTAGCTACGTATTTCCAAACATACAGAGAAAAAGGCGTATTCTAGGTGACATATGGGGTTCAAAGCACGCATTCCTATGTGATTTATCTTATTTCATACACCTTAACGCAATATTATATGCTTCTTAGGTCGTTCAGTATTGACAATTTTTGTCAGGAACAAAGATGACGGCACTAAAGAGTAATATGCCTAATAATTCGCTAAGGGAGAGGTGCTACGAATCTCCAAAGCTACTCTAAATTCTACTCAGAGAGACGATAATTACCTAGGCGGCATTGTTAACTTCTCTGTCTTCCTGTTGGCACCCAGACTTAATCCCATGTAAATCCGTGAGCCATTACATCCGCGCCTGAGTTAAGCCCGGCAGTAAAGCACCGCCGGAATTACCGTGTTTTGCATGTAATCCGGACGCTACTTTAGCCCTCTTGTGATTCCGCTGCTCCACGGAATCATGCAAGGAGGATTAACTCTCGTGGTCGCGTGTCCTTTGGCAGTTTATTACAGCTAAAGCCAGGCGATTATATTTAGGTGAGTGTGAGTTATAGGAGCGTGTTGTAGCTACACCAAGCGATTATATTCAGCAGAAAGAGAGTCATAGGAGCCTAAGAGAGTTAATTCCTTAAGCATGTGGACGTCTTTAGCCATTTTATTCTTGCTACCTCCATATTTTTTTTCAATTTGTTTATTTATTCATTTATCTTATTTATACACAGTCTTTTGCATACTGGAGTCTGCGAGCTGGAGAGGTTAGGCAAAAGAAGCCACGAACCCCTTTATCGCCAGGGATCTTTCCTAAGTTGATCAGAATAATGTGGACGTACGGTAACAATAATATACCAAATTAATACCGGCACAGTGAACGGGGTAATCCTTTGACGGCTGGGGAAAATTAAACTGCTTTTAGCCAGAATTAAGACAATAAGATGAATGAATTGATGTTTTAACCTACTCACAGCTAGGCTGCCTCTCAGCAAAACAGTCTCTTAGTTTTAGTATAAAATTTCTTAATTATCATACGTCACAAAGGAAAGAGTTCAACTTGGCATTGCGAAATGGAAGCTTTTTTTTTTTTTTTTTTTTTTCTGACAAGATGGAAAATAAATTAGAGAGAGAACATCGGCGAGCAAATGTGTTGTTGTTTCTCATACTTTGTTTCTTATGCGGAAGTAACCGTATCTGTCCGTATTTGTAACTCATTTTACAGCAAACCAAGTACAGATCAAATAGGGTAGAAGGCCCGCTCGAAATGAATTACAGTAATTCAATAATGTAACTGCGTTCGATGCCGAACAAAACATATGCCTATACTCGGATAGTTGTTTCGGTGTCTAATGGTCTTGCGCCTGTCTGAAGGTGATTATTTGTCCGTATTTTTAGTGTTGAGGCTCTAAAATAATTCAAAATGCCTTTATCGAAAATCTCAAAGTTTTCTGATCTGGACATACGAGTAAGAGGACCAGGTACTGTACATGCATTGTAATTGTCAGGTTAATTGTACCAAACATAACAGCGTGAGGCCGTGGCAAAGAGCGTTGGTAAAAAGGAAGGGGAGATTATCAGTGCCATCACTGAGAAGAAGCAAAAATAATCCCTTCCATAAATATAATGAAATCTGTTGCCATTTAAAATGGGCTGCAGCCTAACCATTTCCTATCTTGACTGGTGTTTTGACTTTCAGACGGATTACGTAATTAGTGTCATATTCTTACAAGTCCAGAGAGATTTTATTCAGCGTAGGAGTCTGCGAACTTGGGGGTTAGAGTTTGAATTCTTTAACCCCTTCAGTACGATAGGTCGAAACCAAGCTTTATGAAGCCGTTTGAGTATCCACTGCAGGACCGGCCTATCCCGACCGAAATCGGGACGATACAGCCAATGTATCTCTACCAAGTGGCTTAGGGTGTCTGGTAGAGATTGCATGTAGGGTGAGAAGTGCTTGTAAGTGTAATTGTAGCGTTGGAGTGGCTTTGGATGTGTGTGTAGTCTGTGAACCAAGTGTAATCGGCCCGCGCAAGCCGACTGGGTGCAAGCATACTTTATAGTAACCGACACTGGTTCCACCACAGCACCCCTTGTGTCCGCCAATGCAGTACGTGGCTGGGTGAACACCCCCAAAGTTTATTACCTTGGCGGGGCGCGAACCCTGGTTCATCCTTGTACGAAACGCACACTCTGCCACTGTACCACAGAGGCTCCATATATATATATATATATATATATATATATATATATATATATATATATATATATATATATATATATATATATATATATATATATATATATATATATATATATATATATATATATATATATATATATATATATATATATATATATATATATATGAAGATGATATTAATACATAATAAATCGTTTAGGAAGAGTTACTACGAAGCCTGCCACTGAGAATTGGGTCCCTAAACATAACTGGCATGAAACACCTTAGCGTCACTGGGAAAGGTAAAGGTATGGTACCGTATCGTATAATTAAAAACAGGATAACCCTCTCATAGTCAGTAGAGCTCTAGTATTTTATTCCACCTAACACGAGACAATGCTAGTCACCTGGGAGTGGGTTGTATAAGGGGGCCTGGGCCTGAGACAGTTAACATTTCAATGGCAAAGGAATGGTAATCAGAATTAGATTTATTTTTATCTAACACAAGGTTTTATTCAGCTGAAAGGGAGACAAAGAAGCCTGAGAGAGTTAATATCTCATTAATAAGGGACGGCAGTGACATATGGCGTGCTAATTAGTCAGATGAGAAAAAGAATGAGATATAAAGGTGCGAGGTTAAGCGGTAAACTAAGAAAGGGGCCAAGCTGACTTTAAATTAAATGGAAAGGAAACTGAAGAGGAAAACTTGGAGTAATATGAAAAATCACAGATAAAGATAGGGATAATTGAGATGAAAGAGATAGCAATGACTGAACGGCAAGATGCAAAAGGCAGGAAGTAATAAAGAAGTAATTAGAGGAAAGGGGAAGAGTAGAAAAAAAGTGGCTAAAGGAAAGTAATGAAATAGGTAAAGAAATAATGAAAGGACAGTGAATAGGTAATGAAGTAGTGAAAGGAATGTACAGGACTAGGTTAAGAAGTAATTAAAGGAAAGAAGGTAAGTAGGTAATGAAGCAGTCAAAGAAAGTAAGGGAGTAGGGAGAGAAGCAATGAAAGTACCGTAAGGGAAAGAGTTGGGGCAGGAATTGTTATTGGAAAGGAAGTGATTGGGCTAAGACGTAAAGAAAATGAAACTAAGTAAGTAGGTAAAGGAGTAATTAAAGGAAAAGAAATAAGTAAAGGAGTTTCTAAAGGAAACGAAGGGAGAGGGGAAAAGAGTAGTTAAAGGAAAGGAAGCGAGTGAGTAAAGAGGTAATGAAAATGAAAGGAAGTTAGATGATAATGGAAAAGTTGAGGGAAAGGAAGGGGACAGGTAAAGGAAAAGCTTTGAAAATACCTAATGTAGGAGGAAATGTAATATTAATAATCACAAGAGGGAAATAGCACGGAGAAAAGAATAATGAATCAAAGGACAACGGCGACAGGTGAAACAAAATAATGGAGAGAGAATCAAAGACAGGGGAGGAAAAACTGATAAAATTAAAGAACATGGCGGGAAAAGGTGGAAAATATGGGGAAAGGGACGGTCGACATTAGACGAGGTGCTTGCTTTTGTCACTTTTTTCCTTTAACGAAACTGGACCATTTCCACAACTTGAATATTCGCGATTGCATGAAATCTGATTAGCTCTAGTTATACTGTACGGACGAATGTTCTTGTTTATTAATCAAGTCAGCCCTCGAATCTAACTACACAGGGTGATCAGCCGAGGTGATGCGAGTAAGGGTGCGGCCACACTTGCCCTCGAGCATTGTCAGAAACATTGCTTGTGACATGTTAGATTCATGCCTCGAACATGTTAGTAACAAGTCACTGACATGTTACGGGCAATGTCACAAGCATGGTTTTCGAGAAAGTCACTGACATGTTCGAAACAAAGGTGAAGTACTCGTGTGGTCCAGACTTGTACTCGACATTCATTTTACCCCTTCTTTACAAATGATTTGAATAAAACGTCTGGCATTAGTAGGAACACAATGAATATAACGTCATCACACAGAAGGAAAATAAGTTAAAGCTCTGGCCACTTGGCTCGTTTTGAAGACGTAAGATTAAACTGAGAGAGAATTCCCTCATGATATTACAGACTTCTGGAGTGTCACAGGTGAGCGTCAATAGGAAGGAGGAGGAAAGTGACTAGGAAAACAAATGGAGAAAAACTGGGAGGAAGAGAAAATATACAGTGAGAAGAGATATAAAAGAGTGAATTGGGAAGGAGGGAAAATTTACAGATCAAACTTGAAAGCAGTGAAAATTTACGGTAAGAAGAAAGTGACTGGGAAAGCCAACGGAAGAGACTGGTAATACGTGAATATTTATGGGGCGAAGACTGTGTGAATGAACGAAGAAAACAGAGAAGAATAAAACCATAGGGTGACAAGAAAGTATGATGACGCATGATGATCTGGTGAACACCCCAACCGGGTATGACATTTAAGGGTTTACGTACGAGTGACCGATGAGGTTTATTGTTTACAGTACATACTACAGTTCACGAGCGATTGACTTGTGACTTCGCTTAAATGACTTGACTAAATAGCCTGGCTCTGGACCCCTACGCTTCTGGTGGGGCTTATGAGGTTTGGGTGATAAATGGATGGACCAGATTTCAAAAAGCACTACAAATAACGCTAAAATCCCTAGAATACCCCTGATATGACTGAATTCGATAAAGTTGAGTAAAACGAGGCGGATCTATCTATTTATCTATTGCCAGACGCCTTAATCCCTTAGGGGGTGGCCACAGATAAATAGCTTCCATGTCGCCCTTTCCTCTGCTATTTGGCACGTTTTGGACATACAGTATATTAAGATCCGGTACCAGCAACGCTAAATTGGCTTCTTTTATTGTGGGACAGTTTGCGATGTATCAGAACTATAATAATAACATGAAATGCATAAGCACTGCCTTCAGACAGATGATGATCTCTTCCATTTCATTCCTGATATTTACAAACAACTTTTTCAGCCTGGGAAAGCACCTTGAGAGCGGGTTAATGAAACCTGCATCAAATCAATTCAGATAGAAAGGTGCCTCCTTAGTTGAATACAACGCGTCTGGTTGTGGCAGGATTTACATGAAAACTACAGTACGTCATCGTGATTTATGACTTAAACTGCAGAGGATAGAGCAGAGGGAGTTCATATGCGTATAAAGGAATGCAGACTGCAGGAGTCTTATTTTTATAGGGTAGACTGAAACTGTTGTATCTCTTCTATTATCCAAGCACATTTTAGCAAAGCACAGGAAATATGGAGATGTGGTTACTGCAAGGATGAAAACAGGCTGCCACAGCGCCACACGCGACGAGGAAGGCAAGGAATGGCATGCCTCTGGGAGAAAGCATACTTATGGTAATGGAGTGGTGCAATGGAGAACAGGAGAGAGGGAGGGGTGTGTTGGAAGGACGGAGGTTTGGAGTGGTGGGAGGGAGGGAGGTCTGCAGCTCAGGGCAAGTGTGTGACAGAGCAAAGTGGGGCTTATTCATACACTCAGACAGGTCTCCTAACCCTGGGAGGAACTGGCAACCTCAAGAGCAGGTGGAATATGCTTCGTATATTTCTTAAATTATTTGACTTGTAGTTTCATATTCTGGGTTATATCACCACAGGCCTTGAAAGATGAGCTAATTCTTCAAACGGCCTAGTCTTGAAACGACTTTAAAGCATGTTAATTGTACACGAGATTTATTAGCCCACGAGCATTAAGGATACACCTGGAAAAAAAGTCGTGAAAGCTGATTTTTTTTCAGGAAAGCTACATAGAAGCCTCCTAAGTCAAAATCAATAAACATTCTAAACATTCCACGTAAGCTAACCTTGTGGGACAAAAATTCAAGACGGTCACTGTCAGCATGGGGCGCATATACAGCTTAGCGACTAATATTCACACTTGGTCATGTAATACCACATTTTATGGGTTTTAAGGAGTGATAAATCCATTTCTGCTATTATTCTAAGAATTCTATGTCACAGATATGCACAGAGAACGTGCGCCAAACGCAAAAAATATCAGAAATCTATATTGATAATTTTGTTATGAATTTATAAACTAAAATATACTTCATCAGATGTTTTTATTTTTCAGGCTGGATACAGATTGAAGTGTAGAGTCAGAAGTATATACATGGATAGAAGACAGTGTGAATGGAACACGATGGCAGCACAAAAACAATGTCATATTTGTGATTATGTGATAAGTGAGTCACCTCTGACCGAAGTACTGTCACAGTAAGAGGCCTACCTAGCATCTTGAACATTAGTGCTTATCTGAGGGATGGACTTGATGAAAAACTATTGTCTAAAGAGTTGCCAGTTCTGGTCCATAAATGGTGCAAAGAACATTATATTATTCCATCATACACAAAAACACGAAAAAGGGAGTCAGAAGAACCGGGGAGACAAGTACCTAAGAAAATCACCTGCCGTTCACAGGTCAATGTCTTTAACATAAAACAAGACTGTCTGTACTGTGGGAAATATGTGGACTATAATAAGATCGCCAAACAACCAAAGGACCAACGTGAGGCAACTCACGATGCAGCAACAACTGAACTATCGTCATCTGTTGCAGCCAAGGCGATGGAGCGAGCTGATAGCTGGGGAGAGTCTGTATATACACGCATTCAAAATGTTGGTGATCTTGTGGCAGCTAAAGCCAATTACCACCACGACTGTCAAATCCGTTATCATGATGGGCGAGGGCTTCAGAGGAAACCAAGGAGGAGGCCTTCAGGGTCAGTCGACACCAAAAAACATCATGAGCTCCTGAAACTCTGTGAACGCATAGATAAGAGTAATGAACATCAGTTCTCCGTCACAGAACTAGAGTCATTGATAAGAAAGTACTCTGATGATGGTGAATCCTGCACCACCTTGCGCTTGAAAGATAAGTTACAAGAGCACTAAACTAGCGACAGCGAGAGGTGGCGGAGAAACTCGTCCCACTCTCTTCCCACTAGAATGCCTGTGATTAGTGGATGGTGGGGTGGGAGGTGAGTGGGTGAGGTTAGGAGTCCATTTGATGACCAGTACAGGTGTATCGTCTAATCTGGAAAGATATCTTCACCTTTCTGGTGCTACTCTCTCTCTCTGTCTCTGTCTCTGTCTCTCTCTCACACTTTGTATGTATATATGTATTATGGATAGATGGATGGATGTATTTTTTTTTCTTAAAATTTGTTGTGGTGTGTTTCCATTATATTATCTAATTTCTTTTTTCATGGCATTGGAATACAAAGGAGAGAGAGAGAGAGAGAGAGCAACGGAGGGAAGAAATGGGTTTAATCCCTTCAGCCCTCCATGAAAATCCCCAGGGACGTGAGCGTATAGCCTGAGGGAATGTTTGCCTTTATTTCCTCTGTATTTTGCATCATGCCCTCTTCACCTCACCTTCCAGCTGCTTTGCTTGTCGGACGGAATGCTTTGCTTTTGGCTTGGGGTGTATACTGTATGTCCTTTCCAGTGCTTTACTCCTAAAATATTAACTTAGCATACCGGCGCACAGTACACTCCATCAAAAAAAAAAAAAAAAAAAAAAAAAAAAAAAATCGACCCGGGTGAACAATGTTTTCACAATGAGCAATGTTCCTGTTCGTGTTGGTTTAAGCCAGATTATTCTTAATTAATATTTCCCAACCATATGGAACATAAATCCTTCTGTATGGTTTGTTGAGAAAAATAGCTGAGATTCGCAGGCATGAGAAATTTACTCAAGAATAATTTCAAAAGTTTCGTCCACTGTTAAAGTGACAAGACAAAGCTTACAAAGATTATTTTATGATCGTGTACACTCATTGCACACTCATTCTTAACTCTCTCTCTCTCTCTCTCTCTCTCTCTCTTCCTGATTTTGGTTTATGATGAGTACCATACTGTCCTTTCTAATGTTTTACTCCTTGTATATTTTTATTAGTCTTTCATATTTTACAATATCAACTTGCACACCTGTATGTATTGTCATATACCATAGGTAATATTCTGTGTACACACAGCAAAAAAACTATCGTTACAGGGGGGTCCGATGTGTTTCATACTGAACAACCTGGCTGTCTCGCTAGGGTTGGTAAGCCTGACAGTGGGTGAGTTGCCAAATAGGACGAGGTAGAAATATGCATGTGAGAAGCAATGGATGTAGCTTATAATAAATATGCAACAAACACACGAAGGGATACCAATGGAGGAGGCTGTTATCAAAAACCTTGATTCGTGTGTCATTTTGTATCGCGCAGAAGGTGTAACGATAGTTTTTTTGTTGTGTGTACGTATAAACTGTTGTAACCAATAAATGTAGCTTCGAACAATGGCGATCAATTTGGTGACGGTACTATGGGGATATAAAAGCGCTGTCACACAACCCCATTTTGCTCGTCACGTAGACAAATCAGGACGAGAGAAGGAAAGCCTTTTCCTCACTCCTCCCTGAAGGAGGCGCTTCTCCGCCACCTCTCGCTGTGATAATGACATGTGACAATGGAAAAGACACCACATACGCATTTCTTGATGAAGGTAAAAGGATACTGAGGGAGAATTACAAAGCAACAGGTCTGACATCAGAGGATGTTGTAGACATGGCTGCATCACTTACTGATGACCAAATGAGGACCTTCATGTATTACACATCTAAATATCCCAAATTTCCTGATATGGGCAACAGTGAACATGTGGTGTCAGAACTTCTGGAACGTTTGCCATCACGGCTGATCAAAAGTGAGCACCGTCAGATAGGAATAGCACACATTGTAACAAGTGCAGCACGTCCCAAATCTTTCAGAGCACCAATTCTACTGCCTATACCTGTATACATCAATTCTATACTCCGTTTCACCAAGTCTGGCACCATATCAGTGATGTCGTCAACACCTGTAGCATTGATAAAGGTCCTCAGTACTGGATATATCTTTTTGTATTACCTTTATATTGGTTCTCGAAGTAATAAATAGAGGTTCACATAGTGCAGAGGATTTATATCAACACTACAAGCGTTGACGACATCGATGATAGTGCCAAACTTGGTGAAATGGAGAATAGGTTAGAATCACGTGAACTAGTAGATTTGCTTAGTAACTTAGGATTTGCAGAAGACCATCGAAAGGTACTACGCCTGTGTGATGCAGTGATACCTACTGGGGAGAAAGAGTATGACTGGGAAAGGGAACTTGTTAATTTTGTGTTTGATAATGCAGACATTGACATTCGCACATTAACTGGGCATGGAACATGGCATATTATGGGTGGCATTGCTGGCATCACACCTGGAAAGGATTATGCTGCACCACAGCTCCCTCGTTCAACCACAGTACGGCTAGCTGCTACTGTTGGTAGATATTCTGAGATACAGCTCAAGAAATACAGAAAACCAGCAGTTCCATGTCTTAAACATGTACTCTTTGGACCTCCGGAACCGCTAAACCTCAACTCGGCAAGTCTGAAGTTACCAACAGTGCTTTATGTGGCTGGCCAGCTATTTTGTATTCTGTTCTAAACAGCGTCCATAGTGGAGTGGGTTCAATCAGACAGTAGACAGACGGGGAAAGTTTGATATATGCAAAATTGAGATTCTCCCATTCCTGTACCATCATCCCAATCAAGCACACACTGTTTACTCGGCTCCTGATTAAGCACAAAAACTAACTGAAAAATGTAAGTTCGGTGTGTCTCAAATAACATCTGATCAGCCTCTCTACATTAAAGCTGTAGAAATAATCCAGTCTTCTCCAGACTTCACCAAGTTCATTGTAAGAATAGGCGGATTCCACCTGATTATGTCTTACATGGGAGTAATGGGTACCATCATGAGCGGCATTGTTTTGCAAGGGCAGTGGGAAACTGCCTATGGACCTAACTCGGTAAAGCAAATGTTGACAAGGCATGCATACACACGTGCTCTACGTGCACACATGTTTTCTGCTGCCTCGGTTGTGTCTGAGATGCTTGATACAGCAAACTGTTTGAGTGGAATGAACTTGAGCGAACTCTGGACACTACATGAGATCTATCTATCTATCTGTCTATTACCAGACTCCTTAATCTCGTACGGGGTGGCCACAAACAAATCGCCTCCACATTGCCCTGTCCCCCGCCATTTCACTGCCCTGCTCCCAACTCACACCCCCCTCTCTCATATACCTCTCCACCCCATCCCTCCATCTCATCCTCGGCCTCCCCCTCGCTCTCCCCCCCTCCACCTCACTCACATTCACTCTCCTCCTGAGTCTCTCACTCTCCATCCTCTCCACATGGCCAAACCACATCAGTGTGTTCTTCATAACGCTTCCTATCACATCCACATCAACACCACAACGTTCCTTAATGTCCTCATTTGTCAGTCTGTCTCTCCATGTGACTCAACAGGCTCCTCTTAAATAACTCAGTTCCACTTCTCTCACTCTTGACTTGTATCCTTCCAACAACGTCCAAGCTTCACTTCCATACGTTAGAGTTGGTATCACAATACTGTCATGTAGTAACTTTTTCACTTCCATGCTCATTTCCGTGTTTCTTATCACTGCTTTCAAGGAACCAACAACTTTTCTTCCTTGTTGTACCCTTTCAAGCACTTCAACCTCCAAACTTCCATTCCTGCTCATCACACTACCCAAGTACTTAAACGTACTCACATTTTCCAATTCCTCACCATCCAAGCTCACTGTACATTCACTGACTTCACCTCTGTCAAAGACCATCACTTTACTCTTCCCTAGATTCACCTTTAGATTCCGTTTCTTACACACTCCCAAACTCATCCACTAAGCCTTGCAGCTCCCCTTCGTCTTCATTTAACAACACACTATCATCTGCAAACAACAGTACAGGGAGTTTCCAAACACTACCCTTTCTCACCAGGGCCACTTCAACATCCTGTGCCCTACCTTGTATCTCTTTTATTACCCCATCCATGTACAGATTGAACAACCATGGAGACATGACACATCCCTGTTTCAACCCAACCTTCAAACAGAAAAATTCACTCACTTCACCATCCACACGCACTGCAGCCTTAGCACCATCATACATACTCTTCACAGCATTCAACAACTTCCCATCTACTCCATTTATTCTTAATACTTTCCACAAGCCTTGTCTATCCATCCTGTCATACGCTTTCTCCAAATCCACCAACGTGCATACAACTTCTTTCCCTTCTCTAGAAACTTTTTCACTAAAGATTTAAGAATGAATATCTGATCTACACAACTTCTTTCCTTCCTAAAGCCTCCCTGTTCTTCTCCTAATTCCTCTGTTACTTCCCTAACTCTGTCAATAAGTATCCTACCATACACCTTTCCTATTAAACTAAGAGGCAAATGCCCCTATGATTACCACACACTTCTTTTTCCCCTTTTCCTTTGTACGAGGGAATAATTATACCTGACTTCCAATGTTCCGGGACTCTACCTTCCTCCCAGGCCAACCTGCACATCTTCCACATCCATTCTACTACTATCTTTCTCCCATGCTTCAGCATTTCACCACACACTCCATCAATTCCTAGGGCTTTCCCCAATTTGACTTTCTTCATTGCTTCCACAACTTCTATCCTATTGATTTCTTCCTGTCTTCTCATCTCCCTCCTTCTCCCAGCCATTCCCTAGCCACTTATACTCGCATTACTTCCGTTCTCTATGTTCAACAATTCCTTAAAGTGTTCTCTCCATCTGCTCACTTTTTCTCCTTTCTCCACTAGTAATCTACCATTTTTATCCTTCACTCCCCTACTAACTTCACTGCCACCCAGTCTTACTCTCTTCACCTCTTTCCAGAATATTTTCTTACAGTCCCTCCACTTTACACTCAAATTCCTTCCAAATTCCTCATCCACTACATGAGATGCTCCTGGAAAAGTAATGCCCACAAGACAATGTTCTCCATATACATATTGTCATTCAGCTTACTGAGATCTTAATTGATCTTGAACAGGAATTATCTCTGAACTGCAGAACTGGCAAAGCATACTGATCTGCTTGTCGTGTTGGTCGATAAGACCACAACAGACAATATCTACATGCAGCATGCAAGGACTTTGTTTATAGCAAACAGAACATCCAGCAGACAATGCATCCACACACCCAGCAACACATATTGATAGCACACGCTATCACCGGATGTGACAGTCTCTGCCTTATATAGTATTGGCAAAAGAAGGCCATGACAGTCTTGGAAAGTGACGACTGGAGGACGTTGGATGTGTTTAAGAAGAGCGATGCCAGCCATGAAGAAGTAGCCAGAATGGGGGAAATATTCTTACTGAAGATATATAATGCCAATCCGACTTGTACAACACTTGAAAAGCTGATATTTATGCAGTACATGCAGAGGATGAGCAAAGAATCCAGCAGCTTCCAACTTCATAGACCCTCAGCTGCAAAGCACCACTCACATCGAGTCTACTTCATAGTTCAGGAGTGGTTTGGCAATGTTGAGGACCTAATCCTACTGACTGGGATTGGGAGCTTCAAGGGGAAATGCTCAATCCCATTTTGACTGACAGACGAGTTGCAACAGAGCCTGTTCTCATTGTGTCATGTGGGTGTAAACAAATGCGTGGCAAGAGATGCAAATGTTGGAAAGCGGGACTCTACCGTACACCTGTGTGTTCCTCGTGTATTGGCCAATCTTGTGCTATTTCATGTCCATCTGACAGAGAAGATATTTAGTCTCCATGCTATAATTCTGACCATAACTAATTACCATACTAAAAAGAGATTTGATTAAATAGTAGTTCAAGGAGTAGACTGTAGCACCAGTCGAGCAAGGCAGCACTCCCAAGGTGGATGGAAAGCTGATGACAGGGAGAGCTGGACCTCCCGTTTCATCAGCCCTCGGGATTAGTTCCTGACCATCTCCCTTTGCTGAACTTTCTCAGTGATTCAGTAACACAGAGAGTAGGCCAGCATGCTCTCCAATACAAGTTTCTCTAACTGTCATCACCAAACTACATGCACAGTACACACTACACGTCCTTTTCAAAACATAAAAAACGAAAATGGCACACCCAAACTATGCCTCGGAGTCCCCGGGGGGGACCATAAATGCCCCCATCATCCGCCCCTCTCCCGGTGACGACTCTATGAGTTTCCTGAAACCACTGTCTGACTCACGTCTTCATTTCTGCAACATTCATGGCCTTTCCTCTAATTTTCTCTCTGTTGAACATCACCTCTCCTCTAAACCTCATCTTCTCTTCCTTACCGAGACTCAGCTGTCTGAGGCAATTGACAGCAAACCCTTTTCTGCATCCTCCTACTTACTCTATACTCATTTCAAAGCCAAAGGTGGCTGTTGTGTATATATACGCAACGACCTATCTTGCTCTCCTATTCCTGAACTTGATTCTTCTGAATTCTCTACTCTCTGGCTTCGGCTCTCCTGTCATTCTCTAACTTCATATATCTGCGCTGTTTACTTATCTCCTAATTCTACTGACTATCAGAAATTCTTTGACTGTCTTACTTGTACGATGGAACACATTCTATCCATTTCTTCCTTCTCCGAAATCTCCATTCTAGGAGATTTCAATGTTCACCACCACCTTTGGCTCTCCTCTCCTTTCACTGATCCACCTGGTGAAGAAGCCTACATCTTTTCTATCCTTCATGACCTAGAGCAGCTTGTACAGCACCCTACCCATATCCCTGACTGCCCTGGGAAGAGCTCCAACATATCTGACCTCTTCCTCACAACTAATCCTTCTACTTACACTATTCATCTTTTCTTTCCGTTGGGCTCCTCCGATCATAACCTTATTACATTGACCTGTCCTATCTTTCCGGTATGGCCTGTGGACTCTCCAAAGAAACTTCGTCTGTGGCATTTTGGAGCTGAAGACTTGGAGGCCCTCAGGCCGTACTTCCTCGATTTTCCATGGAATGATTATTGCTTCCATGGCCGGGAGCCATCTAAGTGTGCCTTGCGCATTACGGAGGTTATTCTCTCGGGCATGGAAGCATACATTCCTTTCTCATATTCTTTGACTAATGCAAGAAAGCATTGGTTTAATCACGCTTGATTTAATGCTGTCCGCAACAAGGAGAGGGACTATAAAAGGTACTGGAGCCAACCCACCCCTGAATCACATCTTTTTTATGTTTCTGCCCGGAATCATGCTAAGTCTTTTCCTCACTCTGCTAAAATTAGCTTCATCCATACTAAATGCTCTCAACTCTCCAACTCGAATTCTTCTCGCTCCTTCAGGCACCTTGCCAAAAACCTTTCTGACAACTTTATCTCATCATCCTTCCCTCCTCTTTTCTACTCTGATGGCTATATAGCTATTTCTTCTACTGATAAAGCAGTCTTTTCACTCAGACCTTCTCCTCCAATTCCACCTTAGACAATTCAGGTGCTATTCCTCCATCTCTTCCCTCCTCTGACTTCCTCATGGCTGACATTAAAATTTCTTCAGCTGATATATTTTCTGCCATCACTGGCCTCAATACTAAAAAGGCATATGGGCCTGATGGAGTCCCTCCTGTTGTCCTCAAGAACTGTGTTTCTGTGCTTACACCCTGCCTAGGTAAACTCTTTTGCCTTTGTCTTTCAACTTGTACCTTTCCATCTTGCTGGAAGTTTGCTCTCATTCAGCCAGTCCCAAAGAAGGGTGACCATTCCCAACCCTCTAACTATTGTCCAATTTCTTTAACATACTGTGTCTCAAAGGTTTTCGAGTCTATTCTTAACAGAAAAATTTTAAAGCATCTTTCCTATCACGACCTTCTTTCTGATTGTCAGTATGGGTTCCATCAGGGAAGCTCCACTGGCGATCTTCTCGCCTACCTTTCAGACTCCTGGTCATCCTCCTTTCAGGACTTCGGCGAAAGCTTTGCCATTGCACTTGACATCTCAAAGGCTTTCGATCGAGTCTGGCACAAATCTTTAATTTGCAAACTGTCCTCTTACGGTTTCTACTCTTCTGTCTGTGCCTTCATCTACAGCTACCTTTCTGGACGTTCTATAGCTGCTGTTGTAGACGGCCATCGTTCTTCTCCTAAATCTATCAACACTGGTGTTCCTCAGAGCTCTGTCCTACCACCAACTCTCTTCCTTGTACTCATCAATGACCTTCTAAGCTGTACATCTAACCCTATCCACTCGTACGCTGATGATTCCACCCTTTACCTTTCCATTCAGTTTCCGCAACATCCATCTCAGCAGTTACCTCAACAAACAAGGGATAAGGCTATGGCACGCCTAATGTGTGACTTGGGTCATATCTCTGACTGGGGTAAAAATAATTCTGTTGTTTTTAATGCACCAAAGACTCAGTTTTTTACACCTATCAACTCGTCAAAATCTTCCACAGGAGTTCCCACTAATGTTTAATAATTTCCAGCTCAATCCTGCATCATCCTTGAACATGCGTGGGGTTTCATTCACACGGGACTTATCTTGGAAAGAACATATTGCTTCTCTTGTAACATCTGCTTCCAAGAGTTGTTGACTTTATACACGGATTTTATTCCCCCCTGTTTATAGTACAGTTAAAGACACAACTATTTTCTCAGTTGAGTCCAAAGAAAATTTACTCCTGATGATATACAATGGAAACCCTACCTCTGCTAGTGCGTGTTTCAAATGGTTCGATATTTCTGCTATATATTAGTCAACCTTTGGGAAGATACTTGTGTCTCTGTGTGTACAACACTCATGTGTGGGGAGGCTCACCACATACAGCTCTTCTTAATAGGGTGGAGTCAAAGGCCATTTGTCTCATCAACTCTCCTCTTCTTACTGGCTCCCTTCAACCTCTGTCTCTTCGCTGCACTGTTGCCTCTTTATCTTTTTTCTGTCGCTACTTCAGTGGTCACTGCTCCTCTGAACAATCTGCTTGCATCCCTCCACCTCTACGATGGGCGCGTAGCACCCCTCTAGCAACAAATTTTCATCCCTTTTCTGTCCAACTCTCTAATGCAATAGTTAACCGTTATTCCCAGTCCTTCATTTATGCAACAGGTCAACTCTGGAACTGTCTCCCTCTGTCTGTATTTCCTACTTCCTATGATCTCCGGTCTTTCAAACGCAGTGTGTCCATGCATCTCAAAATGAATGGATCTTGAATTTGGCTCTCTTTTGTATTTTCTTTTTCTTGGAAGGCACTGTTTTGCGGGCTCAGCCTTTGGTTCCTTCTTCCTCGCATAAAAAAAAAAAAAAACTACTGCTGCTGCTAGCAAAAGTTAGTTCTGGTTGTTGGCTTTAAATGTGTTGAATTTACCATTTTGTTTAATCTTCATTATATCTTGTGCAAACGTCAATTAATCATTAAAATAATGGTAAAAATGGTTTTCTTATACACAAAAACCCTGACAAAGATGTACATGACCATCTGTTACTTCTGGTTCCAAAGTAATATAAAAGCCCCATGCCGTTGGCGGCCATCTTGGATTGGCGTCCTACACGGCTAGCTGATTTGGCATGTGTAATATGTTTGTGGATTTCGACCTAACATGCTTCCAAGTAGCTTTTCCGAAAAAAATCAGCCTTCTTGATTTTTTTTCCAGTTTACCTTCGGATATGAACTAATGGTCCTGGCCTATTACGACCTGACTTTCAACCCCCCCAAAAAAATATCGGTCAGTAATAACCAAAGGGACACAGCAGAGAGGAGTGTTGACACAAACTGCTTCTCAATCTCCGTTACTTACTTCTGAGTATTATGGTAACTGTAAAACAGTACCAGCTGCGGAAAAGTTATCTCATAAAAAATCATACTATACGGTGTAAATAGAGCCGAAAAATCAAGGCTGTGTGCCGTCACCGAGAGTGGGAACTAGTAGGCAAAAGTGATGTGGGAACATGTAACACTAACCCTACCTCAGGCACCAGACGTAAACAGCGGGAAAAGGAAAGGGACAGGGCTGAAACAGAGACGAATATCCAGCCAGTCCAGGCAATCGTCAAAGCACGAAAAGCTTGTACGAGTAATAAGGTACAAAACGAGATGGAAAGCGATAGTTCATTATCGCATCATCATTTTTTTTTAAAATTAAGCTACCGCCTATAGAATTTATTTAGCTAAAGGTGAGTCACACAATCCCAGGAGAGAGTATACTGGTACCACTAATCCTCTCAGGGACGGAACAACTCAGTTATTTTAGTCCATTCAGCCCAAGAAAATTAAATTCAGCTGTCTGCGGTTAAATAAAAAGAAAGCTGGAGAGAGCAGCGGATGATATGAAGTCAAAAGACTGATCAAAGGCTGGCAGATACGGGAAGCGAATATAAAGAAAGCAATGGAAAGAAAGAGGAGGAATGGGCAGGCTCAGCAACAGGCAGAGAGAGAGAGAGAGAAACAGCTCTGCGGTGGCAGAATTGGTAGAGAAGCGGCCTGCAGTCCTAATGGACCCAGGTTCGAATCCCGGCTGGGGCAGGGAACAGTTTAAGGATTTGAATTTCTTAAACAGCAGACTTTTCTGATCTACCAGATGACCCGCCGACATGTCATAAAAATACCCCGGCTAATACCAGTACACCAGTCCTCTATGAGACAGCCCTAGCATGTATTCAATATGGATGGTAGATGTTAGCGCCGAAGTGGTGACATGTGGAGATATAGGAGAACTACTGGGCCTCAAGGAGGACTACTGTGACTTGGGAATTAGGCCCTGATGCCTTTCACCTGAGTCGGACACGTAAAAAACAAAAAAACGCCGGTAGTGACCTACTAGAACGCTCTATTGAGTTTCGATTGTCACTTCACCCCACCCGGCCGCTTCTCGGTATAATGAAAAAGAATGGGGGTATACCGTGCCAGAAGGCGGCTGGGGTGGGATATTTGTGTTACGCTATTTTACCCTCAGTGTCGCTTTTCTCTGCCTTCTTTCTGCCGTTCTTGTCGGGAGAACTGCCGTCTTTATTAACTTTTTTTTTTTTTTTTTTTTTACAAATTATGTTTCATAGATTGCTCTCTGCTGCAACAACTGGCACGCAGGAATTCTTGAGTGTTCATCATGACAAATCAATGATGGCCGCTTAACTGAGTAAAACAAAATACTACTATGATAAGATTACACGATGCAAAAAACAGTGCACAAAATATCTAATAATATATTGAGGTTTATCATGACAATATATTCTGTCTATTTATCTATCTATAGCCAGACGCCATAATCCCATAAGGGGTGGCCATTTGACTTTGTGTTATTTGTTTTACGGGGAGGGCCACTAACCCTCCACCAACCCACTTGCTGACACGTAGGCAGCACGTATGGTTTGGTTACATGATTACCACCCAGCGTTGTAAATGGTTTCTTGGCTTACAGGAAACCATTTGGCTTGTCACTCAATGTGAAGCCACCTGTAAAGGAAAGAAAAGCAATAAGAAGTGACAGGAAAGATGGGAGAAATAGGAAGAGAGGAGGGCAGGCACAGAAAATGAATGATAAAGGCTAAGGAAGAAGTAGACAGTACTACATCAGGTGAGTGGATGGTGTGTTTTACTCGTTTTCTTTTCAATAGTCAGGCTCCCATGACTCATGATCTACTCAGCTAAATGAAATTGTCCGTCGTTAGCCAGAGTAGAATATTACGGTTGTCCCAACTACGAGTCTGTTAACAGCAACAGCAGGCAATCATTGCTCTCAGGCTCCTACGACTCAGTCTGAATTAAATAAATTTCAGGAACAAATAATTACAGTTGTCGAGTGCTAGCCAGGATAATGTTTTCTCCTACACTTCGGAAGATTTCCCAGGGGCAAGTAGTTTAAGTTGCTTTCTCCTCCCGCAGTCCACCATCCTAGGGACGTTGATATAACCAAGCACTGGTTCCACCAGTCTATATTGGTGCCATTACGTGAAGGCGTCCCTCTCCGGTACCAGGTTCACTGGTTAAAATACTGATTTAGCGAAGTGCACATTTCTCGTAAATAGTTTATCAGGAATGTGGTCATCGATATCATTCGACAGTTTTATGAACACTCACACTCCAGTGAATAACTTCTACCTGGATAAAATCGTCCGGTGGTAGTAAAAATAAGATACCAGAGTAGCTGCTACGGTACAATAATGTTAATAAAGGCGATACTAACACTCAAGCTACTATGACGGACTGATAACTGCATAAAAACGTTTAATGTCACCTCTTACAGAATACTAAAGTTGGCACGATCATGAGAGGGTTAATAATCAGGGAAACGATACAAAAAGAAACTTGGAACTATCTACGTTGGACAGATTTTCGGCCGTGAGCCACCACGGACTGGCAACACAAACAACGTAAACGAGGAAAGTTGAGAACGGATTCTGAACATAAAGTTGGAGTGAGGACATCAACCAGAAGAGATCAATGCTCCATCACACACACACACACACACACACACACACACACACACACACACACACTAAAGTGGACGTAACTGAATGCGAGCCACTGATCATAACTGATAACTGTCCTGGTCGTGGTCCGCAATGATTATTTCTATGACATATTTGGCTATTAGTTAGTCTCCACCTACTACTGTTTTTGCTGGTATAAATATTCTCGACTCAAGGTCTGGCAACGATTCCAGGAGAACCGGAGACTGCGCAAGGAATCTGAAGGGCCCAGGTTATGTGTCCTGGGATGGGCCTTTCCTGATAGAAAAAAAAAATCCAAATCTCCCCAGTGGGGTCAAGGTCATTGTAAGAAACAGGAGTAGACACATGCGTTCTTGGACAACTTTCTCAGATCCCATGTTGATGTTACACAAGAAGTTACCTTAGAGCAGTTGTTCTCAACTCGTTTCAGGCCATGGACCACCAGCCCAATTAAAAAGATATCGTGGAAAATTTTTGAGTAATGATAAGTAAAGCAAAGATAACAAACATTTTGGTTAGAAATATATTTCTTACAAACAGAATTTCTGTAAATGATATAAAATCGTAGACAGCTGACATTTTGGTCTGAAATATATTTCTTCCAAACATAATTTCCAGGAAATACATGAATACTTCTCTAACATTTTGCTGTGAAATTTATTTTTAACAAACAGAATTTTGAAAATTTGTAGGAGTATACAACTAACATTTTTCTTTGCAACCAGACTTTTGGATTATCTTCTCACTGACAAGCTTTTCAATGTTAAGAGTGGTACTTGATAATGCACAATGAATATCGCTTTCCACTGCAAGCCGATTCCTCTATTGGACTTAATGTGCAACAAACATGAAAATCTGCTCTCACACATGGAAGTTGATGCAAATGGCAGAAGACATCTGACTGCATGTGTTGACAGATTTGGGTAAGTATCAGTCATACTGGAATAATCAATAGGATTAGGCCTAATACAATAAAATGAATGGCCAATTATTTATTTTCATAAAATTTTTCGTACTGAAATTTCAATAAATTAAAATAATATATGCACCAATCTCCAGTTTATTACCAAATATGGTGACGTCCTGTGGACCACCCAAAAAGTCACCGTGGACCACCTGTGGTCCATGGACCACCAGTTGAGAACCACTGCCTTAGGGTCTTCAGATCTCATTTGTATTAAACGTAACTTACCGCATGGCAAAACCTACTTATAATGGCTACACGATGGAAATTCACAATTAATTATTATTGTTCCGGCCTCAGAGCCTCCCGACGATTCCAAGAGAGTCGGACACTGCACAAGGAATCTGAAGGGCTAAGATTGAGCGTCCTGCATGGACCATTGCTGATAGAAAAAAAAAAATCAAATCCTCCTAATAGGGTCAAAGTCACTAAGAAAAAGTAGTTAGAGAATGGTGACTGTTCGTAGGACAGTTACAAAATTCTAGCTTTAATTGTTGCAACCTCAGATACATATGGACGTGAATCCATTGCACCGTAGGAAGCCGACCATTTCAGCCGGACTCTCCCAGAGACCTTGTCATGAGGTTATGTTGAGGGACTGTGTTGTGACAGTAAAGATGTATGGAGAACTTAAGTAACAAGTAGTAAATAGAAAAAAAAAAACATGTAGTGTATTAAGTGTTTTAAATGATTTCGTGTTATATATCAAAAGATCGCCACTTAATGCGCAGAAATAAGACAAAAGCACAGGCCGGTAGATTACAATCATTGTTTCTCACACTGTTACAGCACAGATATCATCTTGTTTATAATAGTACTATTAACTTCAGAAGATGTGTTAATTTTTTTTTTACGCATGACTCCTCGTGCCTAAAGTATCGTCAGCCTAGCTTTGCCTGAGTAGTAACTAGTCACCACGTGTGAGCTGATAATAGAAGAAAAAAAAAAAGTTCTCTCTGGGTGCAAACAACAAATACAACACGTGGAAATTAGACTGATTACGAGTATAGCAATGAAGTGAACAATGTCAGTCTCAATGAAGTCTCAGTAAGATTTGCAGGTTGTTTGAAGCAGGGATTAAATTTCGTAATGTGCATGGACACAAAATTTACTTTTGGCAAGAAATAAATAGTACAGCAGAGTTGCTGTTCACCACCACTATATGGTCTCCTCAGTGTTTTAGCTGGACATATCTCTTTTATTCATGTCTCAAAGCTATCAACCATTTCTCCATGAGTATAACTAAATGCACGAGAGCTGACTGCCTTGGGCACTGATATTAAAAAATCCATTGGGAATTCTTGGCTCAGTTACAGATGTCCATGATCATAAGCTTATAAAACCTAATTGCGCATAAAGTTCATTCTTTTGAACTTGGAGGATATTTTCGTCCATTTGCGGCCTGTATTCCGCAGTTTAATGTCAGAAAAAGACATTACTACTTTCCTGTATCCTTTCTATAGCAATTTTGTTGTGGCTAGCACCGAGGTCTTGTGTAATATCTCATTTTAGTCCAGCATTGTAGATCGAGAAATGGCAAGTTTGAACCTAATTAAACTGCTCAGAATATAGTGTCATAATCGGTAGCATCAGGATTTGTCCGTCATTTAACTTCAACCAGATGGCGTACCAGTATTTTGTATATTATTACGACTAAGAGAATTATTTATTCATCTACCCTTTTTCGAAGTGGAGGAATTGCATATAGCCTTCATTAACTACGTCACTGTTAGACATCATTCCTTAGCTGAATAATATTTGGAGGCAGCAAGAATAAAGTAAAATGATAAAGCACTTCATCGGAGTAAAGAGTTTTATTATAGCGAGGATTATCTGAGTTACATGCTCTTCACTCGGGTGCAAATTGTAGATCTGATGCAGCACGGGCAGTATCCTTGGGCTCCTTATGAAGCTGACAAAAATACTTTAAAACTTTTTTGATATGTTTTAACAGTTGAGATACGAGTATTTATATATATTCCACTTCTGACTCCCACAGAGTTTCTTGACATCCAAATGCCCCCAAGAAAAAGTAAAAACACATACAACCTAAATTCATAGTACTCAGGAACTTCTGTAGCCCTTAAAGTTTTCTCCATTTCCCAGAGCAACGAGAAACACAACAAATTCTTTGGCATTACATCGTGTCGGTCATAAACTTTGTACCAAAGGCAGTGTTATGCTAGGAGGAGAGTGGTGTTGTGGTGTGAGGGAAGTGCGGTTGTGGAGGTTGTGCTGTGATGAGGGTCATGGTTTGGTGTGAGGAGTGATGAGGTGATGTGAGGGAAATGTGGTTGTGGTGTGGTGTGATGAGTGTCATGGTTTGGTGTGAGGAGTGATGAGGTGATGTGAGGGAAATGTGGTTGTGGTGTGGTGTGATGAGTGTCATGGTTTGGTGTGAGGAGTGGTGATGTGGTGCAAGGCTTGGTAGTGTGGTGTGAGGAATGGTAGTGTGGTATGAGGAGTGGTAGTATGGTGTGACGTGAGTGCTGTCAATGTGAATGGTGTGGTGCTGAGGTGTGCGTGGTGTCTGGCAAAGAAAGTGGTGTTGTGCATTAATGTGCAATAGTCAATGTGATACGGTCTTATGGTGAACTGAGTCGTGTGATTGTTGCTGTAAAGTATAATGGTGATAATGGAGAGAGAGAGAGAGAGAGAGAGAGAGAGAGAGAGAGAGAGAGAGAGAGAGAGTACAGTATCACTGTTAGTGTTCTGAGCTGGAAATTGTATTGTGGGGTAAGGGGAGAGTTAGAACAGTGTCAGAGAAGTGACCGTGCTCTAATGTGACTGACTATGGTCCAGCTGAAATACCTACACGATGGAAGAATTCATCTGCTGCAATATATTAAGAATTAAAGGCAAAGAGTCTACCAAACTGTCTCTTCCAAAAAAGTCGAGTAAATGAAAACTTAAATGAAGAGAATTCAGGGAGAAGGAAAAATTTTAACAAACGAGTAAATAATAGGCTGAAATTGCCTGTTAACTCTTGCATTAGATACCTGGACAGCAAAAGGGTTAGTGTGTGTCGCTAGACAAGTGCCGCGCGCCCACCGTAATAGGGGCTGGACGCAAGCAAAAGCTCACCCCTTTTCTGAGAAGTTTCCAATGCAAGAATTAACTGATACTCTTAGTCCTTCACTTATGCAACAGGTCAGCTTTGGATCTGCCTTCGTCCTTCTGTATTTTCCTCTGCCTATGGACCCCCGTCTTTTAAACGCACTGAGCACAGGTATCTGGAAATGGTCGGATCTTGATTTGTTTTTGTTTTTTATGGAAAGAAAAACTTTACAGGTTTGTACCCCTTGGTTCTTTCTTTTTAGCACAAAAAAAAAAAAAAATAGCCTGCATAAATATTATACGTGAGAATACTAACGAATCAAACAGAAATAAACTGGTTGAGAGTCTACTTAACCAACGAGAATAAGGACCAAAGACGTTCCGTATCCAGGAGTATAAGCGGGGAGGGGGTTCATTAGGTAAGCATCCTTGGATAAATTTTGAGAGGAAGAGAAGGGGGTAAAAAACAATTAGCATTTTGTTTCTGCAAGGACCATCTTCATTATACAAGGACCTCTTAATACTGTGGATCCCATGACTAACTTTTTTTTAAGTAAAACCATTTGGAGTTAGCTGGAATGCATGGTTGGAGTTATCCCGATCAGGAATGGGTTAACAGTACGGTACCAGTATTAACACTACAGCTCTTATGGCTCACTCTTAGCAGAATATCGTCAGTCGTTAAAAGAAATAGAATATTAGTGTTATGTCCCATGAAAAGGGAAGGAAGAGGATGACAAGGAGAAAAAACACGCCCGATGATAATAAAGGCATGGTTGTCAAGTAATGTTTATTTGTGCATCAAACTGGGTGATGGGGCCAGGGACCGAAAGAATGAGCTTTCTTGGGACGACGGTGTGTGAAAATGGTTGTTGCCTGTCCCCGCCCGGGAGGGGCTCGGGGACGGGTATTGTTTTCACTAGGTTTGTCTGCCTGTTTGTTTGTCTGTCTGTCTGTTAACAACATTATGCGAAAATTACTAGTGCGATTTTGAAAAAAATTACAAGGATGATGGGCTATGTCCTGATCACCTGATTAAATTTTGGGCCAAGCAGGGCCAAGACCCAGGCTGTAGGCCAAAAAAAAAGTAAAAAAAAGAAAAATACGAGCAAAAAATCGTTTTATCGCCATAACTTATATATATTACTCTCTTGTAAAATCTGCTTCCAAGAGATTAGGTGTGCTAAGACGACTCCGGTCCTTCTTTACCCCTGCACAACTGTTGACTTTATATACGGGTTATATCCGCCCCTGTGTGGAGTACAACTCTCATGTGTGGGAAGGCTCACCACATACAGCTCTTCTCAATAGGGTGGAGTCAAAGGCTTTTCGCCTCATTAACTCTCCTCTTACTGACTCCCTTCAACCTTTGTCTCTTCGCCGCACTGTTGCATCTTTATCTCTTTTCTATCGCTACTTCAATGGTCACTGCTCCTCTGAACTGTCTGCATGCAGTCCTCCACCTCTACGACGAGCGCGTAGCATCCGTCTAGCAGCAAAACTCTCATCCCTTTTTGTCCAACTCTCTAATGCAACCGTTACTCCAAGTCCTTCATTTATGCGATGTCATCTCTGGAACTGTCTCCTTCTGTGTATTTCCTGCTTCCTATGATCTCCAGTCTTTCAAACGCAGTATGTTCAGGCATCTCAAAATGATCAGGTCTTGAATTTGCCTCTCTCTTGTATTTTGTTTTCCTTTTGGAAGGAACAATAATTGCGGGCTCGTGGCCTTTGGTTCCTTCTTCCTCGCATAAAGAAAAAGAAAAACTCCTTTCAAATTCGTCATATCGATATGAAACCAGAATCTAAAGGCGTATCTTTCAAATCTGCATCCTATAACAAGCATCATTACATCATGGGGATCACCTCTCCAGTTAGCGGTAGTGGGGACAATGTAAGGTGGGTCGGGCCTAAAATTTCAAATGGGCATAAAATTGTAAATTTTCACCCTATTTACTCCAAATCTGATGTGACATCTTTTTTTGACAAGATATCCTGTTGTGTTTTTAGGTCAGCACTAAAATCGACTGCCGGGGATGGGTCTGCTGTGCCTTGGCACCACTTCTTGTTTAATTTTTATCTCCACTCATACAGCAGACTAGCACTTCACAGTCAACAGCTACTAATATTCAATGCTTGAATGAAAATGAAGGTTAACATTATGACTTACAGAAATTATTCCTAATGTTAATTAACTGCCATATAGACCTGATTATCATAGAAACTGACCAGGTTTATCAATGACGCTGCCTCACTGAAACGGTTCTAGATCATATTTTAGGTGCCGGTATACATTTCATAAAGATTAACGTCCGTAATAGTGCCCAAAAATCAAATTATGTAAACGCATTACCCTGAAAACTGCATTTGTTTTAGTTTTCTTTGATATATAATTTCAAACCAGTGGGTTCATCAGCGAAAATACAATTTTTTCTAGATTAAAAACTTTTCAGTAATATACAAGTGTATACATACATACATACATAGAGAGAGAGAGAGAGAGAGAGAGAGAGAGAGAGAGAGAGAGAGAGAGAGAGAGAGAGAGAGAGAGAGAGAGAGAATTATATGGCAAAAAAAAAAAAAAATTGTCTTATAACCACAAACAACACCTTGAGCAAGAATCTTGTGTTAGCATCACCGCGGCCTATCATGCTTGCTCCTCTTAATGGCCAAATTTGCGCAAGGAGAACGGAGAAAATGGGAATCGAAAATATTCCTAGCACAGTGTTTAGTGTTGATAGGAATGAATACCGGTACGAGCAACCATGATACACAGTACTGTATGAGACAACATCCATTTTTGCACCACAGCGTTTATTAATCTCCAATGCTATGGATTTCTTCGAACTGAATAAAATTGTCTGGCGTTGGCTGGATTAAAATTCTGAGATTTTAGTTTCTGTCCAGATGCTGATTAAGGTAGTTTTTACTATTTTCGCTGCAGCTGAAGTCTTGCAGATATATGTAATCGTCGGACGATGGCCGAAATTGAATGCAAATCGGGTACTTTTCAGTTCAAAGTTTACATTAGCCCAAGAGCAATGTTACTGACCAGATATCGCAGGGAAGCCACTTCACCCGACCACATTCACTGAGAGAAAACACTTACCATGGGTTAAAACGCTCATCAAAATGTCAGTAGTTCTGAATCCTCACGCATTATTTTAATACAGAATAATGAAATATAACAAGCCTTTATAAATACGAGTGAAGAATGCCCCCCCTCCCCTCAAGAAGGTCGTCCTTTGTGGCCCAATGCATGACTAACACCTTTCCATATGGGAGAGTTCAGGCAAGGATGTCTTCCCATGATACCTCAGATTGTATTGGGACGGGGTGTGTTGGGAAGAGTTGGAGTGCATATGAAAAGAAAATGATCTGCTGTTTGTGCATGTGCGTTAAGATTTTTTTTTTTCTTTTTTCTTTTTTTGTCGTCCCAGACACGAGGAACCAGCCTATTTACCTCTGGATATACTGTAGACTCTCTGCCAAGTTTAAAGGACCAAGTGCTTCGGAAAAGTGTCTAGCAATTCCAGTAGAGACTCGTGTGCTCATGCGCAGCTTACTCCTCCCCCAGAATATGACTCCTACTTTCCGTTCTGCTTACATCACTTGGAAATTGGTGACTCTCTCTCTCTCTCTCTCTCTCTCTCTCTCTCTCCATTAAATCACACGTGACCTCTTCCGCTTCGTACCTCTCTCTCTCTCTCTCTCTCTCTCTCTCTCTCTCTCTCTCTCTCTCTCTCTCTCTCTCTCTCTCTCTCTCTCACCATTAGATCACACGTGACCTCGTTCGCCTCATACATCTCTCTCTCTCTCTCTCTCTCTCTCTCTCTCTCTCTCTCTCTCTCTCTCTAACTTCCCACCACAGTGTTTTCTATCGGCATTTACAAGGGTGTGCATTAATTTAAAGTGATTACAAGAATTACTGTGATAATGTAGGTCGGTAGTAATTTTTTTTTTATTTACCATTTTTTTGTTCGTAATTTCTAATCGCTACAAGCATTTTACAATGAATATCATTATTTCACCATGAAATTATATACAGAGATTTATGGTAAACGATAACATAGTTATGGTACAATGATAATGCTTTAGAATTACGTTTAAAATGACTGGTTTCACATATTCATTTAGCCTATCACTAACGTACCACGGTTTCTTGGCGATAATGCTTTGTCCAGAGACAAAACAGTTCTATAGATTTCCTTCGTGAACATTTGATGTTGATAATGTAACTCCGCTAATACTTAATCTTACTATAATCGATTGCATTTCACTCTCAAACTGTTTACTCATTACGCACCTTGTTGTTTTACAGACAGATTTCCATCCGGGACTACACCAGGAAGTAGCAGCTTTTTACATGGTGGAAGTGTCCTTAGCAGACCGTTTTACGAATTTCTTACATACTGTTCCGAACTGAAATGCCTTTCTCAGTCGCCGTAGTCGGAGGAAACTTTGTCCTTCAATCCACACAACTGTATCCACTTTATTCTAGTGATGTTATCATGCGTCATGCGAAAGCGTCTCAGATATTGACCATCAGATGTCTTCTCAGAACACCTAAACACACTCCACATCTTGAAAAGTATTACAACCTTACAAGTGTATAAAATTAATAAGGTGATGTGTCACACTTGGCTGCTAAAAACACACTTGTCCTCGCCAGAGTGGTGGCCTGGTGACGTCACGGGCAATGACTATATAGTTATAAACGATGATAGGAAAGTACCGCAGCGAATAGAAGAATGGCTGACCAAAGTACATGTTGGCAACTTTATGGCATATTATTTGTAGTTATAGATAGCATTGTGGGTAACTAACAGAATATCTTATTGGGTAACTAATATAAATATTTAATGTGCACTATCAGGAGTATATTTATTGTTTCCCTCATACTGTCTAATGTAGTACCTAAGCTTATATCTCCTCCTCAGTATTTTCCCCCTAGTAGCCTATATACATGGTTAATAAATAACTGTAGTACTGGTTTTTATTTTTCTCCTCATTCTTACGTAAAAGTGTTTGCCAATTTAGCCTGATAGTCATGTTTCTCTTCCATTCTGCTTTATCCTTTATGTATGTTAAACTTTGGAGTATAATTTACTCTGTTTATCATCGAAATATGTAGCAGCTAATTTTATCACTATTGGCTATTCTCTGTTGTGCCCTTTATGTAGCTGGTCAGTAATGAGAGTAAATTTATTGTTTCTCTCATATTCATGCTATATAGTGGATATTTTTTTCTCCTCTCTGTTTTCTCATAACTTCTTTTCTCCTTTAAATATTTCTGAACTATTATATTTATATATCATGAATATTGAAACCAAAAACAATAAGCACATATTTACCTCCGCCAAGGAGATTACGTTTTTGCCAGCTTTGGTTTGTTTGTTTATTTGTCTGTTAGCAGGATTACTCAAAGAGTTATGAACGGATTTTGCTGAATCGTTTTGGTAGGGTAGGGTGTGACGCAAGGAACAATCCATTAGATTTTGGTTGTGATCCGGCATCACCATCCGGATCCAAGAATTTTCTAAATGATTCTTTACAATTGTCGGATTGTGTTAATTTCAACATGCTTGCTTCCAGCCCGATAAATAATGCCTACAATGCTTGCACAAAAAGTACAAGACAACAGCCATAATATCTACCACACACTCAAGTTTGACCTGGATCCAAGAAACATTCTGGATCTGGACTGTTCAGCCTTGGCGGTGGTTTGCAATCTCGGATTGCTCTTGTTATTTAATGTATTGTAATTTACTTCATATCAAGCACACAGACTTATTCAATCACCAGCATATAATCAGGATCTCTGGTAATCCTGTGCATGCTACATTAATTATGCATAACAGGGACTGGCTTTGGTGTCTGTTTTAGCATCCTAATTAGGCACTGCAGACATATAGGCCTACACTGTAGGTTTCAAATACATGCAGCACAAACGCACATATTACAGAAAGTACTTAACATACTACAATTATCTACATAAAGCACAAAACCCAACAATCCAGTAATGTCTAGGCAGCAAAATAAAATGGTGTAAACCACTCATGAAAACACAAAATCCAAGAAACAGGGAATGCCTAAGCATCTCTCTCTCTCTCTCTCTCTCTAACTAAATATATATATACTGTGTGTGTGTGTGTGTGTATCTATCTATCAGTCTATCTATATCTATCTATCATCTCTCTCTATATATCATCATCATCATCAGCCGTTTGAGTATCCACTGCAGGACCGGCCTATCCCGACCGAAGTCGGGACGATACAGCCAATGTATCTCTACCAAGTGGCTTAGGGTGTCTGGTAGAAATTGTATGTAGGGTGAGAAGTGTTTGTAAGTGTAATTGTAGCGTTGGAGTGGTTTTGGATGTGTGTGTAGTCTGTGAACCAAGTGTAATCGGCCCGCGCAAGCCGACTGGGTGCAAGCATACTTTACAGTAAGCGACACTGGTTCAACCACAACACCCCTTGTGTCCGTCAATGCAGTACGTGGCCGGGTGAACACTCTCAAAGTTTATTACCCTAGCTGGGCGTGAACCCTGGCCCACCCGTGTACGAAACGCACACTCTACCACTGTACCACAGAAGCTCTCTCTTTCTGTCTCTCTCTCTATATATATAAGAACAAAAATCTGCATGTTATACACTCACAGCTACAGGGTAGGCCTGCTATAGGTAATGTCATTCAGGGTCTAATGATGAATAACCATACGTTAAAAGAACAAGTAACAGTATTTACTTTTTTTTTTGGGGGGGAGGGGAACCGATGATACAGTGTGTGTGTGTGTGTGTGTGTGTGTGTGTGTGTGTGTGTGTGTGTGTTTTAGACAGTTTCACAAAATACAAGATAAGAGGCTGCTTGGCACTCGCTAACCACTCAGTGATTATTACTGCCATTGAACAATAAGCAACGTTGTAAAAATGTTGCTGAAACAAACAGTAGTTGAGAATAACACAGTATTAAAATAAAAAGAGAGAGAGAGAGAGCAGAATGAAAATATTACCGTATCTCTTAATCTTCAGGTGACATGTAGAGGTGTATGATATGTAGGAGGACTGCTGGGCCTTGGCAGCAGGCTGTGAAGCCTATACCCAGAGTCGAACACATTAAAAAAAAAAAAAAAAAAAAGATACGAAGGCGGTAAGGTGTGTGAATACGAATGATATCCTGAGTAGAATTCTTATTTCACTTTTGGCTCTTTCCTAGCATTTTATTACAATTAGGCCAGATGACTGCATTCAGCGGAGGGTTAATCCTAGGTCCATGGCACTGGAACTACACTGACCATTACCCCTACACTGTTGGGACAAACATAGTATTCTATTCAGGCAAAAGGCAGACTGTTATATTCAGCCGAAAATGAGTAACAGCAGCCTGAGAATGTTAATATACGATACTGCTTTAGTTCGAGGAGCTAAGAATATCACACACGCCAGCCCCACAAGATACATTGTAAAAGAAAGTAAAAAGTTCACAGAATCTTGCGAAACAAAGATGGTAACCAGACACGCTTTTCACACGACAAAGATTCCAGACTTTTAAAAACACATTCATCTTCTTGGGTAAAAACTACCTGACGCCTCCTCTCTCATGCAGAGGTCTTGAATTTCCGGCCAACATTTTCAAGCCTGAGAAGGAAGTTTAATATCACCGGGTAAGAGGATCAGAGTCTCTCTCTCTCTCTCTCTCTCTCTCTCTCTCTCTCTCTCAGGGGTGGGGAAGGGATTATGAGTTTGTGGCCAAGTTATAGTTCTTTCATTTTCGTAAGACTTGTTATCTTTCACGTCTATCGCAGTCGCAGAAGACAAAGCCATTTCTCTGTTTCCTTCCAAGAGCACTTCCTCGTTACAAACACCAATTTCAAGTATTAATCTGTTGTCACGCGTATGAATTAAAGATGAAAACATGACAATTTTTGGCCAAGTTCAAGATCATGAAAATGGCATGGTGTGACTTGAGGATTTTCTGCTATGTAAATTTGATATCAGACAAGTAGGTCGGTCTCCAACCTTTACATAACCTGGAGGAATGTTTTCTAATGGTCTTTATCAGTTTATAGGATATAGAAGACGCCATGTCAGTTAACCATGACCAAAGACCGTTTTGTTTTTTTCTATTATTGCACGTTAATATGCAAACTAATTTTAATGCGTATTCTTGGCAACAGAATGAGTGAAGGCAAACGTATACTGCCTACAAGAAGTCTTGTACAGTGTTCAGTCTTAGGAGAATATATAATTAAGATCTTTGAATTATGGTGGCGTAAAATTGACCCCCCTGCGCTCAGAAATGGATTATACACATTACGTGTCACAGCTCCTGTGTTACTGTGGCGTAAAATAAACGAAGTGACGTAAATAATACACTGTATGTTACATTATTCATTTTAGTAAAACAGAATGCAGTCTATACCATTCAGTTAAAAGAATGGCTCTTCACTCACGCTGTAAAGACACTTGAGGACTTTTCATCCTTGGTAACTAACCCAGCATCTGATTCTTCACTCGGCAATGTGCGGTACCAGACACTCATAATAATATCCCTAAATCTATTGCAGTCCACTTGACACATCTTTGCACTCTTGTAAATTCATAATATATATACTGAGGAAAATGTACACACACACACACACACACACAAGGAGAGAGAGAGAGAGAGGGAGAGAGAGATGCTATTGAACGCACCATGAGTCTAGTGTGACCCGGTGACGTCAAGGGAAGGACAAGAACTGAGGACTGAGATGTGGCGTCAGTTTGTCTTGCTCACCCTTTGTGGACGACAGAGAGAGAGAGAGAGAGAGAGAGAGAGAGAGAGAGAGAGTCTCAACTCTTCTACTAACTTTGCATATGCACCTTCAGAACAATCTCCCTCTGTCTGTCTGTTTGTCTGTCTGTCTGTCTGTCTCTGGAACCGTACGAGGGTGAAATGTGAGAAAGGGAATATGAAGAATGCAGCGCGACAAAGTGACCTTTTGGAATAGTCAGCAGCTCAACAAAACATATGAAAGTCGATGAATGCTTTATCGTTCCAATAACTACGATTTTAACCCCTCATACTACGCTAGGATGTCTGTCCAATGCCGAATAAAGGTTTCTGGCGTAGCAAGGCTAAAATTGGTGCAGTAATGAAAAAAAGATATTGTACAGAAGGGATTACTGAGGACTATTTCTAACCCCATCGATATGACTTTTTTTTTTTTCCCTATGCACAGTAATGCATCTGCCAGAAACAGTCGGTAAGACGTCGTGGTACTATAGCGGTCAATTACAAACAACCCTACTCCCTTTCAGAACAAAACAAAAGCAACTTAGCTTTCTTACTCAGAAGACATTTTGAGGAAGCAGCTAAAATAACTCGAATGCATCCTCATGTTATTTATGAGTATTTTTGCCAACATAAATCTGACGTAGGATCATTTTTGCTGCCATCCTGTGGCTGCCAGGGCTTCACCACCGTCGAGGACACTTTCAGTACAGGACCGAAATCTGGCCACCCCGTAGCTGGACCAGCTAGCAGATGCACCTGGTAGCTCCCGACGGTGGAAAAGTTGTTGTTACATACTTATTAACACTCGCAGCACTACTAGGTCATTTTCAGTTTATTCATGCATATAATCTTCCTATTTTGAGGCTTCGGTAATAGTATGGGGATTAGTGAAGACACCATCTAACTCCTTCAATTCGACTTTGTCTATCTATCTATCTATTGCCAGACGCCTCAATCCCGTTTGGGGTGGCCACAAACAAATCGCCTCCAAGTAGCCCTGTCCTCTGCCATTTCACTGCCCTGCTCCCAACTCACACACCCCTCTCTCATATACCTCTCCACCCCATCCCTTCATCTCATCCTCGGCCTCCCCCTCCCTCTTCCCCCCTCCACCTCACTCACATACACTCTCTTCGTCAGTCTTTCACCCTCCATCCTCTCCACATGGCCAAACCACCTCAGTGTGTTCCTCATAACGCTTCCTATCACATCCACATCCACACCACAACGCTCCTTTATATCCTCATTCGTCAGCCTGTCTCTCCATGTGACTCCACAGGCTCCTCTTAAATAACTGATTTCCACTGCTTTCACTCTTGACTTGTGTCCTTCCAACAACGTCCAAGCTTCACTTCCATATGTTAGAGTTGGTATCACAATACTGTCATGTAGTAACTTTTTCACTTCCATGCTCACTTCCCTGTTTCTTATCACTGCTTTCAAAGAACCAGCAACCTTTCTTCCCTGCTGTACCCTTTCAAGCACTTCACCCTCTAAACCTCCATCCTTACTCATCACACTACTCAAGTACTTAAACGTACTCACATTTTCCAATTCCTCACCATCCAACCTCCCTGTACATTCACTGACTTCACCTCTCTCAAAGACCATCACTTTACTCTTCCCTACATTCATCTTTAGATTCCGTTTCTTACACACTCTCCCAAACTCATCCACCAAGCCTTGCAGCTCCCCTTCGTCTTCACTCAACAACACAGTATCATCTGCAAACAACAGTACACGGAGTTTCCAAACACTATCCTCTCTCACCAGGGCCACTCCAACATCCACTACCCTACCTTGTACCTCTTTTATTACCCCATCCATGTACAGATTGAACAACCATGGAGACATGACACATTCCTGTTTCAAACCAACTTTCAAAGAGAAAAATTCACTTAGTTCACCATCCACACGCACTGCAGCCTTAGCACCATCATACATACTCTTCACAGCATTCAACAACTTCCCATCTACTCCATATATTCTTAACACTTTCCACAATCCTTGTTTATCCACCCTGTCATATGCTTTCTCCAAATCCATGAAAGCCGCATACAACTTCTTTCCCTTCTCTAGAAACTTTTCCACTAAAGATCTAAGAATGAATATCTGATCTACACAACCTCTTCCCTTCCTAAAGCCTCCCTGTTCTTCTCCAACTAATTTCTCTGTTCTTTCTCTAACTCTGTCAATAAGTATCCTACCATACACTTTTCCTATTATACTAAGAAGACAAATGCCCCTATGATTACCACACACTTCTTTTTCCCCTTTTCCTTTGTACAAGGGAATAATTATACCTGACTTCCAAGCTCCAGGACTCTACCTTCTTCCCAGGCCAATCTGCACATCTTCCACATCCATTCTACTACTATCTCTCCCCCATGCTTCAGCATTTCACCACACACTCCATCAATTCCTGGGTCTTTCCCCGATTTAACTTTCTTCATTGCTTCCACAACTTCTATCCTACTGATTTCTTCCTGTTTTCTCACCTCCCTCCCTCTCCCAGCCATTCTCCAGCCACTTATACTCGCATTACTTCCATCCTCTATGTTCAACAATTCCTTAAAGTGTTCTCTCCATCTGCTCACTTTTTCTCCCTTCTCCACTAGTAATCTACCATTTTTATCTTTCACTCCCCTGCTAACTTCACTTCCACCCTGTCTTACTCTTTTCACCTCTTTCCAGAACATTTTCTTACAGTCCCTCCACTTTACACTCAAATTCCTTCCAAATTCCTCATCCACTCTCGTCTTTCTCTTACTAATCTTTTGACCTCTCTCTTTCTTTCTACATATAACTCCCTCTTCCGCCTCTCAACTTCTTCCACGCCCCTATTTCTCATCCATTCATTGTATGCTTTCTTCTTTTGTGCCACAGCCTGTCTCACCTCTTCAGTCTTAAGCTAAATAAAAACGTCTGGATATAGCCAAAACAAAAATAAAGACGTCATCTTACTGAAGGTGTTAAGTTTTCCACTCCGACTATGTAATTTTTTTTATTATATTCTTGCTACTGTTGGAGGCATTTACACAGCTCAGGAGAGACTCTTGCAACTAAAGAGGTTTAATGTTGCCTTCATAAACCGTTCACTGTAGGGGTCGTCTCCAGCTGAGTGAACTCGTCAGGAGAAAACAACAAGAATATTGTTTGACGTCTTCTGACTGGTTTGAAGCCATTCTGCTACTTCGACTCCTGCCTTACCATATACGCAACGTAGATTCA
This sequence comes from Coenobita brevimanus, assembly GCF_032717465.1. Classification (NCBI taxonomy): domain Eukaryota; kingdom Metazoa; phylum Arthropoda; class Malacostraca; order Decapoda; family Coenobitidae; genus Coenobita; species Coenobita brevimanus. Next base: position 24,024,701 of record NC_136976.1, read on the forward strand.
AGATCATCATACACTTGACAATTAAGTTCGGACATTTCTCTCGTATTAGCTTCAATCACTGCACTCTCCTTCCAACTCTTATTCTGTATTATCCAGTCCAGTGTCACCATTGTTTATCATCCTAAATTTATTCCACAACCATTCCGGCCAATTGTCACTCCGAATGTCTCACCCAGTGTAAGATGCCCTCCCATCCTCCCGCGATGTAACTCCTTTTCCCTTCCTCTAGTGCCTAACTCAACCTCTCACACTCCCCCGTCACTACATCACCCCAATTTCCACACTCCCCCGTTACTACATCACCCCCCCTCCCAGTTCCACCCTCCTCCGTCACTGTCTAATCTACCTCCTACCCTCCCTCGTCACTCTCACCGCATCACCGCACATCCCACCCTCCCCTGTCGCTACCTGGCCACGGTAGCCTTCTTTCTGTGATCATAGTCAGCACAATTTCCGTCTCACATTTTATGGGACTTCCGGGTTTTCATTTCCTCTGGTCAGTGTTTAATTCAGCCATTCCTGCCCGTCACTGCATTGTGGCTCTGAATTAAGCTTACCTCCGGGATCAGCAAGTTTAATTGGAAGGAGCTGCGATTACCATTCCAATATTACCCCGCGCCCCCCTGTCCCGATCCTCACACGCCTCAGCCTCGCCACAGTTTTAGTGACATGGAATCGCAGACAGCCAAGCGGTCTCGTGTTGTCCGATGCAAATCAGGGTGTTTATATGCGAATTCGTTTGTAAAGCACCAGGTACGAGTACGAGTACTATCTATTACTGTTAGCACAAAGCTCGTGCAAACTATTCTTGTCTAATTTAAATAAAAATAACACATACCAACCAACAGGTATGTACACCACCAGTTACTTAAAATGCATGAAGCAGGTCATTATTATACAGTACACTTTCCCTTCCTGATGAATCCCTGTTTCTTTCTTTCTTTTTTCTCTGGATTTATATATAACGTCCCGTCTCAGCCTTATTATCAATCGAAATTTCTCCTTATGTAACTCTTCTCTTAACTCTGAACTTCACAGTATTTTACTAAATTGTTCACTAAGGTTCCATTGCTACCTATAAAGCTGATTTACCAGTTTCACCCAACGTACAGGGCCAGTTGTAGAGAAGAAACTATTACTGTGCAGAGTGGCCACAAATTATCTTTACATCTTAAGGCCAAATGTTTACCTTGATGGTCTGAGTGAATATGTGGTGTCACGGCTGGAAGATCGCCAACTGTCACCTTCAATTAGGGAAAGTCTGGCTGTTCGTGAATTCCAAAGCAAAACACTTCCGGTGGATTGGAAAAGATGGACCAGTTGTTTTGTGCTACTGATGTCACTCAGTTAAAAGTATACTAAATACCGTCAAAATATCTTTGCTATAGTTCAATTAATATCCAAGAAAAACCGCATGAAATAGCCTTTTTAAAAAATAAATTGTTGAAGTTCCAAAGACAACAAGGACACCCTGTATTTTGGATCACATAACGGATATATAGCAAAGACTTACTAGTGGCTCAGCTGGCCACGCAATATCAAGACAGGCCATCTCCAGTGCTCAGTAAATCCTCCTCCAAAACATCATCTTCCTCCAGGGTCTTCACTTGAAGCTCCTGACATGGCCTACTGTCACTCTGTCCCATTACTTGGACAGTTGCAGACATAAACATGATCTACTGTTTAGTTGAATAATTATGAAATTCTTATTTAATGTTTTGAAAAATTTGTTGCTCTGAAGATCTAATCACTGGGTTTTGAAAATCACTGCACACTGTCTCCGTTTATCGTAAGGAAGTGGATTGATGTTAATTTATTCTCCTCTCCGCGTTGACGTATTTTTCAGTGTATTCTTCCTACTTTGAGATGATATTAGTCATCACCTGGGAGGTCCTCAGAAGTGGAAATTGCAAGAATTCTCTCTTAATTTGAGTTAAATTGTCTGCAGGTAGCAAGGGTTAAAAGTAAAAAAAAAAAAAGTCCTCCAGCTGAAGTGGTTAACCAGCTCTTGGTCGTGACAACGCTACTGTTTCATTCCAGCTGGCACCAGGCGATTTATTCCAGCTAAAAGAACTATAGGAACCGTAGTGAATTAAGTGTAGTGCTATTAACCTTTTCATGGTTGGGACAGTTCTAGGTTTCAATTTCAACTAAAGCCAGATTATAATATTCAACTGAAGGAAGTCGCAGGTGCCGAGTGTTAATGTCCACAACTGTACCACCAAGGTCGTGCAGACTGTTGACTGATCGCCTATCATACGTCTCCTCTTTTACCCCTCCCCACCACCCACCATTCGACTTCCTCTCTTCCGTCATCTCGTCCAATCCCGTAAAACCCCGGGAGTCCGATTAGCCACTATCTGCCTCACTTACTGAAACCATTTGGGAAATCCTCCTAACTAGGGATTAACCAACATTGGAAAGCGTCTTTCCCAATTTCGCAGAATTTTTAACTGCAACGTTGTTTTGGTTGTTGAAACTAGTAATTGATCTGCCAAAAGTAATATACGGTATATATATATATATATATATATATATATATATATATATATATATATATATATATATATATATATATATATATATATGATCCACAGAAAAGAAGAAAAGTAATTCAGCTCGAAACAGCAACCTTCTATTTTACTACAGAGGATGAGAAAATGAAAGGGTTACTGGTTTTGGATTTCCAATTAACAGAAATCTTGCCGACAACATTGTTAAATTCAGCTGTGTATCTGACAGAGCAGCATTTGTTGTCATTAGACTGTGCAAAAGATATACCCTGAAAGTAGTTCAAGTATATGCACCAACTTCTCAAAGCCCAGATGAAGAAATAGAAACATTCTATGATGACATCTCCCAGATTATGGAAGAAGAAAAGCCAACATATACTATACTCATGGAAGACTTCAATGCAAAAGTTGGGAAATCGAAAAATGAAGAAGCATGTATGGGAAAATTTGGAGTGGGAGAAAGGAATGAAAGAGGAGAAATGCTGGTAAAGTTTGCTGAAATGTTTAACAAATAATGAACACATTCTTCCACAAAAGAACAGGGAGAAAGTGGAACTGGAGAAGCCCAAATGGAGAAACATAAAATGAAATCGACTTCATTATAGCAGATAAGAATAACACGATCACAAATGTCACAGTTATCAACAAAGTAAATATAGGTAGTGATCACAGAACGGTGGGTTGCACAGCTAGATTCAATTTCAGAAGTGAAAGAAAGAAGATGATTAAAGATAAAAAGATATGCCCAATATTAGTAAACGAAAACAAAGCAGTCTTCCAGTTGGAGATAAGGTACAGATTTCAGGCTCTAAGTAATGCTGAATGTGACATTGATAAGCTGAATGACAGACTAACAAAAGTGCTAAGAGAATCAGCAGAGGTTGTGGGAAAACCTAATACAACCAAAGCCAAGAAATATTCAGAAAAGACACTCGAGCTTATGAAAAAACGAATGGAATTGAAAGTAAAAACAAAGAAAGATGAAACAGAAAGAGTGGAATTAAATATGCTTAGCAACAAAAGCCAAAGAAAAGGAAAAAGAAAGAGAAACATGGATCAGATCAAAGACACCAACAATGGAAAGAGTCTGAAACAGGTCCGAAGTAAAATGGCACTAGGAAAACAACAAATGACATCACTGAATGAAAAAAACGGTGAAATCATTAAATGCAGAGATAAGATGGTGAAGAGAGTTGAAGAATTTTACAATGAATTGTATGCATCAAAGACAGTAGAACCAATAGCTAACTTTTCAGTTGACACAAGTGAAATACCTGAGGTACCACCAGACGAAGTAAATATTTGTCTTAAAAATATAAAAAGAGGGAAGGCTCCCGGAGAAGATGGAATAATAACAGATTTACTGTTGGAGGCAGGAGTAGAAGTACAAAATAGGCTTGCTCACTTATTTACACATGTATAAATAGGAAGAAAATTCACAAAACATGGTGTAATGCAATAGTTATTTTACTCTACAAAAAAGGTGACTCAAAAGACCTTAGTAACTATCGACCCATTAGCTTATTATCAGTCATATACAAACTCTTCACTAAAGTCCTTACGAACAGAATAACAACAATTTTGGAGGAAAACCAACCTCGTGAACAGGTAGGATTCCGAAGCGGGTATTCGGCCACTGATCATCTACACACAATGAATCAGTTAAATGAGAAAACTACAGAATATAATAAACCACTGTGCTTAGGTTTTGTTGATTACGAAAAGGCGTTTGATTCAGTGGAGCACATAGCAATTATAAATTCATTGCGAGAACAAGGAGTGAATGAGAACATTGTAAAACTTCTCGAAAACATATATAAAGAGGGAACTGCTACAGTTAAATTACATAAGGACTCAGAAAAAATTTTTCATTCATTCATTGCCAGACGCCATGTATCCCAAACGGGGTGGTCAAGGGCTTAAAGTTAATTGTTTTACAGGGAGGGGCACTAATCCTCCACCAACCCCACTTGACACGTAGGGAGAACGTTATGCCAACAGCATCTGGTGTTCCCAGGCAGTCACCCATCCAAGTACTAAGCAGACCCAACGTTGCTTAACTTCGCTGATCGGACGGGAAGCGGTGTACTCAACGTGGCATGGCCGTTGGCAGCTTGTCTAGAAAGTATTTTCAGAAAGCTAGACTGGGAAAACAAAGGAGTGAACATAGATGGAGAAAAGCTAAACCATTTACGATTTGCAGATGGCATTGTCCTAATCTCAGAAACAGCGGAGGCATTGCAAGAAATGTTATATGACCTGAACAGAGAATGTCTGAAAGTAGGACTGAAGATGAACCAGAGTAAAACTAATGTTCAATCCTCAAACACCAAAGAGCGTCATCAGAATATGCGATGAAATTCTTGAAGAAGTCGAGGAGTACAACTACTTGGGACATATACTAAAATTAACGAAAGATCATGATAGCGAAATAGAAAAACGCATTACAATCGGATGGAAAAGCTTTCGGTAAATCTAGAGTCATTATGAAAAGTAGCTTGCCAGTTTGTATGAAACGAAAAATATATAACGAATGTAAAATTCCAGCTATGACGTATGGTTTTGAGACCTGGACCGACAAAATCAATGAAAAATAAACTAGTCCGTTCTCAGAGAGCAATGGAAAGGTCAATGTTGGGAATATCTTTACGAGACAGGAAAAGATCAACTTGGGTGAGAGAGCAAACTAAAGTCAAAGATATTAGAGAAGTTATTTTTGGCGCTTGGTGGTATAGTGGGTTATTATTGCACTCCAGTCGGACTGAGCCGGTGAAGATTTATATCCAAGGGATGGTTGGGGTTGATTGCTCACGTAATGCCACTCAGGGATGAGTGAGGCTGGTCATTCTCATCTTCAATGTCAGGACCAACTGCCTAGCCCTGGGCTCCTAAGCTCCTCATGGGGCAATGTAGGATTGGATGATGGATGGATGGATGGATAAAAGAACAGAAATGGAGGTGGGCAGGCCATATAGCAAGAATAAGGGATAACCGATGGAGCAAGAGGCTGACTGACTGGACACCAAGAGATTGTAAGCATAGCAGAAAAAGGCCAGACAGGAGATGGAGAGATGAGATAGAGAAATTTTCAGAGAAAACGTGGCAAAGATTGGCTCAGTCAAGGAATTCGTGGAAAAGGTTGGAGGAGGCCTTTGTTCAGCAGTGGACTCGTTATGGCTGATGATGATGAATATATATATATATATATATATATTTAATTCATCACACATCATCATCATCATCCGGACCTCCTTTCCCACCCTAGGGCAGGGTGAGGAGTAGCAATGTCCTGACAACCCAGATTTGCCCAGTCCAGTGGGCCACTCTTTCATTCACTCATCATTCAAGCTCCCAGAATCCTGGTTCTACGGGATATGCCAACAACAATCACCACGTTCTGCTGCTTCACACAAACGTATCCGACAGAGTCAAACCGGAGGCTGCCACGTTAAAGGGAAATTCAGGCTAGTGCAAAGTTTTGCTGATGTCTGTGATCTCGTGCCTTGAGAGTAAATGTAGAAAAGAGTAAAGTGATGGTTACTGAGAGAGAAGGTGACTCCCAGTGCGATGTTACACTGAATGGAAAGAGACTGGAATTGGTGAGAGTTCAAATACCTGGGTACAGTGATGGAAAAGAGAGGGAAATGTGCAAAAGAAGTTGAAAGTAGGGTAACACAAGGAAGAAAAGTAGCTGGTGCAATGAAGGCCTTGATAAAAAACAGAGGCTTGAGTGTTGCAGCTGCACGAGGCTTACGTGAAGGAGTGTTAGTGCCAGCTTTAACATATGGATGTGAGACTATGGTGTGGCATGAAAAAGAAAAGTCAAGAGTAAGAGCAATGGAGATGAGACTGCTGAGGAATGTATGTGGAGTACAGAGGGTGGACAGGATACAAAATAATGTGATCCGTGAAAGATCTGGAGTGAGGAAGTCGGTGGACACCAGAATCGAAGAGAGTGTACAGATGATGGTATGGTCATGTGGAGAAAATGGATACAACAGAGTGGTGAAAAAGATGTATCTGAGTGAATTTGAAGGAGGGAGGCGAGGTAGGCCCAGGAGAAAGTGGAGAGATATGGTGGATGAGTGTGTGAGGAAGAGAGGTTTGAAGGTCGGTGAGGCTAGGGAACTGACAAGAGATCGAGCTGGCTGGATGAATGTTGTGAGAAGTGCATGATCAGGGATTTGGCACCCGTTTTTAACGTGGCAGCGTCCGGATTGACTCAATCGGATACGTTTGTGTGAAGCTGCAGAACGTGGTGAATGTTTTTGGCGTATCTGACAGAGCCAGGATTCCGGGGGCTTGAATGATGAGTGAATGGAAGCGTGGCCCATTGGATTGGTGAAATTTGGGCTGTCTGGACATTGCTGCTCCTCACCCCGGGTGGGAAAGGAGGTCTGGATGATGATGATGTATAATGAATTATACATATATATATTATTACGGAACAGAGAAAGATAATGTACACTTTAAGTGAGAATGCTAAAAATCACTACTGTCCCGTAAAGTTCCAGGTTCAAAACAAAAGAGTTTGGTAAAATTACAAGTTAAAGTTTAATGCACAAACTAACAATAAAACATTCAGGACTCATAAGGATAATGTAATGGCAAATAAACAGGTTAAATATATGGTTAACTGCAATAGCCTCTATTAACACGAAATTAGCAAGAGTAAATTTATCTAAGTCAGCCCTGATAAAATGAGATACCAGACAATACTCAGTGAATGCCAGATAAATTATTACAGATACAAACTATTATCAAAAATGACTGACAAAGAACCCTACATAAATTACAAACTTCACTAGGCCTACGAATTAAACTTATGCTATACAGTACAAGAAAAAATGCAATAACAGTAATACTCAAATTACACACAGCTGCTAGATGGTTGGAGATTTCTTGAGCACTCACAATAATAATATCTGTACAGGGGAGGACAGAGATGTGAACAAAGTGAGGAGCAGATCTAAGTGGCAATGATGCAGAGATTGAGCTCATTATATAGGGGCTAGCAGAGCTTGATACAACTTGTAATAAGGACGCGCAAATGAAGCGATGGGGACAAACGGTCGACAATCTCGCACTGAATAACAGAAAGGACGACTTACTCTACTATAACGGTAGAAGGGGGGGACTGAGGCAGAACACGCTCGTGATCAAACATGCAGCAACTGTGCGTTAAAATTACACAAAGGATGATGAAATCATAGGCTATGTAACACCTCCCCACAAAGAAAAAAGAAATTTACAAAGGAAATTTCTTATTACTCTAAAACAATCTGTATATGGCACTACAGACCATGCAAAAGTCTTTCCTAATAGTACAAAACATGAGATCTCCCTAGCACGTTCAGTCATAGGTACTTGCCAGTATCCCTTTAACAAATCAAACTTACTTATGTACCTAGCCTTTCCGATCTTGTCTATGCAATCCTCCACACGAGGGAGAGGGCAAGTGTCTGTTTTGGTTATCTGATTAAAACGTCTGTAGTCAATGCAAAGCCTCTGTGACCCACCTGGCTTAGGGACTAGAGTGACAGGAGAACTCCACTCGCTCTGACAGGGCTCAATCATCTTGTGGTCCAACAGGTAGCCAAGCTCCTTCTGGATGAGAGGAACTTTCACTGGGTTCACACGGTAAGGAGGCAATTTAATTGGCTTTGCGTCTTCAACATCGACATCATGCATCAACACAGTGGTTCTTCCTGGAGTGGCACGGAACACTTGCGGGTACTCCTGCAGTAATGCCGAAAACTCCTGCCTTTCCTTGGGTGGTAGATGAGAAAGCTTAGTCTGGAGATCATTCATGATATCAGGATTCTTCCCCAAACTATCACTCAGGCTCATACTGCATGGGAGAGCTTCACTTGCAGACTCGGGTGGAACAGCTACAGTGCAGACTGGATTATTTTCGTCCCGCCTGTGATATAACTTTAGCATGTTGATGTGACATAGTTGCTTGCTCTTTCTACGATCTGGTGTGGCGATGACATAGCTGACATCACTGAGTTTCTTCTCCACGAAATAAGGGCCACTAAACTTGGCTTGAAGAGGTTGCCCATGAACTGGTAGCAGAATCAAAACCTGATCTCCTGGCTGAAAGTGGCGTAACCTGGACTTCTTATCATACCAAGTCTTCATCTTCTCCTGAGCAGCTCCTAAATTCTCTCTCGCCACCTGTAAAGCAGTGGACAGCCGTTCTGTGAACTTCATCACATACTCCAGCAGGTTGACGTCATCTTCCTCCGACAGCCAGCATTCCTTGAGTAGCTTAAGGGGTCCTCTTACTTCATGGCCAAACAGTAGTTCAAAAGGTGAGAAGCCCAGTGATTCATTTGGAGATTCTCTTGCAGCAAACACAACGAATGGAAGACCTTTATCCCAGTCTTTCTGATGTTCCAAACAGTATTTCTTGAGCATCGATTTGAGTGTTTGATGATATCTCTCCAACGCTCCTTGGGGCTGGGGATGGTAAGCTGAAGACGTGATCTGGGTGATGCCCAACTCTTTCAGAGACTGCTTGAAAACATTCAACATGAAATTACTTCCCCGGTCTAACTGTACCTCCTTGGGCAGACCAAACTTTGTGAAGAACCCCAGCATTTCCTTAACCACGTTCTTTGCTGAGATGTTTCTAAGTGGAATGGCTTCAGGATAACGAGTAGCCATATCAATCATGGTCAACACATAAGAAAATCCTGAAGAAGTCTTAGGAAGAGGGCCCACAATATCCACCAACACACGGGTGAAAGGCGCCTCAAAAGGAGGAATGGGAACTAGAGGTGCAACCTTTTCGGTCTGATTACACTTCCCCACAACTTGACAGGTGTGACAAGACTTACAATACCAGGAAACATCCCTGAAGATACCTGGCCAGTAGAAGTGTTTCAAAATGCGTGCCACAGTCTTCCTCACTCCAAGGTGTCCTGCCAAACTGGAATCATGAGCCACTCTAATGATATCCTGCCTACAAACACGAGGGATGACAACTTGATGTACAACCTCCCATTCACAGTCGGCTGATGCTGTTGGGGGTCTCCACTTCCTCATAAGTACTCCTGACTTTACATAATAACAAGTAGAAGCACCGGCTGACTCTTCTTCACTGTAAGCAGAGTTAGCTAGACCTTTCAACTCAGGGTCAGCAACCTGCAACTCAACCAACTCTTGACGAGACAAATTATCAACACTACGGGGTACTGCCTCATCTGGTGAGTGGTCCAAATTAGCAAGAAAAGTGTCAGCTAGGATAACATCATCATCATCATTATCCTCTAAATCACCAGTAACTTTAGACTTAGCCCTAGTGACAGCACATGCAGGGAACACATCAGGGACATCACAATCCTGGGACGCAGCCACTGGCTCACTAGACAACTGAGGAGCTGGACACACTTGACTTCCACCAATATCATTTCCAAGTAAGAAAGTTACACCTGACATTGGGAGTGTCTCAACCAACCCAACCATAACGGAACCATTAACAAAACCAGACTCTAAATTCACTCTGCACAGAGGGACAGAGAAGTAATTATTCCCAACACCTTGTAAGATTACAGTTTCATCAGAGGAATTAAAATTAGAGCCTAGAACACTGGTCAGCATAAGGGATTGGCAAGCACCTGTATCACGATATATTTGAACTGATTTCCTGTCATTACTGTCCAGAGGACTGACAAAACCATCAGACAGGAAATTAGCACATGAACTCTTGAGAGTGTCACCCACGTTACTGCTCAAAAAAGGAGTTCCATCATGAGAATTTAAGTTACCCCTCAAAGCAGGTTCAGTTAACTCAGTTAAAGAATTCTGGGAACTCTCAAGAGTGGACACTAGACCAATTGACTGAATATTTAAAGACTCCTTTTTGTTCACATCACGCTGTCTCCTGAAACATCTCTCCGTAGTATGACCAAGCTTACTACAATAAGTACATTTACTTTTCTGAAATCTAGAGGTGAAGCTGGTATTTACTTCCTGAGAAACATCATCCTTATTCTCTTTCCTGTTACCTGTACTCTGAGTAGAGGCAACGTACCTACTCTCAGCTTTCCCTTTTCCTCTAAAATATCTCTTGTGAGTGAGAACATATTCATCAGCTAAAACTGCAGCATCAGACAAATTATCTATTCTTTTCTCATCAAGATATAGGCTTACATCTTTATAAATACACCTTTTGAAATCCTCCAGCAAAATCATCTGCTTAAATTTACCAAAATCAGAATCCACATTCTTAGAATTTAACCACTGCTCTAACAGATCTTCTTTGATTTTTGCATACTCAACATGGGATTGCTTATCTTGCTTGTAAGTTGTCCTAAATTTTACTCTATAGGCTTCAGGAACAAGCTCATAGGCCTTAAGAATCAAGCTCTTAACTACATCATAATTATCAGACTGATCCTGAGGCAAAGATGCATAAGTTACTTGAGCTTTACCGGTGAGAACAGTTTGAAGGAGTACTGTCCAATACTCCTTAGGCCAATTAAAACCTGTAGCTACCCTCTCAAACAACTGAAAATACTTTGTTAAATCAGATTCATTAAAAGGAGGGACAAGTTTAACATTTTTAGCCACATCAAAATCATCAGAGCTAGATGATCCAGTTCCACCTTGTTTCATGCGATACTCATGGTCTGCCTGAATCCTGGCAAGTTCAACTTGTGCCTGAGCCTGTATCTGTGCCTCCTGAATCCGAACCTGAGATTCCGCCTCCTTAGCCTGAGACTCAGCCTCCTTAGCACGTGCTTGAAATTCAGCCTCCTGAATACGAGCCTGAGACTCCGCCTGCTTAGCATTTGCCTGAAATTCAGCTTCTTTAGCACGAGCCTCCTGCAGAGCTAGCTGTAACTTAGCTAATTCAATCTGCGTTTGCTCATTTGGAGGAGTTACATTAAACAAGCTTTATTAATCATGCCAACAATTTGATCCTTAGAATGATGAGAGTGAACTGCAATTCCCAATTGTTGAGCAACAAGCTTAAGTTCATTCTTTGTTCTGTTTTCTATATCACACACTGTTTGCACATTTGACAAAAAATCTTTGGCTTCATCAAGTGTAGTAATAGTAGCCATCATGAATATATCACAGTCACAAAATATCAAACAATATCCTTATGATAATATCCTGAATATCCTGATATGAGGTCGCCAAATTTATGTTACGGAACAGAGAAAGATAATGTACACTTTAAGTGAGAATGCTAAAAATCACTACTGTCCCGTAAAGTTCCAGGTTCAAAACAAAAGAGTTTGGTAAAATTACAAGTTAAAGTTTAATGCACAAACTAACAATAAAACATTCAGGACTCATAAGGATAATGTAATGGCAAATAAACAGGTTAAATATATGGTTAACTGCAATAGCCTCTATTAACACGAAATTAGCAAGAGTAAATTTATCTAAGTCAGCCCTGATAAAATGAGATACCAGACAATACTCAGTGAATGCCAGATAAATTATTACAGATACAAACTATTATCAAAAATGACTGACAAAGAACCCTACATAAATTACAAACTTCACTAGGCCTACGAATTAAACTTATGCTATACAGTACAAGAAAAAATGCAATAACAGTAATACTCAAATTACACACAGCTGCTAGATGGTTGGAGATTTCTTGAGCACTCACAATAATAATATCTGTACAGGGGAGGACAGAGATGTGAACAAAGTGAGGAGCAGATCTAAGTGGCAATGATGCAGAGATTGAGCTCATTATATAGGGGCTAGCAGAGCTTGATACAACTTGTAATAAGGACGCGCAAATGAAGCGATGGGGACAAACGGTCGACAATCCCGCACTGAATAACAGAAAGGACGACTTACTCTACTATAACGGTAGAAGGGGGGGACTGAGGCAGAACACGCTCGTGATCAAACATGCAGCAACTGTGCGTTAAAATTACACAAAGGATGATGAAATCATAGGCTATGTAACAATATATATATATATATATATATATATATATATATATATATATATATATATATAAAGTGCTGCGTTATTTGTTTGCTTGTCCTTCAATCACGCCCAAACCAGGGCCAGAAACCCCCAGACCCATGTATACTCAATCAAGGTGACCCAAAGATGGTTTTAGGGAGTCAAAATTCAGATCTGGGTCATTTGAGATCACAGTAGACAGTTCGCCTTTTTGGCCCGGGCATCGGCGGGTACCCCTGCTAGTGTGTGTGTGTGTATATATATATATATATATATATATATATATATATATATATATATATATATTGTTACACAGCCTGTGATTTCATCATCCTTTGTGTAATTTTAACGCACAGTATGCTGCATGTTTGATCACGAGCGTGTTCTGCCTCAGGCCCCCCTTCTACCGTTATAGGAGAGTAAGTCGTCCATTCTGTTGTTCAGAGCGGGATTGTCAACTCTTTGTCCCCATGGCTTCATTTGCGCGTCCTTCTTACAAGTTGTACCAAGCTCTGCTGGCCCCTATATAATGAGCTGTCTCTGCATCATTGCCACTTAGATCTGCTCCTCATTTTGTTCACATCTCTGTCCTCCCCTGTACAGTTATTGTTGTGAGTGCTCCGGAAGTCTCCAACCATCTAGCAGCTGTGTAATTTGAGTATAACTGTTGTTGCATTTTTTCTTGTACTGTGTAGCATAAGGTTAATTTTTAGGCCTAGTAAGGTTTTTGTGATTTATGTAAAGACTCTTACTGTCAGCAATTATTAATAATAGTTTGTATCTGTAATAATTTATCTTGCATTAACTGAGCATTACCCAGTGTATTTTCATTTTATCAGGGCTGACTTAGGTAAATTTACTCTTGCTAATTTCATGTTAGTAGAGGCTCTTGCAGTTAACCATATATTTAACCTGTTTTTTGCCATTACATTATCCTTATGAGTCCTGAATGTTTTGTTGTTAGTTTGAGCATTAAACTTTAACTTGTAATTTTACCTAACTCTTTTGTTTTGAACCTGGAACTTTACGGGACAGTAGTGATTTTTAGTATTCTCACTTTAAAGTGTACATTATCTTTCTCTGTTCCGTAACATAAATTTGGCGACCTCATATCAGGATATTCAGGATATTATCTTAAAGATATTGCTTGATATTTTGTGACTGTTACTTATTCATGATGTCTACTATTACAACGCTTGATGAAGCCAAGGATTTTTTGTCAAATGTGCAAACAGTGTTGGATGTAGAAAACAGAACAAAGAATGAACTTGTTGCTCAACAATTGGGAATTGCTGTTCGCTCTCATCATTCTAAAGATCAAATTGTTGACATGATTAATGAAAGCTTGTTTAATGTAACTCCTCCAAATGAGCGAACGCAGATTGAATTAGCTAAGTTACAGCTAGCCCTGCAGGAGGCTCAGGCTAAGGAGGCGGAGTCTCGTGCTAAGGAGGCTGAATTTCAAGCAAGTGCTAAGGAGGCTGAATTTCAGGCCCGTTCTAAGGAGGCTGAGGCACAAGTTGAAATTGCTAGAATTCAGGCAGACCATGAGTATCGCATGAAACAAGGTGGAACTGGATCATCTAGCTCTGATGATTTTGATGTGGCTAAAAATGTTAAACTTGTCCCTCCTGTTAATGAATCTGATTTAACAAAGTATTTTCAGTTGTTTGAGAGGGTAGCTACAGGTTTTAACTGGCCTAAGGAGTATTGGCCAGTACTCCTTCAAACTGTTCTCACCGGTAAAGCTCAAGTAACTTATGCATCTTTGCCTCAGGATCAATCTGATAATTATGATGTAGTTAAGAGCTTGATTCTTAAGGCCTATGAGCTTGTTCCTGAAGCCTATAGAGTAAAATTTAGGACAACTTACAAGCAAGATAAGCAATCCCATGTTGAGTATGCAAAAATCAAAGAAGATCTGTTAGAGCAGTGGTTAAATTCTAAGAATGTGGATTCTGATTTTGGTAAATTTAAGCAGATGATTTTGCTGGAGGACTTCAAGAGGTGTATTAGTAAAGATGTAAGCCTATATCTTGATGAGAAAAGAATAGATAATTTGTCTGATGCTGCAGTTTTAGCTGATGAATATGTTCTCACTCACAAGAGATATTCTAGAGAAAAAGGGAAAGCTGAGAGTAAGTACGTTGCCTCTACTCAGAGTACAGGTAACAGGAAAGAGAATAAAGATGATGTTTCTCAGGAAGTAAATACCAGCTCCACCTCTAGATTTCAGAAAAGTAAATGTACTTATTGTAGTAAGCTTGGTCATACTACGGAGAAATGTTTCAGGAGACAGCGTGATGTGAACAAAAGGAGTCTTTAAATATTCAGTCAATTGGTCTAGTGTCCACCCTTGAGAGTTCCCATAATTCTTTAACCGAGTTAAATGAACCTGCTTTGAGGGGTAACTAAAATTCTCATGATGGAGCTCCTCTTTTGAGCAGTAACGTGGGTGACACTCTCAAGAGTTCATGTGCTAATTTCCTGTCTGATGGTTTTGTCAGTTCTTTGGACAGTAATGACAGGAAATCAGTTAAAATATATCGTGATACAGGTGCTTGCCAATCCCTTATGCTGACCAGTGTTCTAGGTTCTAATGTTAATTCCTCTGATGAAACTGTAATCTTACAAGGTGTAGGGAATAATTACTTCTCTGTCCCTCTGTGCAGAGTGAATTTAGAGTCTGGTTTTGTTAATGGTTCCGTTATGGTTGGGTTGGTTGAGACACTCCCAATGTCAGGTGTAACTTTCTTACTTGGAAATGATATTGGTGGAAGTCAAGTGTGTCCAGCTCCTCAGTTGCTAGTGAGCCAGTGGCTGCGTCCCAGGATTGTGATGTCCCTGATGTGTTCCCTGCATGTGCTGTCATTAGGGCTAAGTCTAAAGTTACTGGTGATTTAGAGGATAATGATGATGATGATGTTATCCTAGCTGACACTTTTCTTGCTAATTTGGACCACTCACCAGATGAGGCAGTACCCCGTAGTGTTGATAATTTGTCTCGTCAAGAGTTGGTTGAGTTGCAGGTTGCTGACCCTGAGTTGAAAGGTCTAGCTAACTCTGCTTGCAGTGAGGAAGAGTCAGCTGGTGCTTCTACTTGTTATTATATAAAGTCAGGAGTACTTATGAGGAAGTGGAGACCCCCAACAGTATCAGCCGACTGCGAATGGGAGGTTGTACATCAAGTTGTCATCCCTCGTGTTTGTAGGCAGGATATTAGAGTGGCTCATGATTCCAGTTTGGCAGGACACCTTGGAGTGAGGAAGACTGTGGCACGCATTTTGAAACACTTCTACTGGCCAGGTATCTTCAGGGATGTTTCCTGGTATTGTAAGTCTTGTCACACCTGTCAAGTTCTGGGGAAGTGTAATCAGACCGAAAAGGTTGCACTTCTAGTTCCCATTCCTCCTTTTGAGGCGCCATTCACCCGTGTGTTGGTGGATATTGTGGGCCCTCTTCCTAAAACTTCTTCGGGATTTTCTTATGTGTTGACCCTGATTGATATGGCTATTCGTTATCCTGAAGCCATTCCACTTAGAAATATCTCAGCAAAGAACGTGGTTAAGGAAATGCTAGGGTTCTTCACAAAGTTTGGTCTGCCCAAGGAGGTACAGTCAGACCGGGGAAGTAATTTCATGTCAAATGTTTTCAAGCAGTCTCTGAAAGAGTTGGGCATCACCCAGATCATGTCTTCAGCTTACCATCCCCAGACCCAAGGAGCGTTGGAGAGATATCATCAAACACTCAAATCGATGCTCAAGAAATACTGTTTGGAACATCAGAAAGACTGTGATAAAGGTCTTCCATTCGTTGTGTTTGCCGCAAGAGAATCTCCAAATGAATCACTGGGCTTCTCACCTTTTGAACTACTGTTTGGCCATGAAGTAAGAGGACCCCTTAAGTTACTCAAGGAATGCTGGCTGTCGGAGGAAGATGACGTCAACCTGCTGGAGTATGTGATGAAGTTCAAAGAACGGCTGTCCACTGCTTTACAGCTGGCGAGAGAGAATTTAGGAGCTGCTCAGGAGAAGATGAAGACTTGGTATGATAAGAAGTCCAGGTTACGCCACATTCAGCCAGGAGATCAGGTTTTGATTCTGCTACCGGTTCATGGGCAACCTCTTCAAGCCAAGTTTAGTGGTCCTTATTTCGTGGAGAAGAAACTCTGTGATGTCAACTATGTCATCGCCACACCAGATCGTAGAAAGAACAAGCAACTATGTCACATCAACATGCTAAATTTATATCACAGGCGGGACGAAAATAATCCAGCCTGCACTGTAGCTGTTCCACCCGAGTCTACAAGTGAAGCTCTCCCATGCAGTATGAGCCTGAGTGATAGTTTGGGGAAGAATCCTGATATCATGAATGATCTCCAGACTAAGCTTTCTCATCTACCTCCCGAGGAAAGGCAGGAGTTTTCGGCATTACTGCAGGAGTACCTGCAAGTGTTCCGTGCCACTCCAGGAAGAACTACTGTGATGATGCATGATGTCGATGTTGGAGGCGCAAAGCCAATTAAACTGCCTCCTTACCGTGTGAACCCAATGAAAGTTCTTCTCATCCAGAAGGAGCTTGGCTACCTGTTGGACCACAAGATGATTGAGCCCTGTCAGAGCGAGTGGAGTTCTCCTGTCACTCTAGTCCCTAAGCCAGGTGGGTCACAGCAGCTTTGCATTGACTACAGACGTGTTAATCAGATAACCAAAACAGACACTTACCCTCTCCCTCGGGTGGAAGATTGCATAGACAAGATCGGAAAGGCTAGGTACATAAGTAAGTCTGATTTGTTAAAGGGATACTGGCAAGTACCTATGACTGAACATGCTAGGGAGATCTCATGTTTTGTAACACTAGGAAAGAAAATGTTATTGCAGAGTGCTTATCTAGACTTTAGACAGATTGTTTTAGAGTAATAAGAAATTTCCTTTGTAAATTTCTTTTTCTTTGTGGGGAGGTGTTACATAGCCTGTGATTTCATCATCCTTTGTGTAATTTTAATGCACAGTATGCTGCATGTTTGATCACGAGCGTGTTCTGCCTCAGGCCCCCCCTTCTACCGTTATAGTAGAGTAAGTCGTCCATTCTGTTGTTCAGAGCGGGATTGTCAACTCTTTGTCCCCATGGCTTCATTTGCGCGTCCTTCTTACAGGTTGTATCAAGCTCTGCTGGCCCCTATATAATGAGCTCAGTCTCTGCATCATTGCCACTTAGATCTGCTCCTCATTTTGTTCACATCTCTGTCCTCCCCTGTACAGTTATTGTTGTGAGTGCTCCGGAAGTCTCCAACCATCTAGCAGCTGTGTAATTTGAGTATAACTGTTGTTGCATTTTTTCTTGTACTGTGTAGCATAAGGTTAATTTTTAGGCCTAGTAAGGTTTTTGTGATTTATGTAAAGATTCTTATTGTCAGCAATTATTAATAATAGTTTGCATCTGTAATAATTTATCTTGCATTAACTGAGCATTACCCAGTGTATTTTCATTTTATCAGGGCTGACTTAGGTAAATTTACTCTTGCTAATTTCATGTTAATAGAGGCTCTTGCAGTTAACCATATATTTAACCTGTTTTTTGCCATTACATTATCCTTATGAGTCCTGAATGTTTTGTTGTTAGTTTGAGCATTAAACTTTAACTTGTAATTTTACCTAACTCTTTTGTTTTGAACCTGGACCTTTACGGGACAGTAGTGATTTTTAGTATTCTCACTTAAAGTGTACATTATCTTTCTCTGTTCCGTAACAATATCTATATAACAAGAGAGAGAGAGAGAGAGAGAGAGAGAGAGGAAGGGAGGGGGGAAGTGGAGAGGCA
Organism: Coenobita brevimanus; assembly: GCF_032717465.1. NCBI lineage: Eukaryota > Metazoa > Arthropoda > Malacostraca > Decapoda > Coenobitidae > Coenobita > Coenobita brevimanus. Next base: position 24,042,983 of record NC_136976.1, read on the forward strand.
GGCAGTGCCCTCCTGCAGTAGGTGTGACTAGGTACGTTTCAGTTGCTTTTTACCTACTTTTCATGATTATTTAAAATTCTGTCTTTGGACAAACGTACGTCCAATACACCCCCTTACATCCAGCCCTTGCCTTTGTCATTATGTTGATGCATTCTTCACACAGACCACAGGTTTGGACGTCCGCCTGTTTCTAGGATATCAGGATAAACACTATTCACCATGAATTAATATGCCATGGGAATCTACGCGTATCCTTGGTTAAAACCCAATATATCAGCAATGCGAAAAATTATATCGAACATCACAAGGAAAACTATTAGCACACCCGTCTTTCCTTCACACGTTTTTTTTTTTCTTTTAATGGTTAAGTGTACTAGTCTAATAGTGAAACAGACTACTACACATTTTTTTTTTCAATTAATAATACTGGGTAACTATGCTCGCCCAATAGTGATCAAACTACAGGCTCCATATCGCACCTCTAGTACCGCCTTCACCCTACAGACGTAGTACACTATGGTGGTCAAAATTTCGCTGACATTTCTTTGCCAGTTGTGTCATTGGAAGGTGTTACATGAACTATTGCTATATGATAGTTACAGAAAGTACGTATAAAGATTATGGAAAGGTACTTTACTACATGAGGCTCAGAAACAGATGAAAAACATGGATGTCAAAACATTATGCTGACAGGGAATTATTGGCGAACTTCTCTTTCTGATAGTACAAGCTATTGTTGTTAAGTAAATGCAGTTTATCTGAACAAGCAGACCCATCAACCGAAGGCAATCAACCGCCCCTACAGGTCCGTCCCGTGTAGTGAACCGGTGTTCCCTTGCAGCACACTGCATCACCAAGGCGCGTGGAAGGGAATGGATGTTGGGTTCCTGGATAGACGCCGCATATGTTTCTCTCCACCCAGTCAACAGGCGCACGATAGTAGGCTTGACATCACACCGTTAGTTGATTATATATATATATATATATATATATATACACACACGTGTCCGACTCTGGGCAAAGCTCAAGGCCTATTTCTTGGAGGCAGTGGCCTATCCCAAGGCCCAGTAGTCCTCCTACACCTCCACATGTCACCACTTTGGCGCTAACACCCACCATCCATACTGAATACATGCAAGGGCTGTCTCATACAGGACTGGTGTACTGGTATTAGCGGGGGTACTTTTACGACATGTCGGCGGGTCATCTGGTAGATCAGGAAAGTCTGCTTTCTGCTTTTATTTTTAGGAAATTCAAATCCTTAAACTGTTCCCTACCCCACCCGGGATTCGATCCTGGGTCCATTAGGACTGCAAGCCGCCTCTCTACCGATTTAGCCACCGCCTCCACCATATGGTTACCACCTAATGTTTTATATGGTTTTCTAGGTTACAGGAAGCCATTAGGCTTGTCAATTGGTGTAGAGCCACTTGAAGTAGAAAGACGAATAATAAAACGTGAAAAAAGGGATGAGAAAAATAGGAAGTGAGTAGTGAATGCTAGACCTGCCAAACTCCTCAACATACTGCCGCCACACGTACAGAGCCGGGGAATGTGTGTGTGTGTGTGTGTGTTTATGTGTGATATTTCACACATACAATACCCACATTTGCACGTTTACTTTGTTTATATAATTGGCTGGCTTTATCTTGCCTAGCTCTGTCTTCAGAACCATTTCATATACACGTGCTTATTAGGAATGCTACTCTTAGTTACAATGGTTTCATCCTATTCAAATATCAGTTACCGCTGATTATGACTCATATGGATAGCCCCCAACCATTTTCCTAGTGTACAGTCGGCTTGCGAAGTATCCAGAAAATTTCGGTCAGCGACAGTGCACATACTCTTCCTTATATATCTACGAGGTGAAACCTAATACGTAAAATTGTTACAAAAAACAATAAATCAATGCCAAAGTACCTGTATATTTCAAAATTGTAGGAAACAGTTCGTTAGTTATGATAATAGGAAATCCTAAACGGAATTAATTGAAATTTCACAAGTATCGCTCAGGGACAGTCAGGAATATTTTGCGGAGTTCAAATGCAGTATGGTAACACGCAATAATTTTTTAGTACCGTAAGGCTGAACAAAAGGGAGCTTCAATAAACAATGAAAATTAGTAATTGTTATTTATAAAATAATTTCCGTTACAATACCAGGGAATAATTTAAAGTCGTCTATTTCCGTTTCCAATGACCCCATGGACAACGACAGAAAGCGGGAAGCAGTGTTGCCACATGTACGATAATTATCGTACCTGTACGATGATATTGCCTCTGATACGATGTACAATTTTCTATTATCGTACTGTTTGTACGATAATTTTGGGTTGAGAGCTAGCATGGCAGTAAATTTTGTGACATTCATACCTAATCGTGCAGTTGTTCCACAATTTGACAGCTGAATAATCTTAGGGGCTAATATAATGGTGATCACTGAAAATACTTCTTTTATGGTCTTGCTGAGTTATCATCTGCAAGAGGAAGCATGTGCACTTTCTAAGAGTTATCTATTAAAGTTCTATGGACCGCATTCTGCTGCTAGTCAGACTGATTTTCTAGACTGGCACAAAGGATATTTCGTGTAACATTATTTTTCTAATGAATGACATGATTATATTATTATAATATTATTATCATGAGATTTTCATGATATATCCCGATTCTGATACAAAGTAAAGTGATAAAATATACATCAGTACCTTAAAAAATTACGGGATTGATGAAGATAATTGTAATGGGTAAGTTTTCAGTAAATACACCAAGGTTTTTTTCATTCATTCATTGCCAGACGCCATGTATCCCAAACGGGGTGGCCAACGGCTTCGAGTTAATTGTTTTACAGGGAGGGGCACTAATCCTCCACCAACCCCACTTGACACGTAGGGATGCCAACAGCATCTGGTGTTCCCAGGCGGTCACCCATCCAAGTACTAACCAGACCCAGCGCTTAACTTCGCTGATCGGACGGGAAGCGGTGTACTCAACGTGGTATGACCGTTAATTTTAAAATGGATCAGATCAGTGAGTGAATGGTTTGGCCATGTGGAGAGGATGGAGAGTGAGAGACTAACGAGGAGAGTGTATGTGAGTGAGATGGAGAAGGGGTAGGGGGAGGGGGAGGCCAAGGATGAGATAGAGGGATGGAGTGGAGAGGTATATGAGAGAGGGGGGTGTAAGCTGGGAGCAGTGCAGTGAAATGGCAGGAGACAGGGCGACATGGAGGTGATTTGTTTGTGGCTACCCCTTACGGGATTAAGGCGTCTGGCAATAGATAGATAGATAGATAGAAAAATGAATTTAATAGTGTACGATCATTATAACGAAAAAACGATAATGTTGAAGAGCCGGTACGATAATTCCCATCTAAAAGTGTGACACACTGGCGGGAAGGCGGCGTAAGAGCCAGTAAGCTATTTTAAATGTTTCGATCAACACGCTCAAAAAGAGATAACATTTACTCAAAGACATGCAGTTATTACACTGCCTTTGGCCAGTTTTCCATTAAGAAAAATCTCTGGATTATTTAATATAAGCCAGAGGGCTGTCTTAAAAAAAAAAAAAAAAAAAAAAAAAAAAAACGATGTTTGCCTAGAGTCGGAGCTCCTTGCAGAATGCTAATTTCCGTCATAGTCAGTCATATCCTCAGTGCATAATCGATTAGCAAGAGTAATAAAATGCAGAGGTTCATAAACAAATCATTGAGTTCAAAACTTCCAAATCAGCATTTTCTGTTCAGCAGGACATTACAGTTTATTTAAAAAGACAGATATTAAGATGAAAAGATGGAGTAAAGAGTGCGTGGTTTTGCATTGCAAGAGTTTATGAACTCATGTTTTGGTCCTGTTTATGCTTAGTGTAAGAGAAAAAGGCAGAATCTGCCATACCTCCTTACAACTAATAATTTTGCATCAATTGGGAATAAAGTTGCTAATTATAATTATTATTGGAGAGAGGAAGACGGAATAAAAGGCAGTATGGTCTTGCTGCTACCGCAGGTAGGGTATCATTACGAAGAATAATTTCATTGTTATGGCATCCTTATTGTTGCTGGATCATCACCATAGCATCTGAAAATAAGGCAGTGTATTGCAGTCGCTAGAATTTTCCTTAACTGATCGTCAAAACTAGAGCATCTGTATTTGAAATCCTGGGAAACAATTAAAGCGGGAACACGGAGTTATAGGCCCACTGCCCACCGCGCGCGGAGTAATACATTTCACATTCATTCAAATTGGGAAAGGTAATTAAGTGTTAATTTCTAATATAACTGCCTCCTGTTATTCATTTTACATCATTCTTAGCGCAATATCATATATAATTTATTTGATATGACCTGATGAAAGCATTGAATGTTTACTTTATTTTCACTGTTTTCATTGAACGCACGGCAGTGCAGTGACCGAATCCGTCTGAAAATCTGTCATCACTTCTTGGGGCGACTGTACAACATCCTGTGGCGGGGGGGACACAATCTGGCCGCACTATGGAGTGGTACTACTACTCTGCGGCCAGGTTGTGTTAGGAAGAATACTGCCACCGTATTCCCTGCGTGTCGTAAAAGGCGACTAAAAGGGGCGGGGTGAGGGGACTAGGGACCCCCTCCTCTGTTTTTTTAATTCCTAAAAAGAGACAGGCCAGAGAAAGGGATGGGGGATGGAGTTATCCCCGTACCCTGAAGATTGAGTCTATGAATGTGCGTGGATGTAGTACGATTGAGGCTAAAAGGGAGGAGATTGGGAGAATGTTTGTGAGAAGAAAGTTGGATGTGTTAGCTTTGAGTGAAACGAAGATGAAAGGGAAGGGTGAGTCAATGTTTGGAAGTGTGACTAGAAGATTGTCTGGTGTTGATAGAGGAAGGGCAAGAGAAGGTGTGGCCTTGTTAGTGAGTCCGGAAGTAAAGCACTGTGTGATTGAATGGAAGGTGTCATCGAGACAGATGTGGGTGAAAACGAAATTTGAACGTGAGTTGTGGGTGTTTGTGAGTGCATATGGGCATGGTAGTGAAAGGGATGAAGAAGAGAGGGAGTCTTTCTGGAATGATGTTGATGAGTGTCTGCAGAGTTTTGGAGCGAATGTGAATGTGGTAATGATGGGAGATCTGAATACTAGAGTGGGAAATGTAGCAGTTGAAGTTGGTATGCATGGTGTGCCTGGAAGAAATGATAATGGGGAACGAATGATAGGGATGTTTGTTGAGCGAGAGATGGTGATTGGAAACACGCTGTTTGAGAAGAAAGATATTTATAAGTATACATGGGTGAGACAGGAGGGTGGAAGGATTGTTGATAGAGCTTTGATGGACTATGTGGTTGTGTCTAGGAATGTAATAGGAAGATTGTTGGATATGAGAGTTCTGAGAGGGGAGGGTGGAGGTATGTCTGACCACTACCTGGTGGAGGGAAAGTTAAGAGTAGGTATGAGATGGGTGAGAGCTAGGAGGGTTAGATGTGGCAGGGAGGTTTTGAAAGTGAGTGAGTTGGATAAAAGAGAGAAAATGATAGAGTATCAGGAGAAATTGAAAGATGAGTGGAACGCAGTGAAAGATTAGGAAAATGGCAGTGTGGAGGAGGAATGGCAGTTATTTAAGAGTGCTGTGGCGGGGCATGCGGAAGAGGTGTGTGGTGTGAGACGAGTGGGTGATGGTGTAAGAAATGTAAGTGAATGGTGGTGCAAGGAGTATGGCTGTGGCTGAGAAGAGACGTGCATATGAAGTGTGGTTGCAGAGGAAGGATGAGGTGTCATATGAGAGGTATAAGGAAAAGAGGAATAGGGCGAGAAGGGTTGTACGTGATCCTAAGGTGGCAGCAAATTAGAGGTGGGGTAGGCGGCTGACTGAGAATTTTCAACAGAATAAGAAAATGTTTTGGAAGGAGGTGAAAAGGGTGCGAAAGGGAGAGTCGGGGAAGGAAGAGCAAATAAAAGCAGAGGATAGAAGGATGTTAATTGAGATTGATGCAGTATGGAAGAGGTGGGCAGGGTATTTTGAAAGATTGTTAAATGCAGAGGAGGAAAGGGTGGCTGAGATTGTGGCAGATGGAACGGTGCAAGGAATAAATCTGTTGGGAGAGTTGAATGATTCTTTGATCACGAAGGAGGAAGTGGAGAAGGGAGTAAAGGAGATGAAAACAGGGAAAGCTGCAGGTATGGATGGGTGTGCTGTGGAATGCCTGAAGGATGGTGGAGTGACTATTGTTGACTGGTTAGTAAGATTGTTGAATGTGTGTTTTGTGAAAGGTATGGTGCCAATTGACTGGGCAAGTGCTTGTGTGGTCCCGTTGTATAAAGGCAAGGGTGATAAGTATGAATGTACTAGCTTTGGGGGTATAAGTCTGTTGAGTGATGTAGGTAAGGTGTATGGTAGAGTGTTAATTATGAGAGTTAGAGAGGGTACAGAGGGAGTAATTGGTGATGAGCAGTGTGGCTTTAGGAGAGGGAGGGGATGCATGGATCAGGTGTTTGCCGTGAGACAAGTGTGTGAAAAGTATTTAGCGAAAGGCAAGGATGTGTTTTGGGCATTTATGGATTTAGAGAAAGGGTATGACAGAATTGATAGTGAGGCTTTGTGGTCTGTTTTAAGATTGTATGGACTTGATGGTAGGTTACTAAAAGGGGTGAAAAGTTTTTATCTAAATAGTATAGCATGTGTAAGAGTGGGAAATGCTGTGAGTTATTGGTTTCCCGTGAGAGTGGGGCTGCGACAGGGATGTGTGATGTCGCCTTGGTTGTTTAATATTTATATGGATGGTGTTGTAAGAGAGGTGAATGCAAGTGTTTTAGGTGGAGGTCTAAGTTTGGTGAATGTCGATGGTGGAGCGTGGAATCTTAAGCAGCTGCTGTTTGCAGATGACACTGCACTGGTGGCTGATTTAGAGGAGAGATTGAGACAGTTGGTAGAGGAGTTTGGAAGGGTGTGTGAAAGGAGGAAATTGAAAGTAAATGAGAATAAGAGTAAAATGATGAAGTGTACGAGGTTGGAAGATGGTAGGAGGATGAATATAGTTTTGAATGGCGAGTTGCTTGAGGAGGTGGAGTGTTTCAAATATTTAGGGTCGCATGTTGCTATGGATGGAAGAATAGATGCAAAAGTAAGTTTAGAATCAATGAAGTAGTAAAGGTGCTGAGAGGAATGAAAAAAGTGTTTAGATGTCGTTCGCTTAGAATGGATGTAAAGAGAAGGCTGTATGAGGGTGTTGTGGTACCGACTGCGTTATATGGGGCTGAAACATGGAATATGGGTGTAGCAGAGAGGAAAAGTTTGAATGTAATGGAGATGAGGTGTCTGAGGAGTATGTGTGGAGTGACGCGTATGGATCGAGTGCGAAATGATGAAATTCGAAGGAGAACTGGAGTTGTTCGGGAGATGGCTGGTAGAGTTGAGCAGAGGGTGTTGTGATGGTTTGGGCATATGGAGAGAATGGATAATGAACGATTGGTGAAAAAGATAACTAGATCTGATGTGAGAGGTGTAAGGCTGAGAGGGAGACCACGAATAGGATGGATGGACAGTGTGAAGAGAGCGCTGGATGATGTGAGAGGGATGTCTGTTGAGCAAGGAAGAGTGGCTGTGCGTGACAGAAATAAATGGAGAGAAATTGTGAATGAATAAATAATGACGCAGCCCTGAGGGGATATTCTCCCTCATTTGGTCTGATTAGCTAGTCAGGTCAGGTGCGAGTAAGGGGATGGGTCTATTATGATGTGGCAGGGGTAAACAAGCTCTGCTGTCGGGCCCTGCTGCGGATGTCACTGATTGCACTGCGCATTTGACCCATGTGTGATGTGATGCGGTGAGGATCTGTCCCTTCTCCCCTTTGGGGCTAAGATGCTAATGACTGTGTTTGAATGGATGAGTAAGTGAGGAGTGTGTCGTCCTGTCTCGGCTACCTCCCTTTCCATGGGGGAAGCAGCCTAGGTATATAGATAGATTTCAGTTCTAGATAATTATAGGTTTGCGTAGAGCAGATCTTTCAGAAAGGTCCCGTGGTCGGCCCTGGAACTGGATTAACTTTTCTCCTTTATTTCTCCTTCTCTCTCCTGTCTCGCCGACGTCCTATTCTATGGCCAATTTAATTTTGCCTAACAATCCCATCTCACCATCATGAATGTTGAATTGTTGAGAGATATTAGAAGAAGAATATGGTCTCTCTCTCTCTCTCTCTCTCTCTCTCTCTCTCTCACACACACACACACACACACACACACACACACACACACACACACACACACACACACACACACACACATACACACACACACACACACTCATGAAAAAGGTATGGAAAAGATGTAGAGCCTGGGTATTGTCGTACTGTGTCCTTGAACTCCAGGTTATTAAGCTACAAAATTACTAAAATTTCCGCGACGTTAAGGGGGACGAACTAAAGTGGTGCTTGCCGGGTCTCCACTGTGATCTTGGTAAAGTAATCTCCAGGCTCATCCCTCCCTAGGCGTGGAGGCTGGCCTGCTCAGTCTTCCTTTACGCCAGATGTCACCTCTTGCTTTTTTCCCCTCTATCTCAAGACTCTTACTTTTTCAGCTCTACATTTATTTCTTTATTAATGATCTTAGTTTTCCCAGCTTCACACATTTTCAGCAAGGCTGTTATTATCTCTCTCTCTCTCTCTCTCTCTCTAAACTGATACCATAACCGTTCCCCTATCCACAATAGTCAAGACCTTTATGCACCTTTACTCAAACATAAATGTACTTCTGAGATGCACCCAGGAAATCTTTGAAGAGAAAAACAAGCAAAGGAATATCGTGCTCTGATTCTCTTCCTAACATCCTGCCTATTTCCTTCCTCGGTTTAACCTTCCAGTGCTTATGAGAACTCTAATACGCCACCACAGTTAGCGCCAGACGATTCTATTCAGCTGAGAGTATAACAGCTTGAGGGTGTGCATACATTTACCACTAAGTTCGTGGTCAAAAGTACTATAATAGTCTTTTCCACCTAATGGCGGATTAGGCTATATTACTAAGAGTGTGTCCTAAGAGTTTGAGTGTTGAGTCTAGTTATCTTTTCCTTAGCTGCGGTGTCCCCAGTTTCTATTTGTCTTATGCTTTCCTTTCCACTGTCCCTCGCTTTACCTTCACATATTCTCATCTTTCCTTCAAATACGATTTCGTCTATCTTCCTTTCTCTCCTATTCATTCTTCCTTAGTCTTTCCTCGTCGCATCGCGGTCCAGGAAATACCAATCCATCTTCCTCCTTCTACTCGCTTTCAGTTGTCCAATCATTCTTGTATTATGTTTTCCATCCTCCTTGCAGATAGTAATTTCCCCCCAAATTCTTTCCTTTATTCCACTGCATTCAATCAAACTCTCGAGTTCCTGAGAAATTTCTTCCTCTGTCTTTCCACGTATTCATTTTCTCTTCACTCTCCGCTCAGATCCATTTCGTCCGGCTCCCATTTTTCTTCTCGCATTTCCTCCCACTTCTCCTTCACACTCTGCCAACATTCTTTCTTCTTCTTTTTTTTTTTTCGGCTTCTTTTTATTTCTCCTTCCATCCTCTCCCTCCTATCTGCATCTCAGCGAGTCTGGCTTACTACATTTGTTAAAGTTCATTGCCTTAACTTTTTGTTGTACAGTAAAGCCTACTTTCTGTAGTTCAGTAGCCTAATGCAACAGTACTACAGCTCCACATATTTTTCAGAGCGTTTTTTATGGGCAGGAGGTTTAGTATGAATCCCTTATTATATTTCTTCACTCAAGGTGGAAATTGTGATTTTAGGCCAAGCTGAAGTTGATCGAGTACTGTATATGCGTCCTCATTCCTCACCCAAGCACTGTGTCCTTGTTTTCAATCTGTTTTCCATAGCACTTACTTGTGGCTAACGCTATGCTTACTAAATTTTCAGTATTGAGAGATGACAGTTTTAGGCTAAGTTAAAGTGGATAGACTATATATAGCTCCTCAATTCTTACCCGCCTCAGCCAACCTTTTGTCCTGCCTGTTTTCCTTCTTCAGGTTCATTAATCTACCCTTCACCTTGTTTTCCTCCTCCGTCTTCGTTTCCACAATTTTCTGACTTGCTTCACCTTCTCTTTTGCCGATTATTTTGTCTTATATGACTTTTATTCCTACACGCACAGTGCACTCTCTCTCTCTCTCTCTCTCTCTCTTCCTGCCAATTTCTTGCTTTCCTAATACATCTTTAACTTATCTCCTTATGACTCGTCTTTCTGCCGTGTCAGAGTTCCAAACTCTGGTATTTCTTCGTTCTTTTATCGTTAGTAACCCCTCTCGTCTTCATTATTTTTTTGTTTTTTGACCATCCTTCACACAACTCACTCTGCATCCATCATTCCAGGTCTCACATTTACTTGAGTTTATTCCAGTTATTCCTTCAGTAACCTGCCAATCTCAGCCTCACATAATTTAATGTCACTTTTTCCATCCCATCTCACACTACCCATTTATATTAGTGACTTTCATTTCCTTCTGGATTCCACCTAGTGTCCGTCACCTTCAGTCTCTCTCGACCACAAGTAGGTACATAAAAAACATGAATATTAACATATTCTAGTGCTAGGAAATAATGCAGTGGACAGGGAATACTGTTTCTTTTCATCTGTATTCCTATGTATAATTCATTCATTTGATACTTTCTTCCTACCGTGATATTATTTGATATAACTAAGGAAAGAATTTATGTTATTAGTTTGTATATGACGGTCTATTCCGTATTAGTTTCGTTCAGTCTCTCTTAAACTGAGTAAAATCGTCTGAAAGTAGTCAGAATACTATGAAAAACACTTCATATGCTTGAGGTGGTTAGTACTCCTTCCTACGACGCGAGATGAAGCGACACGCACGCCTAATGCTACCCCCTACACGACTTATAGAGAGGCTGAGTGAAAGGAGAGAGGGAATCAAGGTGGAAGAGAGAGAGAGAGAGAGAGAGAGAGACAGAGAGAGAGAGAGGAAGTGGGGGACTGGATGAGTAAGGAAACAGATTACAAGAAGAGAAGTAAACGGAAAGGAGAGAGGAAACCGAGGTAGAAAAGGGAAAGGTGAACTGAAGGAGGGCAAGAGGGGGGATTTGATGGGTAAGGGAGCAGAATGCAGTGTGAGACGACAGAGAGGAGTAAGACATTTCATCAAAGGCTTCAGCGCGGATTTATTATTTTTAAGCGGGGAAACGTCAGTGATTTTCGCACAGTTGGAGCTGCATTGGCCCTAACTCAGAGGATTCACCCCTTTCGTACCTAACCCCTCATCAGAGACAATACAATAGTTTGTCCGTGCTAAGCTTGAAGATCTGATTTGGAAGTTTGGGGCGAGTCATAAGAAGTGAGTGTGCAACTAAGTGTTGGTGAGAGGAAAAAGAAATAGCGTGAGATAGGTTAACAGATGAGAAAGAGACAGCTTTAAAATAACAGGAGGAAAGGATGAGGAAGAAGAAATAAACGGAAATATGAATGAGCGCTTGTGAAAAACTGGAGGAGGGGAAGGAGAAGAAAAATGAAGACAAGTGTGAAAACATTGGGGAAGGACACTTGTTGGAGAGTGGGAGTGGAAGAATGAAACGTAGAAAAAACCGAAAGAGTGCGCTTTAAGAAACATTTGAAGAAAGTAAATCGTAAATGAAGAGGTGAATAACAGGGATACAGACATGAATACATCTGAAGCAAATCGCATACTTTTGCATATACAGGTGTGTGTATGTGTGTGTGTGTGTGTGTGTGTGTGTGTGTGTGTGTGTGTGTGTGTGTGTGTGTGTGTGTGTGTGTGTGTGTGTTTTGATGAATGTTATGACATACACACTGTCTGTGTAGAAGTGCATATTGTATGTTTAAATATGCAAACCATCTAAATGTACGGTATTAACTAATGAACCTTTTTTTATATCAGAATTAATGTACTGCCAAATTTTGAGTTTGGCACACACCATTTTCAAGATAAATGATGACGGAGGAGGGAGACGGAAGAGGGAAGGAGAAAAGTAGCAATAAAAAAAAAAAAAAAAAAGGAAAATAGGATCAAAGAAGACCTAGTACACGTAATGCAAGAAAGACAGAAACTGAGGCAGAAAATGGTCTGATGAAAAGGGAGAGTGGCAAGGGGGGCCATTAAAGTTACACAGGTGGAAGGACAGAAGGGCACGGGGTTAGAGTGAGTTACATTGACACAGGAGGGAAAGAACAGTAATAAACGAGGAGCTATCATCCAGAAAATAAAGCTTACAGGAGGTTGGATGATGACAACAACGTATGATGATAAACAGTATATATATGATAAAGGATTATAGGCACAATGAGAAAGAGAAAGAAAAAAACAAGAAGCTTGAGGATATTAGTACTAAGCAAGGAAAAGAGAAAAGAATTTGAACGAAAAAGGATGATACAGTAATTGGATCTGCCTTTGGTTCACTCAAAGAGACACCGAGAAAATGCTGAGACAGCGGAATAATTTTAGAATGTAAAGGAGAAAATAATGTTTTGGAAGAACAGTCGAGAGAGAGAGAGAGATTGAGCAAAATACTTATCAAAAATAAAAAATGAGGAAGATGGTATGAAAAACAGCAGGGAATTATGAGGGGGGGGGGTGGAGACAGGGAAGGAAAACATACAATAAAAAGAAAACTGTTGCCTCATGAAGAAATTTAAATGAGGATAAGAGAACTAGAACAACAGAATATCGGCTTCGAGGACCAGGGGTACAGGGATGGGTACCGGAGTAGGAGCGTGATGGATATAAGTAAAAATTAGTGTAAATACATACAATATAAGAGAGAAAAATTAAAATCATCATGTAGAAGAGTGCTGTAAAATAACTCGGTGGGTCCGGGTGGGGGAAGAGCCCTGAAGTTTCTAGAATTTATAGAGGTTGAGCTGGCACGCAGAGAGAAAGGAGATAGTAGCGGGAGAAAAATGTGGTGGTGTGAGAGAGAAAAGAGGGGTGAGGTATGAACAGCATGGGATGAGAAGGGTTGGGTGAGAGAGGTGGGTGATGTAAAAGGAAAGGGTGGCATGAGAAGTGGAGAAAGTAATTGTGAAGAGAGTGGCAGGAGAAAAATGGAGTGTGTAAAAGGCAAGGGTAATTATATGCAGCGTGGGGTGAGCAAGGTTAGGTGACAGAGCTAAGTGATACGAGTGGATCCGGTTGCATGAGAAGTGAAGGATGTAGCTGTAGACTAAAATTTCAACCACTTCACTCTGATGGTACATTTCAAAATCTTATTCAGATTAATTAGGCTTAGAAGCAGCTTTTCGAACTGGAGGGGTTAGATGGAGCCTTCTCTAATCCCATCAATGCCACACATATGTTTCATCAATCGAATGCAATCATCTGGAGGCACAAAGAACAAAAGATGTAATTACTGTTCGTTCTTCGGAGGAGTTAACGGTTGGTGATGTATCGAAGGTGGATGGCAGCGAGAGGAAAGTGAAGGGAAAATTATGAGTCACTTGCATTATTCGAGAGGGCATTCTGTAAATTGCTAAAAACCATGCAATAGTTGTAACAGATCTTGCTAAATCAAACTTTCTTCAAAATCAAGCATCAAAACTACCAACAACCTTAATGACAATAGAATAGTCTGGTCAACTCTCAATTCTTTCAATAATAATTTTAACAAGTCATCATCCATTCCCCACTAAAATCTTCAAATGGCAACAATACAAATGACCCTCCTAGGAAAGCAGATATCTTTGCCAGTGCATTTGCCAGAAATTCTACCATAGAGGAAGCCAGCCAGAACGTCCCAGTACTAGAACTTGACTCCCCCGAAATTGTTCCATTTAAAATACAGACAAGATATGTAAAATCCATTCTAGGCAATATACATACCAACAAAGCTCCACGCCCAGATGGAATTCCTCCAATTGTTTTGAAAAAGTGTTCCCCAGAACTTGCCTCTGTTCCTGCTAAATTATTCAGAGTGTGCATACGTACTTCTTCATTCCCTAATTCATGGAAAGAAGCCAATATCCACCCAATACCTAAGAAAGGAAGTTCCCCTGACCCTTCTAATTACAGACCAATAGCTGTCACATCTTCTCTTGGTAAGATATTTGAAATTTTAATTAATAAGCACATAGTCAAACATCTTGAATCCAGCAACTTGATTAGTTATAGACAATATGGTTTTCGCCATGAAAGATCCAACATTGACATACTCAATCTCCTGACTCATACCATCCATCAATCAATCGACCTACATGGAGAAACTCATGCAGTAGCCCTTGATATTTCTAAAGCTTTCGATAGAATATGGCACCGTTCCCTGCTGTCCAAACTCCCTTGCTATGGACTAACGTCCTTTGTTCCTTTCATTTCCTCATATCTCAGTAACAGAAAAATAAGAGTAAAAGTAGATGATGTATATTCCAATTTCCACACAATTAACGCCGGCGTGCTGCAGGGATCAGTTCTGGCGCCAACCCTGTTCCTGGTTCACATTAATGATCTCTTATCTGTCACCCACAATCCCATCCACTCATATGCAGATCACTCAACTCTTCATAGTTCATTCATACTCAGACACCCATTTACAAAGTCTGATATCTCTAACTCTCAACTTTAGTACAGCCATCTCCACAAATCAAGACCTATCTATAAGAGTCATGTGCGCTCTCAGCTTGAATACTGCTCACCCTTGTGGAATGGATGTCTGGAGAGGTTGCATTAAAACAACTAGACAGGGTTCAGAACAGGGCTGTTAGAATTATTAATAACCCTGCTATTACTAATAAACTACCTCCCCTACAAGTAAGAAGGAATGTTGCCTCTCTTGCAGTATTTTACAGATATATCTATAGCAAATGCTCAGACCAACTTGCGTGCATTGTGCCACCTCTCCATGTCTTTCCTCGTGCTACACGGGCATCTGGTAGTGCTCATGACTGGACTATCGTATTACCATATTGCAGAACTTCTGCCTATCAGAATTCTTTCATTCCCCGAACTGCATCTCTCTGGAACTCGCTTCCCCAGAGTTATTTCTCTCAAAACTTCAAGCTACAGCTGTTCAAGTCTAACTGTTACAGATATTTTATGAACAGAGGCCACCAATAATCTGGTGTATGGATTAGTTTTTTCTTATTCATTTGTTTTTCCTTCCTCTGTTCCGTTATTTAAAAAAAAAAAAAAAAGAAGAAGCCGGTGGTGCGAGGAGTGGTTAATGTGGGAGAGGGCATGTTCAACAAAACTGAATGACAGCTTTTGGCAGTCTTATCTGTAGCTAATTTCTAGATCGTTTTTTTCATTCCGGATTAGATCTAGAAAAGAGGTGCTGACGAGGAGAGACACGAGGACGGGTGATGAGCAGACAGGTAAACAATCACTTACTAAGTGATGCAGATGCAAAAGGACAAGCAGTGTCCCTGACAAGTAAACAAGACAACAGACAGACAAATGCGTACACATAAAAAGGCAAAATACGTTTCAACGGAAAACAATTATGTCATGGGAAATGTTACAGGTTAAATTTTATAGATTTCATATGCGTTACTTTTATCTGTCAGCAATACATAGGTCCATAGACCTGCATGAGCACTCTCTCTCTCTCTCTCTCTCTCTCTCTCTCACACACACACACACACACACACACACACACACACACAGTTAGTGGTTTAAAAGATAGTGAGGTGGGACAGGTGCTCTGTGATGGTTGGTGTTTGGCCATTGCTCAGTCTTTACAGCCGAAACCTCTGGGCACATTTCTGCCAGTGGTGCAGCGGTGGTGGTAAAGTGGCCAGAGTGGCCCTCGGTAGTGGTGGTAGTGGTAAAGTGGCCACAGTGACCCTTGGTAGTTATTGTAGAGTGACTAGAGTGGCCCTGGGTGGTGGTGATAAAATGGCCCAAATGGCCCTGAGTGGTGGTGGTAAAGTGGTCAGAGTGGCCCAGGGTGGTTATGGTAAAGTGACCCAAATGGCCCTGGGTGGTGGTGGTAAAGTGGTCAGAGTGGCCCACGGTGGTTATGGTAAAGTGACCCAAATGGCCCTGGGTAGTGTTGGTAAAGTGGCCAGAGTGGCCCTGGGTGGTGGCCGGTAAGGACGTAAACTATAACGAATTCTGTAAGAGATCGAGTATCCCATGACACTTTGGTGTCGTATTTAGGGTGCTAATGGTTGATTGCTTTTTATGGTTCACGTCTGGCATGTAATACAAAAGATGTGGTCCCTCTGTGAAACGTGAACAAAATGTACCCACCTAATGTGTTACGATTCTAATGTGTTATGCTGAAGGACATGGAACTCTAGCTCCACCGAAAGGAAGTTCTTCCAAGAAATGTTAGCTTACTTAATGCTGTAAAAAAATAACTACAGGTATTAGAAGTATACCTTAGTCTTCACAAGTACTAATGTGTACAGCAATGAAACAGTAACTATAAAAACTCATGCCCATTAGCATTTTTCCCTAGTAAAAGCAACAACTCTTTCGGAAGAAGGTCACTAACTGGCATGATGATATCACTGAGTGCCACAATAACCGGTAAGCGACACTTCTACATGAAAATGTTGAAGCCGATCCACCTAGATATTCAAATAACGTTTGTGTGATATATTCTTACAACAGCCGGGGAAAAGACTTATTTTGCAGCTAATCACTACAAAGACACCGAGAGGGCTTTGGGTGTGAGCCTGATAGCGCCTGACTTCGCACTTGCCGTGGATCGAAGGTTGTTTATTGCACGGCGAGATAGTGGAACCCAGGTGGGGGCGGCTATTTACTGGGAAGCTGCCTGGCTTCAGCCCACTGCAGTTTTATGGAAAATTAATGTTAAAGCCTCCAGCGCCCGCAGCAGCATAAGTGTCTTGGTTTTAAGCGTCCGGTATTAAGTATAAATTAATATAAACATGGCAAGGTATAATTAGGCTAGCACGCATTGCCCATCCTGTGTAAAGAAGTATGATATTTACTTAACAAAGAATCCCCACACATTTCCATAAACCAGTGAAGTGCAAGCTTCACTTTAAACTCATGAATCAGATAACTTTTTTTTTTTTTCACCTTTTATCTCTTTCGTTACAAATGATTTTATTCCGCATAGGAGAGCGAGATAGAAGTTATGGGGTTCATGAAAGCTCTGTCTAATGCCTCCAGTGTGAAGACCCTTCTGAAGACAGCAGGAATGAAACTGAAAAAACGTCATCGGATTTGAGAGGGTTAAAGTCACCGAACTGAGCAAAACCAACATACTCAACCTTACATCAGTTCAGTACCCGATATCATGACTAACATCACAATAGCTTACATTTTTCATTTTAACTTGACCTAAAACTGGCATTCTCTCCGTCTTAAATGTGAGTTGAAGCAGCTAATTAGCACTAGAATATGGAACTAGTTAAGAGGAGTGTGCGGTGGAAGGGATATATAGCAGAAGTATTGGCTATTTTATTTTTATTTTTTTTTGCCCCTGAGCTACGTGAAAGGAGATGCAAAAGAACGAATACTTGGGCCAGGTTTAAGTGAAAGAACCATTACATAATCTGTATGGAAAAAATTGCACCTACATACTTGAACTGTGTTCATATTAGAATACAAGTAATGCCTCCGTTGAATATTTCATGGTTTTGTGAAATAAAGATGAATACCTCTATGCCTGTTCTATTTAAGTAATACCGTTATAGTACATAATTACATCCCGCTTGACGCTGTTAACCCTCAAATGATCGGGACATCTGGATTACTGTACTGTATTCTATTATATCGACGCCAGAATAGCCTAGTATTTTATGCTGGGAATAAATTATACTAACCTGGGAATTAACACTAGTCATTAATAGTTTCATAATCGGGACAGCTTTAGTACTCTGTTGCACCTAACGTCAAACGATTTCATTCAGCTAAGTGATATGTGCCTAAGGGTAGTTAATATATTCACTTTCAGATGTTCATAGTCATTCAGTTTTCTAAGACGTGCCCATCAACCGTTAATGACAATTTCCAAAAACCTTGAGCTTTATGAATGAGTGCAAGAGGGAAAGTGACTGCTTCACTGTAACCTCTTCCGTGCGATAACGTCATTTATAGTTATTCTTGCCCCCCCAAACGATTTTATTCAATAATTTATTCATCATTATCATCAACTGGCTGCAATAGGAAGAAGATGGACAAATACGTAATTCTGTGGTCTAAGGGTTAAAGTCATCTTCCTGTACAGATACCGACGTGTCAACCCAATGATTTATAAGAGAATTCTGGCGGCGTGAAAATAAACTGAGGTTCTGTGTCATTGCAAATTATGGGCTGGTATTTGTGTGGCCTGCTGGTTGTCACTGCTTGTTTGCCCACCTGCAGTTGCATCGGGCTATTTTGGTCCCGCATAGCTTTTCGTCTGTCCCGTCCAGAAGGCTGTCGCACTCGCCAGGCAGAGAGAGGATGAGAAAAAAGGACGCTAGTAAAATGAATGCGCAAAACTCATTGACAGATACAGTGACTTTAGTGTTATCTGGAAGTCAACGTGGACTCAACACAACACCAGTGAATACGGAACCTGAGTAGAGGGGCGACTTGGAAAAAACAAAAACATAAAAATGGACAAATACTGGCATTGCACACACACACACACACACACACACACACACACACACACACACACACACAATGAGTGTTTTATATATATATATATATATATATATATATATATATATATATATATATATATATATATATATATACATATATATATATATATATATATATATATATATATATATATATATATATATATATATATATGAAAAACTCAGTTCGCTTCTTCCTATGAAATTAAGGTCTGAAGGAGCAACGACAATCTTCACTGCCTAGACTTATACAGGAGTGACAGTGTTTGCATGGGGTGGAACTGTAGTAACGCGTTCACACCCAGGACCCATACTTCCATCTTCTTCTCCATTCGCCCTTCCCCTACATATAGTTAATAATGTCATGTTTCCCTTGTTCTGATTATTCTCTAAGTCATATCAAATTATAAAGCTTTTGTTGTGTAGGCCACTTCATAGTTATTCTAGTTCTTTATTCTTTATTAACAATCATGACTAAATCATAGGATCATAATTTTACTATAAATTATACTAAACGGTTGTTTGGTATTCGAGGATGAATGTGTATATTATATTTGCTATGCCTTTTAGTCATTATATCTATCAGTCATTACAAATTCTGCTACCTTTTGCATCTGCCTCTAGTATTCAGTTCATACTGTGTGCTTCTGGTGATATATCCCATCTCACGAGTTCTCTGATCTCTCCTTCTTGCATAGACTGACACCCTATATTGTTCGTCGTCTAAGCACGGACGTTATAGTCAGTTCACTCAGTTGGTTGTAATCTTTGTATGTTCTTTCCTCCCCCACGGCCCTGTCTCTTCACAATCCCGTTTCCAGTCACCCTTTCCTCCATCTGCATTTCCTCAAGTTTCCTTCATCGATCCCTCTATCTTCGGTTCACGCTCTATCCATCTCTTTATAACACAATTCACCTTATTTTTCTGTCTATTTGCTTTCTCCCATCTACCTTCTCTCCCCTCCTCTTCGCTCCCACCGGCCTATCAGAAAGAGGGTAAGATGCGTTCAGCGATAAGGAATAGCGTGCTTAGCGTCGCACCCAATGGTTATTTGAACTACCAAAGCACCGTTATACCAGCATCGCTCCCTGGGGCTTGCGATCTGCTCAGACTTTATAGTCCATCTCCCCAGAATATTTTTACCATTGGACTCTTCTCTTTCTCGCTTCTATTGACTGAGGAGTACTTAGCGATAACTTTATATTCCTCCTCATCGGCCTTTAACTGTGGAAAGTTGCTGGCCAGAACACACACAACACACCAGGAGCTCCAGTTTGACACTATTTTTTACTTCATTGTAGTGCAGAGGAAAGATGGGAGAAGAAATGGTCGACCATAGAGGTTATTTCTAGGACTCTTAAACGGCCATACTGACAGGACTGTTGCATGAACTGAACTGGTTCTGTAGATTTGTCGTCTAAGTTTTGGAATGAAGTACAACATGAAATGTTTTCTATCCCCCCCCCCTTTTTTTTCCAGCCTATTAAGCTCAATAACACGGCTGTGACTGATGAGTAATTTAAAGATATGCGAAACATTGTACCTGAAATGAATGTTTTTACATATCTGAAAGACTGAAGAGTCATTTTGCCCCACAATTTAGTCATGATGCCTCTTGTGATTTTTTCCGAAACCAATGTGACCGCTAGGTGTAAAGGTGCCATTATCTGTTGTTTTTTGCTGGGGGTTAAGTAGGTAAACCAGCGAATTCTTGCGAAAAAGTAGCACCAGACTTTGTACAGTACTTGTTTGCCATCAAGAAGCACTCACGAGGATGACCTATTTCGTTATATTTAAATAAGGGTCAAATTTGATAGGGGTATTCAGTTTACTGGCTAGTCCTTTGGCGACTTTTAATGTAAAGTTGATAACTCATTATAAATTAAGCAGGCATTATTATCAGTTGAAATGGTGTTATTACCGTGGCATGGACAAAAAGAACTGTTAGAAAATCCGTATAATTATTGTTTACTTACAATGATCGGTTCAGGATCTGTTTGTTGTTATTATCTTTTCGCTGTCACTTTCTAAAAAAAAAAAAAAAAAAAAAAAAAAAAAAAGTGGTGTAATCTAAGCAAAGTGATACTTCTCCACACTCTTACATGATCCGCCCCTACTGGTTAGTTGGTAGGATTATAATAGCTGTAAAATAATTAGTCAAAGAGTAAAATACCAAGGAAGAGAGCTTGTACATCGGGAAGACAGGATTAGCTATATGAATCAAATATGTACGAATTTAGAGGTTGGTGGGTGGGGAGCTGTAGATGTGGCTTAGTACTGAGCTTGGGTAAGTCAGCTCAAACAAGAGAGTGAGGGTATTCAAACGCAATTTATGGACAGTTATTGGAAAAAAAGCTTAGACTAAAGTCTGTCGACTTCACGTGGATCATTAAGGTAGATAATTTTTAGTTAGTCCATATCCTCCCCAGACTACGACACGTAACCGACAAATTTACAATCCATGTCCCTATTTATCGAAGGGAAGAGACTAAAAACGGACAAAGCCCAAGGCAATATGGGAGGGGAGGAAGGAGCTGGTGGGGTTGGCGAGGGAACTGCTTGTGGCGGCGGGGAAAGTGGCAAACAGAACCATTCCCGCAAGTTATGTCAGATTGGCAACTCAGCCACCTGGACCCTTCAAGGTTTTATGCATTGTTGATTGCGATAATTTTGTTAAGTGGAAATTTTAAAATAAAGTAATTTCACCGATCGATTACAGAGAAATGTGGATAAAGCCATGATACATCAAATTCATACTAGTCTTTTGCGGCTACAGGATAAACAGCCAGAATCTGGTATCAACTTTTTTGCTTATTACCCGTCCCTGCCTCGGAGGGGCTCGGGGACGGGTATTGTTTTCAATCAGTTTGTTTGTTTGTTTGTCTGTCTGTCTGTCTGCATATTAACATCTTTAAGCGATAACTACCGGTGCGATTTTGACTAAAATTACAGGGATGATGGGCTATGACTTTCTGATCACCTGATTAAATTTTGGGCCAAATTGGGCCAAGGTCCAGCCTGTAGGCCCCCAGAATGTGAAAAAGTAAAAAAAAAAAAAAAAAAAAAAAAAAACGCTTTTTCGCCATAACTCCTTTCAGATTCGTCAGATCGACATGAAACCAAAACCTAAATGTGCATCTTTCAGATCTGCATCCTATAAAATGCCTCATTATATCATGTAGGTCACTCCAAAGTTAGCGGTAGGGGGTCAATGTCAGTTGGGTCGGGCCTAAAATTTCAAATGGGCATAAAATCGTCAATTTTCACCCGATTTACTCCAAATTTGATATGTGACATCTATGACTAGATATCCTGTTGTGTTTATACGTCAGCACTAAAATGACTGCCGGGGACGGGTTTGCTGTGCCTTGGCATTGCTCCTTGTTCCGAATGTGTTTCTCCATCAGTGTCTGAGATACTTCAGCTCGAGGCCCCAATTTATATTTCACTGTTGCCTTTACTAGGATAGCGCTGTACGAATAAATAAGTAGAGAAAGCTGTGTTTAATTCCTCTAAATCCAAAACATCATGCAAGATTTGCATAAATGCTCGACTAAATAACTGAACAGCAGTATTGTCCGGAACCGTACTTCTTAATCCATTCACACTTAGGAAACCTATAACCTAGCACTTCCCAGTACCATCCTGTCTTTGTTCAAGGACTCTGTTGTAATTCCATCTGCACCTGCTGCTTTCTTGCACTTCAAATTCTGTAATGCCTTCTCTGCTTGCACGAGGTGATGTGATGATGAGCAGCAATATTGGTCCTAATCATTCAGTCATTAATCCTTCTACTTTCTCGACTCATGCAATATCATCCTCAATTATCTCACCACATAAATCAGCACTAACCAAATTTTCATCCTGGACATGATGTGTTTGTATCAGTCTGTGTGTAAAACTGTCAGAATACTTATGAAACTTGCTCTGATGATCCTGGTGTAATTTTAACCGTTTGGCTGCGGAGAACTAAATGAAATAGTCTGTTAGTTAAAATGAAATGCAAAGTTCTGAAATCTCGTCCATAACGTTGAACTAGATCATTTTGCCGTTTATGCAGCCCTAGATTTTTCTTGAACATTGTAAAAAACCTCGTATGAATTATACGGAATAAAATACAAAGTAGGGAATTCTCTCACATTAATTTCCTCCTCAGTATTACAACGATGCCCCCACCACCTATTTGTTGCACCCTATGATAAACGGCGTTATTTTATTGTTATATTTTACTTTGCCCTCCCTACTTCTCCATATTATTGCAAGCCTGCTACCTTCACAAACACTATATTAGCTCCTACCACTCATGACGACATTTTCACTAATAATTACGGAACGAGAATTTGACATTCTGCAGGGATTTATGTTTTTTTTTTTTACTACAGATATCCTCCTCCACTTATTAGTGTTGTGAGTCCAAACCGATGTCATTAGTTGCCTCGCCTGTGATGGTTGACAAGATCCTTCCGCCTTGACCTGAACATGAAAGGCTGAGGGGCATGGAAGCTGTTAGTATTTCTTCCCATCCATTGTGTTCACATCATTATTACAGTTACGACTTGTGTTTCTATACGATTGTATCACCGTTCTCCGCTTAGTCCATTTGTTCGTCCGTTCGCTTGAGAATATATATATATATATATATATATATATATATATATATATATATATATATATATATATATTTATTTATTTATTTATATATATATATATATATATATATATATATATATATATATATATATATATATATATATATATATCCATCATGCAGTTCTATATAGTTCTGCCCAGTGCATAAGGGTGCGGGTTAGGACACTTAGTTTCGACATTTGTTGGTGAGAATGATCATACTTCTAGCTCTGACCGCCATAAGGTGAGAATTTTATTACAATCTTCCCTGGGACCTAAACCCGTATGAACAACATTCGGTGTAAATGCCTTAACCGCTAGAACACCAAGTGCCTTTAAATTTTATTGTATCAGATATATCTCAACAAAGCAATGGTTCGACACAGAACCAACTCCCCAGGTTTTACATCAGCCAATATGACAATTGCCTCCGAAGCAACTTCCATAGCCTCATTTCTGTACAGCCACATGGATGGAGAGCGTGAATTTTGATATCTAAACTGGTGTGGTGTTGAATTCTACCTCGCAGCGCCAGTCTTTACTGTTCCTGTTGCTTCCGTTGGCAGACGAGTATAGCACGAGTGATACTTGTGGGGTATTAAAGGCAGTTTCAGTGCAAATGTGGACATTACCATCACTCCAGTTTTAGTAGATATCTTGTGAATTTCATCTTCAGTATTCTGAATATGTTTGACGGGTTCCAAAGATCGCATGACTGGCTTAGTAGAGTCATTGCTCAGTGTCTCGTTAATATTTATTGTAATGAGGTGAATCTGTATTTTTTACTTTTGCTCCACAGCACAAGAATTTACAGGCTTTGGGATCTTGTTCTCACACATTCAAGACTATGAACTCCCCAAAACAATGGTAATTATCTACAGATGATGCTTATCAGGTACTTGGTGCCATACTTTCACGCATGAAATTGACGCTGTAACGTGTGTATGAGCTCGCGGGCGCATTCATTGAACTGTAAGGGTAATGGCATGCTAATAGCCTCTTAATTTTAACCTGCGTGCGTGTTCTGGACCGTCTTTTGCTATTCAGAGCCTGGATCTGATGTGAGGGAAGACGTGTATCACAGTCACGCTCATACGTGCTACGTTTCAGGACCGTGCTGGAAGTGGTTTTGAAGATATCGTAACATCTCTTCTTCGGCAGTATAACCTGCTCCTTATTTTTCAGTATCCTCTTGTATAGGAATGATGAACTGTGACGATAATAATTTCGATATGCATATTACAGAAAAATATCAAGGTGTAACAGACATAACTAGAAAGCACTCATAGAGCGCATGCCTCCGCCAGTGCTATTAAAAAGGATCTGGATCCGCCCCCAAATTTACTAAATTCTTTTTTGGCCCATGGCCCATCCTTCCACAAAATTTAAGTTAAAGTCATTGAGAACTTTTGGGGATATTGTGCAAGATGCTATGGATCCAGATCCGTATCCGCCCCCAGATTTAATCACTTCTTCCTTGGCTCATAGCCCACTCTCTCACAAAATTTCATTGAAATTCATTGAGAACTTTTGGAGATATCGTCTGGATAACCAGCAAGACAGACAGACAGGCACAGGTGAATACATAACTTCCTCCAACTTCGTTGGCGAAGGAAATACTGTACATACATACATACGTATAGAGAGAGAGAGAGAGAGAGAGAGAGAGAGAGACGAAATCTGCCGTGCCATTTAGAATACAACGCTGTTGTCGTGTTCTTGTTCTCCAGTCCACGTGAGTGGGTCTTGTTCTCACCGAGTGCGAACTCGGATATACACCCGGATTCACGTTGCACTGTAGGTTTTGTAGCACTATTTTTTAAAAAGACATTTGTAATACCTATTGCATCTTGATATGGTCTTGTTTTAATACATTTTTAGCACCGACATAGTTTGCCTCAGTAAGGTACAATGGGATATCCTGGTGTAATAAGCAAACTATATTGCTGAGGAATTGATGTTACGAAATCCCATATGCCACGTAAAGCACAGCACATAAAATTATCTTGCAGACTGAGGTTAAAGCTGAAATAAGAACAACATTTCATTACGTCACGTTGTGGGCATTCCATTTCTCAGTGCCAAAAGTGATGCACCTGATGAAGAAACGTTTTGTCAAGAAAGTAGTTGGAATATAATCATATATTTTAATTTTCTAGTCCAGGCTACATTATCGGACAGTATGCGTCAGTATGTGTCCGACTCCAGCCCAGCCATAACGAGATTCATATGCTTCTGCGTCACTCATGGTTGTTATAATTTCTGTTGTTTCTGGTATTGTCTCGTTTGTAAAAATCCGAATGTAAGAGCCATAGAATCACTTATTACCATTGGTTTATCTGAGTTTCGTCGTTTACTTGTCGGGTTGATTTCTTTACTTATCTAAATGAATGTATATCAGGTGAATAAGTATCTCCATTATTTCTGGTCCATACCATTTGCTTCTTTCACCGTCTCACTTTGTTAATTTTTTGGTGACTTTGAGCTGTTTTTCTGCTGTAGCACAATATGAACATATCTGTTTTCCTCATTTCCCTTCATATGCATAACTTCTCTCTCTCTCTCTCTCTCTCTCTCTCTCTCTCTCTCTCTCTCTCTCTCTCTCACACACACACACACACACACACACACACACACACACACACACAAACAAACACACATAAATACTGTTTTAATGACCCTAAACTTCGTGCTTATTTCATCCATTTTTCTGGCTCAGTTTCCTCTCTGCTTAGTGTTCCTCACATTTCTCATTCTTTTTCCCCCTTTTTCTCATCACCTTGCAGAGTATACTGTTTCCAGTTTTTTACCATTTCTGTAGCTTCCATCTCTAGCCTTTCCATATTTATTACGTTCACTAACAGCTTATATTTACCATTTCCATTCCTCTCCATTTTCAAGCTGGTGTTAGAAGAGAAAGAGAGTAATTTGTGAGTCTTCAAATCTTATCAACGCACTGCACAGTTCTACAGAAAATCTCATTACGTCATTCAGTAATATGGTGTCTTCTATTTAGTATATTCTTATTACCTCCCGGTGATTTTATGTATATTAGGAAAAGTTCGGAGTTTGGTGGTTTTATTTAACTGGTCTTCTATAAACGTTTCAGTATTGGTGCGCCATTCCAGACTGTTAGAATACGAAAATGAGTCGTTGGATTAAAAAGTTAAAACACTGCCACTGTGCTTAGTCCTTCCCTGTTCCTCCTCACTTCAGCACTGGTGATGTGTTTGCGTCACCTGGGTGCAACACTTTACAGTAAGTGTTGGCATCACTTTACAGGGGGCCGCAGTACTAATTAGCATCAGAGCCTTTGTAACTCCTCTTTCTCAGCGATTTATTTTGTACATTATACCTTAATATTCCTCTTGTATTTTACTGGTGATAATTATGTCGATGTTAAGCAGATATACATTACTTACAAGAGAAAGTAATGTGTAAGGCAAAAAATAAACAGCCAAGGCTAAGGCCCTACGAAGTCTCATATGTCACCCACAGTGCTGACCTAAAGCACAGCGTCTTTTTATGTTGTTTCTACATTGCAATATGGAACACAATAACCCTTTCATTAAGTATTTGTTTTATTACTAATAAAGTCAGACACTTCCTATAAGCTTAGGAGAAACTTTATGAATTAGAGAGGGTTAGGTTTAGCTGTCACTGACCACTTCTCAACAAGAGGCCGTCCAAAGGATTAATATAATTACTTGGAAATACTAAGAATATATCAGCAGAATACGTCACCTTCTGTAAGAGGTTAATGTAAGAATAGCATAACCTGGACCCAGAAGTGTTGGTTGGGGATGTGCAGATTAATTACGTCGCTTTACGGCTCCAAGGCCAGCCCGCCACCAGGGGCTATAAAATACCAACGACACGGTTTAATTTCACTCGAAAAAAGCACATGGGGCGAGGTGATGAGTGGGTCGTGGGCGGGTGATGAGTGGGACGTGGGTGGGATGGTGAATGGGAAGTGGGTGGGGTGGTGGATGGGTCGTGGGTGGGGTGGTGGATGGGTCGTGGGTGGGGTGGTGGATGGGTCGTGGGTGAGGTGATGAGTGGGTCGTAGGTGGGGTGGTGGGTGGGTCATGTTCGGGGTGATGAGTGAGTCGTGTTCGGGGTGAATGGAGGGTCGTGGGCTGGGTGGTGGGTGGGTCATGAATGGGGTGATAAGTGGTACGTGGGCAGGGTGATGGGTTGGTCGTGAGAAAGGTGATGGGAAGGAAGTGGGCGAGGTAATGGGTGGATCGTGGACGGGGAAATGAATGGATCATGGGTAGGGTGATTGATGGCTTATGGTCGTGGAGATGGTTGAATCGTGGGCGTGGTGATGGATGCGTCGTCGATGAGGTGATGGATGGGTCGTGAGAGTATGATGGGTGGTTTATGGGGGGGATGATAGGTGGGTCGTGGCTCGGAGATGGATGACTTGTGGCGTGGAGGTGGGTGACAGGTGGGGGGGATGATGAGTGACTCGTGGGCGGGTTGAGAGGTGACTCGTGGGTGGAGTGACGGGTGGGTCCTAAGAGAGGTGATGGGAGGGTCGTGGGAGATATAATGGGTGGGTCATGGGCAGGGTAATAGGTGTGTCGTGCAAGGTTTGGCGGGTGAGTTGTGGGCAGGGTGATGGGTGGGTGATGGGTGGGTTGTGGGTGTGGCGAAACGATGGGTGAAAAAATGAACAAGTGTGATCACTTTCTTCACATTACCTTTCTACTATCATTCAGTTTTTCATGCAAACACTGCTTCACTGTCATACACGGTTTTTCTTTTTCTCCCACTTTTTTTTAGTGTTTCGCTCATCCATTTTATTATAACTTTATCCACAAGAGGGTCCTGTAAAGGAAATGATAATTATGACAGCCGAGGTTAATTTATCATGGGTATAAATATCATTTTGAAACTGTAGTTATTATCTGCTTAATATAAACTACAGCTTAATCAGCATAAACAAAACATATCAGAGTCATTACTAATAACGCGAAAAAATGTTCAGACATACATATAACCAATCATCCCAGCTTCATCGGCAACATTTCTCATTAGGTGAATAATCAATCACTTATAGGTAGTATTTTCTGAGTGCAATGAATGGCGAGGGATTGTGTTATCAATGGTAATGGTATGAACAGTAGCGACAGAACTTGTTTCACAAACAGCTGCAGTAATCCGTCCTGTCATATACAATGAAATGATTATGCTACCATCGATGAGGCCACTTAGGAGTGAGATGTACAGTCGGAGTGAGTGACAGTTTTTTTTTTTCTTTCACTGTGCATATATATTCCTTGGGTAAATATTATGGTAGTTTATATGATTATGTCCAGGATGCCGTCAAGAAGACGGCGTTCACGTACGCATGTGCGCATTAATATACATTAATAACTAGACACTGGCACAGACTTTGGTCGAATCACATGACCCTGTTCCATAAGTGATGTACTGTTCGGCTGTCAACCAGTCTTGAGACATCCTGGCCACATTTAACCCTATGTTGGACATATCTTCAATGGCCCTTTCACCACTGAAAGGAGTCATATGTACCAGATTATGGCTCCAGGCAAATGAGTACATTCGCATCGATATGTAATTTCAATCGTATGAGGTAAATGAGACGTTCCACTATATCTACTTACCCACATACAGGAAAGCAAAGGAAAATAAATAGTGGTCTCTTTTCAAAGGAGTTTAATTCCAGTACAGAGACTCTTGTACGACAAGGAATAACCAAACAATCAGCATAATAACGTATCTTTGGCCCACCGTCGGGAAATGATATAAACATTCCTGACATGGCAAGGCAGTCACACCGCCTGGTACATTCCAACCATAATGTACCGTTAATGATGAAAGATTTTTCAACAGTATATTATGCCAACTATATATAAGTCTCCGCAGCCTCCGAAGCTAAGAATGAATGATATAAGACTTGCACCATGAGGATGACATTAATTACCCACTCCTCTTATGTACCTTGATCCTATATAAAATGGTTGGTCTCATCTAAAACATATATTTGACATTCGCTATCTTTGAGTATGTTAAGCGATATTGCACTGAGTTTCATTGTAAATTACCCTTCCTTCCATTTCACAGTCCCAACCAGTCCCTTTCATTACACTGCCTTTTTTCATGCCCAGCTATTATACATGTACGTTGACACAGAATCATGACTGACTAAGCGCAGCTGGAAAATACAGGTAAATCATATGAAGTGACAAATCATAATGTGATCACCATATATCGTCCACCGGACATTTCCTTTATTCAATTCTACCTGTAAAATATAATTATCTTGAGAAACAGTAAAATTTGCCAGCATCTGTACATCTCACATCTCTCGCTCCTCATGCATTCATGGTGCGTCTGAAATTTACAGCAAATTACAAACATTGTACGTAATGGTATTAGTGTTACTCAGACTGACTGAGAATATTGTACTGCAGATATTAAAACTGAATTTATTTTAGCTCTTTATGTAGAGAAGAGATCGAGCCCGTAATTGTCAACAAGCCATTAACTTGTACCTCTTTGTATGCTATAGGAAGCAGCTGAGTTGATTTGCTGTACATATAACCTGAACGTTAATTAACCTCTTTATTACGCTTATATTTCATTTTAGTCAACGGGAATCAATTTCATTCAGCTCAGAAGACGTTTTATGAACTGAAGAAGTAAGAAACTATCTCCAATGAACTTCTATATCTATCTATCTATCTATCTATCTATTTCTCTCTCTCTCTCTGTCTCTGTCTCTGTCTCTCTGTCTCTCTCTTTTTTTTTCTCTCTCTCTCTACTTATACTGTATATAAACAGAAGATGAATAGAGGAGGAAAAACAAATTATTTAAAATAATTCATAAATCAAACCAGAGATGTCCGCCATTCGTAAGCAATATGTAACAGTTGAAATTATACTGCTGTAGGTTGTAGTTTCGGAGGAACCTATTCTGGGGAAGCGAGTTCCAATCAGAAGCAGCTTGGGAAATACATGGAATTCTCGTAGGCAGAGCTTCTGCAATATGGCAGTGTAACAGTCCAGTCATGAGTGTTGCCAGATTCCCGTGTAGCACAAAGGAAGGCACTGAGAGGTGGCACAATGGATACAACTCCGTCTGGGCATTTGCCATAAAAGTATCTGTAAAATGTAAAGTAATGCAACTGAGGCAACATTCTGTCGTACTTGTAGAGGTGCTACTGTATTTTAATTGTTGCTTTATTAATTAATCTTATAACTTTGTTATGAATGCTGTCCGGTTTCAGTGCAGACTTTCCACATCCACTCTACATGGGTGAGCAATATTCATTCTGAGAGTGCATATTACTTTTGTAAATCACTGTTAACTGCTTGTCAGTGGAAAGGTTACGGATTCTGTATAGTAATTCAAGTTTCTCTGAGGTTGTTTTAGCAAGTGATTAAACAAGTGAGGTCCACCTGACGGTACTGTTAAGCGGAACACCAAGACTTTCAACACGTTTAGAGACTAGAATACTGGGTACACTGAATGTAATGTAGGATGGCTGTGCTGAGTTGGGATGTAAAGGAGCTGTGAAGCGTTGTGCCATCTGCATGTAAGTGAGTGGAATGATGGGTGACATACACGAGATCATTAATATGAACGAGGAACTGATTTGGAGCCAGGACTGATCTTTGTGGCACACGCGCATTAACTGGGTGGAAATTTGAATTTACGTCAAGTTGCTGAGATATGAGATCACTGACACAAAAGGTGATAGGCATAGGACGGAAGCTTGGTTAACTGGGAAATGTGCCAGACTTTGTCACAAGTTTTGGAAATATCAAGGGCTACTGCATGGGTTTCTCTATATTGGTCAGTTGACTGATGGATGGTATGAGTAGTGAGATTGAGTATATCAACGGTCAGTCTTTAGTGGCAAACATCATACTGTCTCTCAGTATTTAAGTTGTTAGATTCAGTATGTTTAACAATGTTCTTATTAATGACAGTCTCAAGTACTTTATCAAGAGAAGATTTGATAGCTATGGACCTGTAATTATAGGGATAAAAGAACTTCCTGTCTTTTGAAGTGGGTGGATTTTGGCTTCATTCCAGGAATCAGGGAATGTAAAGAACGTAAGCACTGTCTGAATCACTTAGTTAGAACAGGAGTAAGTCCTGAAGAACACTTTTTAAAAACTATGGGAAGAATTCCGTCTGAACCCGGAGTTTTGTTGGTTGGTAAATTGTCTATGATTGACTTGCATGTCCAATCCGTACCGAATTTTTAGTGCAGCAATTTCGTGGGAGTCAAGTTCTAATACAAGAGCGTTCTGATTGATTTCCTCTAAGACAGAATTTCTGGCAAACGTACTGGCAAGAATGTAGGCTTTTGCACGATGGTCATAATTCAAGCCATCAAAATTGCTGGGAGGTTCTTCTTTGTTCACATGAGGGTTAATTATTGTATGTGGATTCATTTTCTTACTGTATTATCAGTTAACACGAGTCAACTACGGACATCAAATAATTAAGAGCGACCGAGCACAGCAAGCGAAGTGAGCTAGCATAGCGAAACGATGTTTACCCTACGTTCAGCTGAGAAATGAGCGGCCCGACACGACCCGGCCGGGCCAGATACACGGCCTGACAGCGATGGTTTTCAGGGGCTACCAACTTTTCTACTATGTGACATAGAAAAGAGATTCTTTTAGCAGGTGGTAAATACATTCAATAACTTTTGTTTTTAGCTATACAATTATTCATGAGACCAAGTAACCCTTAGGAATCTCAGCTTTCCAGGGAACGTACCGAGGACTTCAATTGACATACTTCACTATGAAATCAAATTAAAAATGATTTTCTGTTGTAACACTAAATTTTCTTGCATGAATTCTAACAACTGGGTATCGGATATTACGCTCACAATTCTACATGAACGTTTTCTTTCAATGTTTTGGGAAACATTGAAAGAAAATCAGCAAGGGTAATCGCCGGTTGCCCCATTTCTGGAATTTATCATTTAGTCAATAGTCAAGCGTATATCGACGCAGTTCGTTGACACGGCAAGTCGGGAGCAGAGAACTGAACGCTACGTGTGTGATAAATGCAACGGCGCCTCACTATATCCACGCCCAGAGAGAATACAAGAGACAGAAAACGAGAGAAAGTGTATATTTTAGCTCAATTATTCTTCTGTTATTGCTCAACTACCTCGCAAGAAATAATGAAACTTTACACCACGGTGAAGTTATGATAGGCGTATGTAGTAACGTTTGCTCGCTTGTCACGCGCACACAAAGTGCACTTTACTGGTGATATACCGATCTGTTTACCATGCAGCAATAAGGAGGTTTAGCTATCCATGTTATTCAAACGAAATTCTCGTTTCACCGTGGAACACTTTCTTTTTCATGTTAATTTGAACACTCAGTCTTTCCCATTTAATACCACTGTTAAAAATATAATACAGTACATCATAAGTTTTGTGACACTAATAAACTCACCATCTTTCATAATTAGCGCACCCGTTTGTCAGCAAAACACTAATTAGGGTCATGACGAGAGTTCTCCATTCCACTCACCATAAGTGGTTTACTCCGTGTGGTAATTAAAGCTGACGAGGCACTTATGATTCATGCAAGGACTGCAGGTTAATCACCGCTGCATGGAACTATGACGTTTAATTTTACATATTTACCTGGATTGTAACAAGCCAATTGTATAAGGACGGAACATGCTTCTTTGTTGTTGTTGTCACTTTTGATGTTGTTGTTGTTGTTGATGATGTTGTTGATGTTGTTGTTGTATATTCAAGGATAAAACTCTGAAATGATCCTTTGCTTTCCTGCCCATTCCTCATAATTCGCCCCATCATTTTTTTGCACTTATAAACCGAACTTAAACAGTGGATGTCTTCAAAGAGTATTCACGTCCTGCCTTGCCCCACTACTAACCATCATCTTAGCCCGTCCCACCTAAACCATCTTATCTCTTCCCACCCACTTCTCTCCGTCAATCCCATCAATTTTTCCTCGTGACTTTAGTCTGCTCCGTACCTGTCTATGAACAATCTTGAGTTCCTGAAAATACAATAATAATAAAGCAATTCTTTTCTCCTGTCTGACCCACAGTTCTCCTGCCGTGTATCCAAAGCGAAAATGCACAAGGATTACAGGGTCAGGGTAAATAGTTCTATTACTACTGTCTTTAGCCTACTTTTATAAAAGTTGGACACCCAAAGAAAGGCTCATGGAGAGTGGAAAGAGACGGTTCCTCAATGGTCAGGTCATCCAAATTTTTAAATAAAGTTGTTTGATCCATTATCAGACCGAATATTGTCACACAATATTCCCATGCAATTGGGAATGCAAGTAAGTGCTGAACTTATTACTCTCATGAAAAAAATCGCTTTCATCTGTCCACAGTCATAACAATGTTAAAAGACTACTTCGGTAAGCTGTGAAAGCAATGACATTCAAGATTTAAATGATGAATATTTCCTATGTGACAACGATGACAGAAACAAACTAGAATGGCACAAGTAGAGTGCATACCTCCGCCAAGGCCCAACATGCAGTTCCTTTTAATTCAGTCAAGTCTAATCCAATATGGAAAAAGACTACCCCCCTATAAAAGCATATTTAAACCCACTAGATCCGGATTTTATATGGATCCGTTTCAAACTGTACACATTCGTAGATACCAACATCCTAAATATGCCTGATTTTTTTTCATCAAGATCCATGCAATAATCACTGAAAAATTTGCGAAAATGTCGAAAAATGCCCTATCTCACAATGTTAAAGAAAGTGAAAAAAAAAAAAAAAGTCCTGGATCCGCACATTTATACAGATCCGCACCAAAACTTATGGAGTCAATTCTGGGCCAAGGCCCATTCTTCTACGAAGTTTCGTGGAAATCCGTCCACTAGTTTTTATGTAATCTTGCTCACAAACGAACCAACCAACAAACAAACGGACAGGGGTGAAAACATATCCTCCTTGGCGGAGGTAATAATAAAACAGACATCTATGTATTCTGAAAAAAAATTCGGGTGCTGGTGAATATTTGCTGAAGGTAGAGATTTAGCCATACTAGAGTTTCATCGATAATGGAGAGGATGTTGTCCTGTCACGTATGGTAAGAAGACCCAAATTATCATCATGTCTGATGAAAATTAGTTTTGTGGTAGTAATTCAGAGCTATTAATACAAAATGTTGGTAAAAAGCCAACAGACGAGGTATTACACTCGCTCAGGGAGGTGAAGCACGCAAAACATGTAGCACAGATGGCAAGAGCTCTCATTTCAGCGAAGTAAGGTACAATGACAGAACTGAGACATTTTTTACAGCGTTTCTCAACACTGTATACAAAGTTTGTGTAATATAAGTCACACTAAACAACGTCTCCTTGTGAGGGGTGAGCAGTTAGAAGCTATGAGGCGAGACAACACAAGGTCCTCGTTCCAAATTTATTATAATATGCCTCTTAAAAGTTAATGATCGAACACGGGAATATATATACAGCCTCTAGACAGCCTGATGATGGTCCGGTGTGACAGTAACGTAGACTTTGATCTAAGGTAACGCCTTGTGGCAATATTTGTATGTATAAATAACTAATTACCTGCGATAATCTAGGATAAACGTACCGGTAACTGAAGTATAATAATATAGTCTCTCCATTCTGTTAGAAGCCTGCGACCATTATCCTCTTTATTAATAAGATCCTCTGACTTGGATCTTTTATCACCCACACAATGAAGCGACCGCTGGAATCTACCTCTCCTTCCAGCCTCTTCCAGCACCCATGCCACCCACCCTTACCTCTCCTTTACATTCTTATATCCGACCACCCAACCTATTCTCCTCTTACCAAGTCTTTCCTCTTTCACAGCTCTACCTTACCTATTTTCTACGATCTTTCATTTATCCCACCACCTATCTTTACCAAGTAACTCTCCTTACCTTTCCGTTCCATTCCATCACCCCAGTCTATTTTGCCCATAGCAGTATTTATACTACAGTATTACCCTTCCAGCTTCACTCTGTCCCTTTCAATAAGCCAACCTGTTTAGTGCATTCTATCCTGCCCCTTAATGTCATATGTTTAATATTCATCTCGCACCCTCTCCTTCTGTTCCAGCCTTATTCTGCCCTTGGAGGGTGTTTGCATATTCGAAAGCAAACGTAGTCTGCAACCTAGATTTCCTGAGTTCGATTCATGGACTGACTCTGAAATTTTTCGCCAAAATCTGCTCTTCCTCATTCTGTTCGGCCCTACTAGTAGATCTGAAAATGGGATTTAAATTGTAAATTCGACGGTTGCGTGTTGTGGCCTGAGGAAAGACTGGGATTTATGAGAAAGTGGGTGACTGCCTTAATGACCCTAGTGTAGCCGATAAGCATTAATGTCAGCCTTCTTCTTCTTTTTCTTCTGCTTCTTTATCTTCTTCCTCTTCGTCTTTTTCTTCTTCCTGTTCTTCTTCTTTTGTTAATATCCCCATTTCCAGACATGACATCAGCTCCCAGTTCAGGTCTTGCCTGCTCCCTTCCCACTCCTGGCACTTTACTCCTGCCCTGCCGCTCTCTATTCTGACTCTCCCTTTCGTCCCGTTTTAGTCCATTTCTTTTCCACACCATTCAAACCTCCCCCGCCTTTACATACTTTCATGTTGGTGTGCTGCCTCCAATGCCGGCATTACAGTACGTTAAGGTACGGAGTACGGAATGGTACGATTGATATTTAGTCAACATGTACGGCACGGAATTACGGTACGATATTCTCCTCGAAGTACGGTATGGTACAATTCAGATACGGTACGGAAAAATGGGCAAAATTCCGTAGGTACCGTACCGAACACCAGGCTTAAAAACACGAACATGCAGTTATTAATGTCTTTGTGGCTTCAGTAAGTGCATTAGTAAATCTCGACCTTTCAGTTTTTCAGTTAATATCATGGCGTATATATATATATATATATATATATATATATATATATATATATATATATATATATATATATATATATATATATATATATTGTACATGAAATTCCATTCATTAACAGCCATACTGTCCAGCCGGGCCAGCCTTTTCCCCATCTGTGCCATATAAGTACATTCATTAGCTGTGATCAGTTCCATATAAGTATATTCATTAGATATTTTGAGAATAGAGACAGAGAATAAGAGTTTTTCAGTTATAATATTATACTTTAACGCTAGGTGTGGGGTCTAAGTATCATGGATGGTTAGACTCATCTATAATTTGTTTCTACTTACATAATATTTGCTCAAAACCTGATGTTATATTCTACACGATTATTATGCATTATAATACTGGGAAGAATTGCTGTATAATAAGATTTTTCTTTATATATATATATATATATATATATATATATATATATATATATATATATATATATATATATATATATATATATATATATATATATGGAATATTTAATTTTTAAGGAAGCTATATTTGCAAATTTCTAGGATTATATGGCGGTCAGAATTACATTTTTTACCTCTTACTGTTTAATCGTTGATATATTTTAAATTAATGTCTGTCTGATTTCAAAATAATGAGTTAAAATATGTATGGTTAGATTATTTTCCTGTCTTGATTATGAGAGTTAATAAAAGAATTGTTTCAAGCTTATCTTTCCTATCCGATGCCAAACACTACTGCTAGTAACATGGTATGAATATTTTCTTTTCATTGTGGATAATATGAAGTTTGCTGAATAAAAGTTTATACATACTTGCCCTTGTCAACATCGCCAAATCATCTTGCATGGCTCTAATCAATAAAATATACTAGCAAAATATGTTTTATTAATCACAACAATTAAATATCTTACGTCTATCTAGAACAGAAAGTGAACAGTAATAATGATTACTATTATTATAATTTTGTTATCATTATATTTACTGATCATTATTATTATTATTATAACAACTGAAATTTTTTCATGCTATAGGCTAATTTTATTTTTTTCCAGTCAACACATCACATTTACAGTACATCTGCAGTCACTTCTTAAATGTTCCATTGCATATCCACACATGTACTCCAGTAAAATGTTCATAAATAGAGAATTATATTGACGTAGAATAATTTTGCTTATGGTACGATAAAGGTATAGAATTACGGTACGGTATTTTTTCCGTACTGTACGGTACAGAAAAATAATTGAGGGCACGGTACGAAATTACGGTACGG
Source organism: Coenobita brevimanus (assembly GCF_032717465.1). Classification (NCBI taxonomy): domain Eukaryota; kingdom Metazoa; phylum Arthropoda; class Malacostraca; order Decapoda; family Coenobitidae; genus Coenobita; species Coenobita brevimanus. The sequence goes on from NC_136976.1 coordinate 24,080,336, forward strand.
TATTGCAGCCAGGTGCGAAGTACGGAAAAACATTCCTTACCGTAATCCTACCGTACTACCAGCCTTGGCTGCCTCTAAGTGGTTCCCTTTCAGCCACACCGTTTTTATTTTTCTACATGTACTTTTAAGTTTTCCATAGCGCTCCTCCCCTTTCTCAGTTAACTTGGCAAAATTCATATGCATTGAGACAAACACACACGCACGTGAAAACTAGCACAACATTGCCTAACACACACACACACACACACACACACACACACACACACACACACACACATTCTTACTACCGTCACGGTTCATCAGAATTCCCAGAACACTTACATAACGCCTAAAGACCTTCCTCTTCTCCATTGTCTCCACTGTCCTTTGTTCGCAACCGCCTGTCGTGCCTTCTCCTTTCCATTACAGTGCATTATCCTCAACACAAACGTCGCCCTGAAAGTCTGACTATTATTACTAAAACGTCTCTAATTCTTCCAGCACCAATACACTGCCTCTACCTACCCGCTTTTCACTACGCACGTTTCTTTGTCTTTCATTTTTTTTTTTTTTTCATATATTTTCCCTTGCCCTGAAAGCAGATATCATTACTAACCTCGCAGCAACTTATTTTCCTCTCCGTTCCCACACTCACCAGCTTTCCTCAGTCCAGTCTCATTCTTTTTTCAGCCTTTCTCTACGCTTTGCCATCAGATTATCCACTGCGCGACTGTGTATTCTATTTTACACTTCATTTTCTTCTACTTCCTCCTCACTTTTCTCTTGATATTTTTTTGTCCATCTCTCCTGCTTACTCAATATTCCTGACAATAGAGGCTTTGTTCCCACGACAACATGATGAAGAGGCCTTGATCCATTTACTTTGTTTCACCTCACCGTCCAGGCTGCCTCCACCCAATACATGCTTACATCAGCTATTCTCTACTCCCTTTTTATCTCAAGATTCCGATAATACTCGACGTAGAAAGTGGACAACCAAGAAATTTTGATTAACTAAACGTATATTTTACCAACTCAAGCTTATTTAGTGAAAAATAAAAATACTTAAAGTGTGGTAGAATGCATCATATTTTTCCATGCCAACAGAAATGAAGATACTGTACTTACCAGGGAAATCATAACAGACGATAATGCAGTACAGTATAAAAGACGCGCACTCAGTCGTGAAGAAAAGCAACATTATTTAGGGAAATGAGGAAACACGGCGCATAAACTGAGGATTAAAATTATGTAAACTAATGAGCGAGCGGTGGAGCCTTTGACTTACACATTTCTTTCTCCCTATCTTGACATGGCGAGCGTTTTCTTTCTTGGATTACTGAGCAATAAGGGATGACAGATAAGACTCATGCACGTTCCCTTTTATCACTCTATAACGAAATTCCCGTCTGTTCTAAAAGTAGTTGCTTCTTCTTTTTTTCCATTTCCCAAGACGATAAGAAAATATGATAAGTATAAACAGGTAATCGGAATTTGCTATTTTTCTAATTTAAACATTTCCCTTACACCCTGCAATCAGACAGCGGTTTAATTTTCTTCCGTCAACAATCACATCGTAATGTTTAAATGCGGAATGACCAGTAATATCAACTGTTTTTTCTACCGTATTCTTTCTACTACCAAACGATTTTATTCAGCTGAGAAAGGATCTATATGAGTGACAGTACAGACGAAGGATGTGTATATCAGACTTCTCCAATTTGAAATGTCACCCAAAAGCTGAATAAAGTTGATTAGAGATAGAAACAGTAAAACGAATATCACACCACCGAATTGAAAGGTTTAAATGAGTTAATGATGGTTGTATTAGTTCCACCACGTCAAAAAGTCTTCCCTGAGCTGGCGGGTTTAGCTGATTAAAGTTATCTGGAAAAATAAAGAATAAACTATGAACGACGTTCTCGGCTTGAAGGAGTAGAGCTGAATATAATCGTATGAAGATGGATAGAATATTATTTAAAAAAAAATCGTCCGCGAGTAGAAGGGGATAATTCGTACTCTGAGAGCCGTTACAAAAAAAAAAAAAAAAAAGAACAAGAAGAAGAGGAAGAAGAAAGAGTAAGTCATCATTGTTGACCAAACTTGTTAAACTTTACGTAATATTATTTCTCGCTGACGTTTCAGGTACGAAACGTAATTGGCAGGTAATAAACTCACTTGGGCAAACTTCACAGTGGACTGAGTATCATTAGGGGGGCTGGGGGATTGATGGGGAGGGGAAAGGAAGTAAGGATGGAAGAGGGGAGAAAGTAAGGAACAGGTGAGGGTACAGAAAAGGAGAAAGGACGGTGGGGATGTGGAGGGAGAGGGAGGATGAGGAGAGAGAAAAGAGAAAAGGGACGAGGGGAAAGGAGACCGATGGAGGAAAAGGAGAGAGACAGGGGAAGAGGAGTGAGCATGGGAGGTTAATTTAGATGAGAGGAGATTTTTTTTTTTTTTTAATAACAGAACAGAGGAAGGAAAAACAAATGAATATAAAAAATAATTCTTACACCAGATTACTGGTGTCCACTGTTCATAAAATATCTGTAACAGTTAGACTTGAACAGCTGTAGGTTGAAGTTTGGAGGGAAGCAATTCTGGGGAAGCGAGTTCCAAAGAGATGCAGTACGGGGAATGAAAATATTCTGATAGGCAGAAGTTCTGCAATATGGCTGAGTGACATTCCAGTCGAGTAGCACAAGGGAAGGCATGGAGAGGTGGCACCATGGACGCAACTTCGTCTGAGCATTTGCCATAAAAATATTGCAAAATAATGCAAGGGAGGCAACATTCCTTCTTACTTGCAGGGGAGGTAGTTTATTTGTAATGGCAGGGTTGTTAAAAATTCTAACAGCCTTGTTCTGAATTTTGCCTAATTGTTTTAATGCAACCTTTCCACATCCATTCATGCTGAGCAATGTTCAAAACTGAGGACGCACATGATTCTTATAAATTAAAGCTAACTGCTCGTCAGTGAAGAAGTTACGGACTCTGTACATTAGTTCAAGTTTCTTTGAGGCGGTTTTAGCAAGTGATCTAACATGAGAGGTCCAGCTGAGGGCATTGGTAAGTGAGACGCCGAGAATTTCAGTACTTTTGGAGATGGGAATATTAGTAGTATTGAAGGTAATATACGAATCTGGCAATATCTGTCTATTAGCAAATTGTATATATTTAGTTTTACTAGCGTTAATATGAGACAAGGTTGTTTTGTCCCCATTCACTGATCGTAGATAGGTCTTGATTTATGGAGATGGCTGTACTGAGATGAGAGGTAGAGATATCAGACTTTGTAAATGGGTCTCTAAATTTGAATGAACTATGTAGTGTTGAATCATCTGCATATGAGTGAATGGGATTATGGGTGACAGATAAGAGATCATTAATATGAACCAGAAACAGGGTTGGCGCCAGAACTGATCCCTGCGGCACGCCGGCATTAATTGAGTGGGAGGATAGCAGGGAGGAATATATTAAGAGAGAAGAGGAGAGGAAGGAAACGGGTAAACCAAGAGTGACGATGTGAAACTACAAATGTTAGAGACAAGTAGTAACAAGGAAAGGTTAACACACCCAGACTCGTGTGACCAACTGTGGTGTAAGTATAATCATCTGGCATCACCTGGAATAAAACAGTGGATAATTTTCTTTTTAATGACTAGGATAATAGCCATTTTTAAAGGCTCATATGACTTACTTAGTTGAATTAAATCATATGGTATTGAATAGAACAAAAGATAAATATTGTCCCAACTATGAGAGAACTAAAGGTTGGTACGAAAAAGAAAATTATCTCTAGGAAGTAGAGAATTGCAGGGTATTAGGACTTAAGAGAATGTTTGCCCAGTCATGCTATATACAGATGATTTTATTCACCTCTGGATAGATTGGTTTTACTAGAAGGGCTAGATGTACGTTTTATTTATCCACTCCGTACAAAAGCCCTCCCCTAAGCTTGATGAAATCGTCTGGAGGCAGGAAGGATAAAATCGGAAGTACGTCATCAGATTCACAGGTTTGAAAGAAAGGAGGATATGAACGAAGGAAAAGGGGAAGATTTCGGAGATCTGGTGAGATAACAAGAATGAGAGTGGGTGCAATATGAGAAAAAAAACTTTGCTAGAAAAAACTACACACACACACACACACACACACACACACACACACACACACACACACACACACACACACACACACACACACACACACACACACACACACGAGCTCTTTTCCGTTACTATTATATCCTGGAATCGCACAGTGAAAAATGTATATACTGTATACTTTTTTATGATAAATGGTCCTGCAGGACAAAAGTGTCCGCTGTAAAGGGATTCCAGTGAAGCCAGTTTACGCTATTCGCTCTGAAATATCATAAAAACTGGGGCAGTTTATCACAGCACAGACTTGGTTTATAATTTTTTATAAAAACACGGTGCGACAATATGACAACATTTATAAGAGAATTTTTACTTTATATTCACGCTTTCCAGCTTTGCATTGTTTTGATACCGCATGCATAAAGTTTGTGACGTTTGTATAATCTTGTCACAATTTTGAGTGATTTCAGGCAACCATTATCTTTGCTCAATAGTCAAATTTCACCTCAACCCTGAAGAATTATAACCACAAAAGGAAATGTTGTTTATTAGGGAGAAGTAATGGTGTCTACTTCATATAACAACTTTACAAAATGCGGGTACACTTGTCATTATTTTTTAACAACTCAAAAGGCTGTGATAAAACACTTCATGGATGACCGGGCGCTGCAGATTTTGAATACAGGAAAGTCTTGATTGTCATCATCTGGAGTACATTCCAGTCTCCTCCCAGATGAATAATAAAATCTGCTATCGTACCGTGAACCTGTGTTAATAAGTCTTGCTTAGTCAAAATGTTTGACAGAGAGAGAGAGAGAGAGAGAGAGAAAGAAACTCATTGCACCTTATATCTAGATTGCCGATCAAAAGTTTTATTTACTGTTTTATAATAATAGATCAGCAAGGGAACCCGGCGTTGCCCGGGAGAAAAAGACGAACACACTAATCCTATTTATTCTAGTTCAATCTTTCTCTCTACTCCACAAAGACCATGTACCTCTTAAGCTTTTGAAGAGGGATTATAAGAGGTCCAGGAACTTTCTGTTTCAGCTTTCGCCGACTGACGCACAGTATTTGTGCGCACTTGTTTATTTTTACCAGTGACCTAAAATTACCTCCGACCGGTCACCTCAAATAACCTTGGAGGTCAACCTCACATAGCCTATGTCTGAACTGGAGGTCATGTGAGTCTCCATGCCAAAAACTGGGCTGCAGGGGTACTCAGCGTTGCCCGGGCCAAAATGGCGAACACTACCAATGACCTCAAATGACCCAGATCTGAATTTTGACCCGCTAAAACCATCATTGGGTCACCCTGATTCAGAATACATATGGGTCTGGGGGTTTGGGTGTGATTGAAGGACAAACAAAGAAACAAACAACGCGGCTCTTTTACATCTATAGACTAGCAGGGGTACCCGGCGTTGCCGAGCCAAAAAGGCGAGCACTCTAATCCTATTTGTTCTAGTTCAGTCTTTCTTGCTACTCCACAAGACCATGTAGCTGTTATGCTTTTGAAGAGGGATAATAAGAGGTCCAGGAACTTTCTATTTCGGCTTTCGCAGACTACAGCACAGTATTTGTGCGCACTTGTTTACTATTACTGGTGACCTCAAACGACCTCGGGCCGGTGATCTCAAATGACCTCGGACGTCAACCTCACATAGCCTATGTCCGAACTGGAGGTCATGTGAGTCTCCACGCCACAAATTGGGATGCCGGGGTGCCCGGCGTTGCCCGGGCCAAAAAGGCGAACACACTACCGGTGACCTGAAATGACCCAGATCTGAATTTGACCCCCTTTAAACCATCCTCGGGTCACCCTGATTCAGAATATACATGGGTCTGGGGGTCTCTGGCCCTTGGTTTGGACGTGACAGAAGGACAAACAAACACCGCGGTTCTTATATATATATATATATATATATATATATATATATATATATATATATATATATATATATATATATATATATATAAGAAAGGTTGCTGGTTCTTTGAAAGCAGTGATAAGAAACAGGGAAGTGAGCATGGAAGTGAAAAAGTTACTATATGACAGTATTGTGATACCAACTCTAACGTATGGAAGTGAAGCTTGGACGTTGTTGGAAGGACACAAGTCGAGTGAGAGCAGTGGAAATGAGTTATTTAAGAGGAGCCTGTGGAGTCACATGGAGAGACAGGCTGACGAATGAGGATATAAAGGAGCGTTGTGGTGTGGATGTGGATGTGATAGGAAGCGTTATGAGGAACACACTGAGGTGGTTTGGCCATGTGGAGAGGATGGAGGGTGAAAGACTGACGAAGAGAGTGTATGTGAGTGAGGTGGAAGGGGGAAGAGGGAGGGGAGCCCGAGGATGAGATGGAGGGATGGGATGGAGAGGTATATGAGAGAGGGGGGTGTGAGTTGGGAGCAGGGCAGTGAAAGGGCGGGGACAGAGCGACTTGGAGGCGATTTGTTTGTGGCCACCCCAAACGGGATTGAGGCGTCTGGCAATATATAGATATATATATATATATATATATATATATATATATATATATATATATATATATATAGTGAGCCTCTGCGGTACAGTGGTAGAGTGTGCGTTTCATACACGGGTGAGCCAGGGTTCGCGCCCCGCCAGGGTGGTAAACTTTGGGAGTGTTCACCCGGCCACGTACTGCATTGGCGGACACAAGGGGTGCTGTGGTTGAATCAATGCCACATACTATAAAGTATGCTTGCACCCAGTAGGCTTGTGGGGGTCGATTACACTTGGTTCACAGACTACACACACATACAAAACCACTCCAACACTACAATTACACTTACAAGCACTTCTCACCCTACTGTACATACAATCTCTACCAGACAGCCTAAGCCACTTGGTAGAGATACATTGGCTGTATCGTCCCGACTTCGATCGGGATAGGTCGGTCCTGCAGTGGATACTCAAACGGCTGATGATATATATATATATATATATATATATATATATATATATATATATATATATATATATATATATATATATATTCCCTGAAAGCACCCAAAACATCGGAAAAGCACTAGTATATCAGCTGTGTAATTACGGCAAGATTGTATGTACAACAACGGCTATCTAACTTAAGGATTTTTAGTGGCGGTCGCGCAATAAAGATAACAAACAACGGAACAATGAATTCAGAAACGAAAATTGAGTCACTCCACAGAAGAGAGATGGTGCAACATTGTATGCGAGCTGGAGAATCTATCTACCTATCTGTTCATTTGTCTATTTGTATGTCTATCTATGCATCTATCTAACTATTTATCTACCTATCTGTTATAAGCATATGTAGTTTGGACTAAGATACCTTTTTTAAGTCAGTTTAGTATGCACAAGTTTGCAGGCACAACTCAAAAATAACATATAAGAGAAAATAGTTTAGTATTTTATTAAGAAACATGTCTATCTTAACTCCAGCTGGAGCTGAGCTTCAAGCGGATGATGTTGGGCGGATAGCGCTCAGTACCGGGTAACCTATATTTAGACTTAAATCTTCCTGGCAAAATGCTGCACCAAAGATAAAGTGATTGGCAAGGATTATATTAAACGTACTAAACCAGTTGGCGTCATTTCAAATGTTTTTCTCGCAGTTAAAGATGGTTCAGTTCAGCTTGCTAAAGCACCGTTGCGGTGAAGGGATGAATGTCAGCTACATATCACCCCTCCATATTGAAAATTCTCTGCTAAGTTGAGGAAAAACGTCCGCGGATAACAAGAATAAGATGAAAAGTACTTACCTGAGTGAAGTAGCTGATACTATACCCAGTAGCAGACTTTCGGTTATTTTAACTTCGTTGATGTCTTGCCACTAAATGACGAAACACTCTTATAGCAGATACTCTCACATCTTCAGCAGTACTAGCTACTGAAGACGTGAAAATGAAACTGCTTACAGACGGAACACCGTACCCATACTCCTTTGGCATGCTTCAGTCAAACTGTCATTAAACCCATTACTCTTTGTAAGGCATTATAGTTCATCTAACTGATTATCAAAGCAGGTGGCCGTGTTAAGCCAGTTAGTCGATTGACCTGCTTCTGTGATCTGTTTTATAAAACAGCCTTTGTTTTCTAGAGTCCGTCCATCGCCCAATCTTTTGTTACCAATTAAAAACGCAGAAGACTAAGGTTAGCCAAATTATTCTAGACGTTTAATGGGGCAGTGCCAAGTAGGTCCTCTCTGAGCGGCATAATGAGATTATTAATTTCTGACAAACCCATGGATATAAGCCCATCTCAGACCTATCTGATGGGAGCGTCTCAACTCACTAGGCAACCAGGCGTATGTTTGGTTATATGGTTACCATCCAGCATAGTAAATGACTCATATTTCATAGCTTTCGTTATCATGTCTCTGCACCCAAGACGGTTATGTAACTTTACAAAAAAATACTGTAGGTTGAGAGTAAATGCTAAGTTTATTGTTTTAATAGATTCTGTATAACCCTCCATTCCACACAGCTTGATGACACTGGGGCCCACCTACATTTGTGCTATTTTACACACACGGTAGGGCTGTGATAGGTCTATTGATTTTCACTCCTGTCCCACTCCCACCCCTCATTGTATCACAGCTTGTGGACACAACATTTCTCCAACTGAACAACCTTTAGTTATACAGCATAAAACACACAAGGAATTTTCGGTTAAAGCAAGTCTCACTGATTTTTCAAGTTTCAGACTTGACCTGTTGACTATTTCATCATAACTTGTGGATGCACTGGGGTCGCCATTGACTGTGCAGTAGATTTTCGGTTTGTTCAGCCAATTGATTATCGATTTCCGGGTATCCCCTTATCCCCGTACACTCCTACGTACGTCTATCACTGCTTATGGATGCCAAACCATCTTTGAGTTTCGGATCCTTTTCTCCATTTTAATTCCATCCCGGACCGCAGGTGGGTGTATTGCATCTCGAACACGGTGCTTTGGAGAACACCACTGATTGTTACATCGGCACTCAACATTTGGCAAGCGAAATGAATCTAGGCTAACTCACAATTGTCTTCAGTATTTTCACTTGTAGTTCGACCTATCCCATTCACTCTCCTCTATCACCGCTGTTTCGTTTTTATAAGACTTTATGTGCTTGTTCTTTTTCCCTCCCGGCATGATTTTCATTTATCATATATTCTTCAGTGTACCACGTTCCTTACTTCTCTCTCTCTTACCTTTTTCCTTTATCTCAAGGAAAGTGAAAATCCTCGACACATGCACTCCACCCTTGCGTTTACGGAAAAACGATACAAGGAGAGGGAAAAGCAAATAGTTGGGGACTGGCTTTTTCCTCAGTTGCATCTTCCCTTGAAGATTAAACATACTTTCCATCGACAACTCTGGTTTCCAATTCTCAGTCCATCTCTGAAAGCAGTGACTTTTTTTTTTTTTTAATCTCCTCTTGATAATACCGCAATGAAGAGGGGAGACGGAGATATTACAAAACCCTGCATTATGACTGGCCTTCCTAAACTGTATTATATCGGTTTGTGGCAAGAAATAACTACTGAAGGGACGTGCCACATTCCACCCTCATTGCAGGGATCAGTAAACTTCCCATCACCCAGCGTCACCTCAACTGCCAATGACAAATATTTTCATGCATCAAGCGATCGGGCTCCTATGACTTACTATGAGCTGAATATAATCGTCTGCCGTTAGTTGAAATATGACATCAGAGTTATCCTGACCATTGGTGAGTTAAAGCGTTCCTTGGCCACTAAATTATAGACAAATGTGTGATTTACAAAAACTTGTCACAGCCGCTCCTCTCATACCAGTATGTACTTGGTATATCTTCATCAGGACTGATTATGAACTCTTTTTTTTTCGTTTGTGTACTGAAGGATGATAATGCCGGAAATAAGTTAACTGAGGGGATTTGTCCTTAAATCCGAGGTTCACATACCTGACTATATGACTTTTTTCATATACTGATGACTGTCTTCGATTTACTTGAGCTAGCACCTAAAGCTGTCGACGGTAGCACTCATTAATGTCAACTCCCAAAACTGATAACGCAATCATATCGGTTATATCACAAGCAAAATTGGTTGTTAAGGCTGTTTATTGATTTGTATGAGGGAATGCGTGGGTGTGGGTGAATTAATCATCTCTTAGCCGAGACAGTGAGGCGGCCTGCAAAACATAGCGTGCGTCACAGCCACCACGCGTTAACAGAGGTGGCACCATTCACCCAACCAGTGACCAACAGTAAAGAATGAAGTCTAAAAGTACGCAAATACGTAAAAGATGTGGCGTTTTCAAGGTTAAGCATTAATTATCCTTTTTACACTTCAACATTTATCCCCTGCTGTTTAAATACTCCTCATTCAATACTCAAAAGACTAATTATAAGGTTGACGATTATGATTCAGACCCCGGAGTAGAGAAGAAACAACACTGATGGTTAAAACGTCTTAAGCCAGTATTGTCATTAGTAACAAGAGTTAAGGTAACAGTTGTTCTTACATGCATGTCCGAAGTGAAAGACGCTGTGATCACAAATACTCATCATTAATTTTACAGAAACTTTGGCCAGCCTAGAAATTTTTGTCCTCCATCATCAATACTTTCTGTTTCACTGCAACTTGGGGCAAAATGTGGGATTTGCATACATATCTCTCCCAGTATGATCTGCTTCCTGACGAAGTGCAGTCATACATCATATTCGTAACATGGTGAATCATCGAGACTTCAGATAACAGAAACCGAGTGCTTTTCCTCGAAGTCCTTATTCATAGGCCAGCCCACAACGACTCCGGTGTGTGATGGCAGTACAGTATTTTTTAAACATGGATAAAATGTTTGAAAATTCAAAGAAACATCAAAGCACAGGTATGGTGTGAGTGGGAGCCTAGGAGTTTAAATGTTGTAAAACCTTGCAATATAAGTCCGTCTCCGGCTACACCCTCCAGGGGTTAACTCACATGCACCCAGCTCCCCTCTTGGATCAATTATCCTACATGGACCTCTTCTCGTCCATGAAGTTATTCCTTCCATGGGTATATTTTCCTATAGACCTGTTCCTTAGCTGACCCATTTTCTACTGGTCAGGAGATACCTGTTCCCCACAAGGATCAGTTTCTTTCCTCGAACTTAATTTTACCCACTGAACCAATTTCTCTACCTGCGCCTTTTATGTAATGGACCAATTTCTTCCATGGACCTGTTCCTTACTTATTGCCCTATAGTGGTAGGTGGTGGCGACCATCATCCATCAGCTCTATGTAGTGCTGCCTATTTCTTCCATCACCTTTATCATTGTACTTCTGTGTCTGCCTTCCTCTCTACCTGCTTCTCTCTTTACTTTGTCAAGTGTTGTATTATTATTCTTTCCACTTGGTGTGGCTCCACATTGAATGACAAATCTACTGGTCTCCTGTAACCCAGGAAACCATTTCCATCGCTGGGTGGTTACCATATAACCAGATCACGGGGTGAAGTGGGAACCTGCTATGCTGCCCCTGTTAACTGGGTGGAAACACGTGAATGCAGTATCCACCAGGAACCAAACCTCCGCACTTCCCCGCGTCTCGCTGCAGCGAAGTGCTGTCAGCCACAAGAGAATATAGATTCACTGCACGGGACGGCCCTGCAGGGGCGGTTACTTACTAAAGATTGATTGGTCTGCCTAGTCAGACAGACTGGGTTTCATCAACGACAAAAACTTATTGCCCCATGGAGCTATTTATCTACTATGACATAAGCTTACCTGAGCACCCCCCCTCCCATGTTCCTTACATGATGGACATACCTCTTCTCCCGTGGACCTGCTTCCCCCATGACGGACTTACTCTTCCCTAATGAACTTATTCTCCCTACGGGGAGACTTGAATGTTTTCCTAATGAACCTGCTTTCCCTACATGGAATTATTTGCTTACTTTCTCGATGGATCTCTTCCTCAGCGGACTTATCTTTCCTTCACCCATTCAGCCATTCAGTTCAATGTTTCTAAGTAGCGGCAGGATGACTCAGCAACTTCCCACACCCACCCACTTACATCCCCCCTCCCCCACACACACACGCACAGAGAGAGAGAGAGAGAGAGAGAGAGAGAGAGAAGTACTAAAGATATAATCAGCAATGGAATTTGGTACCTAGGATACTACTGAATGTCTGCCGCTTTTCTATCTTACTGAACTCGCCGATTTTAATATTATTTTAAATACCAATCACAAACCTGTGTGAGGAGTAAGACGACACTCAGGATTAGGTGATGCTGGTGATGATAGTAACAAGAAAAGGTCATGAACACCATAAACTGTTTGTAGGTTCATTGGTTTTCCAGGGAGGGCGAGAGAAAAAGTGTCCTACATTTTGTTTTTCCATTTGTTCCCCGGCCTCTCCTCTGACATGCGACACTGACATACAGTGGGCATAATAAACAGCATAAGGTACTTACACCTACATCACGGCTCATGAAGCATAGGACAGTAATACATTACCTTACAGGCTGCACGGCCACTCGATGCTGCATCAACAGTATCTTTACCAGCCAGTCTGTAGGATAAAAAATCGTGCTGTTAGAGGGAAAAAGTATCAAACTCATATGATACGAATTAAATGGCCATACGGTGTACAAATGTCTTATTCTGGCAGTTGAGTGTTAAGGATGATTTCTAATTTTTCAAGCTGCTGAACAATTACGTACCGATATAAAATGATAGTTTACCGTCATACTTAGCCTTCGCCTTCAGTCATTGCTAATGTTGAGATATTTTTTTCTCATTTAGGAAACAACTCTTCCCTGTTTACCTAATCCTCGTGAGTCTAAAAAGTTCTTGACATTCATTCTCCTCCATAATATTCATTTCCCTTCGAATGTTCATGGTAAGGTCTCTCCTAGAAAAAATGTTTTCTTTCTTACTGATTCCCTTGTGCAGCAGGGAAGTGTGTCGTCTCCTGCCCTAGCAGCTTCTGAGATTAATGTCGTGAGATGACTAGGAATAATAAACATATTCCCTTGCTTTTGGTGAGGGAACGTGCAACATTATGCAAATCCTGCACCCCTAAAGAACCCAAATCAAATAGACAAACCTTTCTGCCAGTGACAGTTCTGCAGCAGCTTTGTGCCACTGGATATAAGTACTTCTTACACTGGAGTACAAACGAACTTTCTTAGTCTTTGCATCACTGTTATGTACAAAGAAGTGAAAGAAAAATGAGTACTGTTTTATAACACTGCATCCAACACTTTGTTATGTGTATAAATGATTGTGTATTTTAACTGTACAACCGTTCCAACTATAACTTTTTCGCCTTTACAGGTTGAATAAATTTGGCGAGAGGTGATCCAGCGCAATTAATGACGTGAGTGTGCCTTGAGGATGTATTCTCGTCAAAAACGGGGGCCCCTTAGCACCTCTTTCTTACCTGTAAAATCAGCATGTGGCTCCTTAATAATCACTTGTTTGTTTGTTTGTTTGTTTTTACCTAGGCCTGTATAAAAGAGACATGTGGGTCATACTTGAAACAAGAGAATACACTGGTAAGAATGTACTAGATAACACGCCTTGTGTATTATAGTAGATGTGACCTGTGTGTTGTATCGTGTGTATGTGACTGTGCAGGCTGCCTGTTGGCACCTTTTAGTGTTTATACAATTATCTAGGAGAAGCGAAGTTACGGAAGTTTGATTACAGATAGGGTTGTATAAACTTAAGCAGCTATTAAAAAACTAGCTAGAAACTTCATTCCCAAGCAACCATAAAATGTCAGAGGTACACTGTAGAGATGACATCCTTATAAAAAGGAATAATTAAACAATCAGAAGTGTGGGAAATCAGTTTGTAATAGAATGGATGATGATAATTGCCAATGTAATTTACTCTTTAATTGATCCTACTGGCCCTATAATTGGGGCAACAAATGGACGGCCACCGTGTAACACTGGTTGGCAGATTCTCTCTCTCTCTCTCTCTCTCTCTCTTGGGTAAGGTTCTGGGAGGCAGTACGTTAATCAACTCAGTGGTGACATTTGTTCTGATTATACGGGAAAATTGAGTACGCGATCCAGTAAATCAAACCATCTCAAACTTAGTACAGTTTGCTACGCATTACAAAACGGAGCAACAGGCCAGCCTATAATAAAAGTTTGTTTTTGCAGAAATTCTATTTAAAATGTCACCTTTTTCACGGTTCAAATATTCTTCTTCCAAACTCTAACCATTATCCACCATTCACTCTACAGAAGCGTCATGGCCATATTCAGTAAGTCAGTTATTAACAAACAAATGTTTGTGATACTGTAAGCATAATTCTAAGATACACATAAAGAAATAAATAAAACTTCCAAATAGTTCCCGGAATTAAATCTTAACAGTACCCCGAAGACAACGCTTAATAATGGTAATGAATCAGCAAGATAGAAAGCGATCCCATATGCAATCAAACCATATACTGACCTACAGACAAAATCATGATCAACAATGCCAGGACCTACGCCTTACAACAGCACGACCCGTGACATCAGTACATTACACTACACACTCTCATTACCTCCAACAGCTGCCTCACCCACCGTAATAGTCGTTCATCATTATTACGAAAATTACAAACCCCACCTACAACAAATCTGTACACACTTATCACCTAGGACGTTTGTCACGGCCCAAGACACGCTACACCATCCGTTTATAGACACAGCACCACGCCATAACATCAGTACTGTATTACACCATCACATCAACACAACATACAATCACAACATCACACCACCACATCAACACATCACCATACCTTGACATCAACACATCACCACATTATGACATCAATCAGCACCACACTGTCACATCAACCGAAGCACCATGACATCACCACAGCACCAAATATGCCCAGCACCCAACCCTAACATCAACACAGCATCTCACCGTAACACCAGTATAGCACCACACAATCTTACCAACACACCATCACATGAACACAGCAAGAGATCAACATATCATACCATCAACACAGCACCAAAGCACCAGAACATAACATCAGCACAACACAGCCTCAGCACATATCAACTCACACTGCAACATCAACTTGGCACCACACCATCACAACAACACAGCACCTAACCATCACATCAGCACAGGATCTCACCATCACATCTACAGTACACTACATCAACACAGCACCACGCCATCATATCAACATAGCAGCCCACCTGGTCATCAACACAACACCACACAGTCACATCAACACAGAACCACAACATCATATCAACACAGCAGCACACCATCACATCAACACAACACTACACCATCACATCACCACAGAACCTCACCATCCCATCAACAACGCACCTCACAAACACATCACCACACCATCATCAATACAGTACATCACCATCACATCATCACAGCACCTTACCATTACATCAACATAGCATCACATCCACACAGCAGTACATCGACAAAGTAAGCCAGTGTCTGTGTATATTTCACTCATCAGAATATTAACAGTTGTGTAAATCGATACTATGCTTCACATGAAGAGTTCTACAGTAGCATACAAATAACTGTCGTGAATGAGGCTTCACTCCAACCATCTTCAATAGCACTCCTAACCCCCCCCGCCCCCCACGCACTTATTCTTACAACCACACAACTATGCATCCTCATCCCCACATGCATCCACAGCCCCATCTTCCCCCTGATCCTGGTAAGGTCCACATACACAGGTAAATCCTCATCAGTTTACCGTATGTGAGTATCTGTACGTTTGCAAGCCTAATAATCTCCTTCAAGGTAACAAGGGGATCATGAAGCCTATAGATATTCACCGAGAGGTTGGATATACAGTACGTTTGCGTCCACACAAACCAGCAGAATAACACACGACGTCCGTCTTTGTCACATATAATGAAAGTATCCAAGCATTACCCAAAACTACGACAAACAGCTGTCAAGTTTACAGTCTAGATTTCTAGTTCTATTCTAGGTTCGAACACGCTAGAGCTGGAAGTTTTTGTAAGAAATGTTCTTCGTTTCTAGACAACGCTACGAGAATCTATCACATATATGTTGAGTAAGAAAAGATATTCAAATACATCAGTTGATAAAGGTACAGCAAACATATCCAAGTTCTAATGAATCCTTCCCTCCCATCTCTGTCCCAACCTATCGTTATCTTGTTTTTCCTCATCTCCATCTCATTTTATGCAGCGCTCTTATCAGTTCTCGTTATCAGTCTCTCTTTTTTAATGTTTTACCTCCGTCTGTTTTCTCTCTGTTCAGTCTTTCATGATTTATCTGTCTTCCCATCAACTGTCTCAGCTTTCCTTCACCATCTTCTTCCCCATTCTTACCTCTCTATCGCTTCACTCCGGTCTTCATAGTGTTGTATTTCCTCTGTTTTTCATAAATATTCTTCTCGTCTTTTTCTTTTTTATTGCATTTATTTTTGTTCGCAGCCTTCATCACACACTGTCACGTCTTTCATTATTCTCTGCATCGTTCTCCATCATTACTCACACGTTTCCCTTTCGTTTCCAATATTATTTAGGTTCTCCTTTCATACCTCTCTCTTTCTCTCTCTCTCTCTCCCCCTCTCTCTGTGCATTCTTATTCTCATCTCCCTTCCATCTCCCTCCCTAGCCTTTCAACTCCCACCTTTCATTTTCTCTTCTCCATTTTCAAGGCTCCTTCCTTACCTTCATCCATCTCCTTCCCTTTATCTGTCCCACCTCCTCTATCTTCCTCCTTTCCTCCCTCTCCCTAGCTTCCTATTCATTCATCCCTTCTCCTTAGTCTCACTACCCTCCCTCTTCTCCTTCCCTTCATCCCAGCTTCCTCCCCAGCCCTCTTCTCTGGCCCCCTGTGCCCGCCATTCGTTACCATAGTCGTACCCAGCACAACCACCTCACTCCCCTCAACCAGGTGGACCAACACTTCTCACATCCATTACTGTTTCCTCTACTTCACACGCATTTGCTTGTTTGAGTAGTCCTCCCATTCTCAGTGCCGTTTACCCAAGATCGTATACTTAAAGCTTACCGTATACGACTAAAGTAAAGGGAAGCCCCTAGATTTTACGGGCATGTACTGAAAGACTGTCATTTTTTGTTTTGATCAGTCTGCCCCCCACATCACAGAGGGTAATTAGCAGTGATATACAAAGGCCAAGGACATTCACTCTTCGTCATATGCTTAAGAAATCGTAGAGAGAAACAAGGATTCCGCATCCCCCGTCACAGTTAGAGTTAGGCATACGGATCGCGGTATCATATTTTCATATTTACCCTTCCTGACGTCATCAGTGAAGCACTCACATTGGTTGGATAGGAACAACTGTGTAGTGCGTAGCCCTCCTTATATCATGCAGTAATATCATACTGTTTTCTTATATCTTCTGTGGCAGAACCATTACCCTTATCTCCGACGGATCATGACGAGGCCAGCGAGATAGGGGGATAATGCAGCCACATATCTAGCCCATGTTTGCATCAGAAGACTTCACGATAATTTAGAGGCTCTTTTTGCAGCATAAAACGTAGCAAAACAAGAGAAACGTCCGCCAGGGAAAAAATAATGATGCCTTTTTGTTCAGGGTAAAGGAAACTAAATTTTTAACCATCTCATGCTCAGGACATCTTTATTATTATACTTCTGCTGATGTCAGATGATATTCCTTAGGCTCTAGTCACACTGCAGGTACGACTTATCGCAAACCACCCGCGACCTGCAAGTCGTGGGTGGTTTTGGTGAAGTTTACGACCGGTCTTCACATGTCTCGGTCTAGCCGTAGGCCACCGAAGAATTTTTGATTGTAGAATTAGGGGATAAGTAAACAGCACAGATATATTTAGTCAAAGAATGACAGGAAAGCCGAAGCCAAAGTGTGGAGAATTCAGAAGAATCGAGATCTGGAATACGAGAGCAAGAAGAGAGCGAAAGAATGACGTGGATTGGTCAGCGCACTCCCCTATTTGTAAACAAAGAAGATGGCGACCTCTTCAACTCCGTACTACATGTCCTCCAACTGTGGACTTTTTTCTCTCCAATGAGGAGGTTGAACTTCACCGGTACTCTTCTACTGTGTATGTATGTGCACAAGCAGGAATGCATATTCGTATGTATGAATAGATGGACTTATGGATGGATTGATAGAGGTAACTTCTCGCCCTGTCCATTATATTTTCGTCTATTCCAAGTTACATTTGGTAGCAGCGGTGTTTCGGACCATCAGATTCTGACCGCCTCCTCCACTATTTAGTGACACGAACAGATACACGACGTCTCGCATCTCACAGCCTCACCCCTCCTCAGTGCCTCTCGTGGTGTAATAACCGGCTGTGCTTTCCGGGTGTGGCGACCAAAAACTCGTCGCGAGGTTTTTCGTGCTGCACGAAAAACCTCCCCGAGACCACCGATGTCGTGACACGGAAGCCGCCTGGTGGGCGGCTGCACTGCGTCTAGCCGGCTTACGGACTGTGACTGGTTGGCGACACCTGATTTTTAAGTGGTGGTTGTCATCCAGACGGAGGCCAGTCACCACCCGCTCTGTGCGGTGGCCGTCTGCACTCTGTCAAGGCGACGATTGGATTGCGGCGGCTGCCGTCCACAAGCTTCCTGTCCTGGGTGGTGGTTGAAGAACTTGAAGTCCGGCCGCCGTCCAACCGGCGATTGGTCGAGCGACAGGTGGTGGGCTGGACCGAGACAAGCCGCCGGTCAATCCGCGGCCGGTGTCGGTCTAGTGGCAGCCTAGAGGTCATGGTGTAAACTGCAACAGGACGCGGACCGGCCGCTGTTTGTCGGCGGCCAGCCAACGACTGGCCAGCCACCCGTCGGTGTCTTGACCTGTTTGTACCTGGCCATGGTCACCGTTCGGCCACCCACTGGACAGACACTGGACGACCACAGGTAGCCGATCGGTGACACGACTGCTCGGAGACCTCCATGGTCGGGGACTAGTTTCGCAATTTTGAGGTTTGCGACAAGTCGTACCTGCAGTGTGACTGGGGCCTTAGCCAGAGTCAAAGGAATCTAAGAGAAATGTCACCATCAACCCTATTTTGTTTTTCTGTTGTTGTTGACGCCATACTCTTTTATTCAGCTAGGAGTGAGTCATACGAAGCCGAGTCTATTAGAGAAAAATAGAAAATAATTAGCTTTACTGCATGGAATGTATCAAACAGAGGACTCCCTAAAGGTCACTCAGAGTTTTTAAAAATTAAAAATGAGAGACTTCTGGTGGTCCAGTGGTTTCAAACACCAGGCAGAATGGCGGTCATGTGTTTGGTACACAGAAACCACCATGACGCAATTATTTCTTTCGTTTTGAAACGCCATCACTGGGCAGGCTGATCCCCTTGCCTCAGGGTCTTATACTTCGCGGTCTCTCTGTTTCTTGTATTGTATCGTTATGTTTAAGTTACTATTTACGAGTATATTTGTATTCAAATTAGCTCAGGAGCACGGTAATTTTACAAGGGAGTGCATAAATTAAGTAACATATAGCCTAATAAGCTAGTAATAACGCTGTGCATTGTTGCTTCCAATAAAGAACGGACTTCAGTCCCACCACGATGACAAAAAAGAAAATACAGTTCAGTCCAATCTCTCGTATAGGCTAACATGTAATCAGAATGTAGTTTATCCCGGGGCAAGGCCGGAAACAGTTTTGTAATTATCTGTGCAACATTTAACCAGAATGTGATTTCGTAAGGCAGCACACCAGTTTATCAAAGGTCTAAGGGAAAAAAAAAATCAAAATCTGGCAGACAGTAATACAGAGTTAGACATATCTTGTATTAATCCCTGAACTACTGAGGTGCCTACAGTTTACGAATGTCAGCTGGTAGTAGCAAGTAATCTGTGCTGTCTGTCTGTCTGTCTGTCTGTCTGTCTCTGTCTGTCTGTCTGTCTCTCTCTCTCTCTCTCTCTCTATGCGTGTTTGTGTGTGTGTGTACAGTACTTACTACCTGGTGTGGGGTAGCAAAACACATCAGGGCCTATATGTAGGCTTTACTCAGCATAAAACTATGTTACATCTGAAACAAGCATAATATCTTTAGAATAGGAACGGAACACAGACACTCGTACAACACAATAATCCACAAGTAAAATATCACTAGCCTATATATTAGAATACGCACCTGGCTTGGTTGCCTGCTTCTCCCGAACTGACACCACACCTACAGACTCGCTCTCAACTCAACTAGTATACAGTGTTGCCAGACCTAAGCGCCAGCGAATAAGTAACTAGTACGACCAGTTAAATGGTTACATTGTTACAGAGTTAACAACTACAGACAATCATTACAATTATCATTACATTCTCTCCCTACCACAGAAGTGCATCTACGATGCCTCAAAACGAATAGGAGGACGCCTGATACGCTCAGATCTCCTCAGAACCGGTGCACCCTCCGACTCAGGTTGTCGACCAGGGAGGGAAGTCTCAGGACCAGAACCCTCATCTCCAACACTAACTGCTTCAGGAGTACTCAACCCCGGGGTTGCATCAGTAGTATTCTGAGACTGTGCTGGAAGTTCGCTGCCAGCTGGGGCCAAGTGTCGAGTAGATATAGTATCCTCCTTGCTGTCTGGATACCGAATATGAGCGTAATGAGGACTTGCTTGTATGAGCTCCAGTTCATCAACTAGGGGATCCGTCTTGTTAACTCGTATGTGGCGCTTCAGCAGCACAGGACCAGGGTTACACAACCAGGATGGGACAGTGGCTCCTGTAAATGAACGACGAGCATAATTAAAAAGTCTTTCGTGAGAGGTAACATTAGTGGTTGTATTTAGTAAAGAGCGAATGGAATGAAGGCCATCAGGAAGAACACTCTGCCAGTACTGCGTTGGTAACCCATGAGACTTCAAAGCAGTAGTGATGGCCTTCCATATGGTTCCATTGAAACGCTCCGCTTGCCCGTTGCCTTGAGGGTTGTAACTTGTTGTCCTGCTGTAAGCTATTCCTTTACTGGTGGGGAACTCTTGGAGTTCCTTGCTCATGAATGATGTCCCCATGTCTGAGTAGATATATGCTGCCATGCCAAAAATGGAGAATAACTGAGAGAGACACTTAATTATTGTCGATGCAGTCATATTAAGACATGGAAATACAAAAGGGAATCTGGAATACTCATCCACGACATTTAAGAAATACTGGTTCTTATCAGTGCTTGGAAGGGGTCCTTTGAAATCTAGATTTAGCCTTTCGAATGGCTGAGTAGCCTTTACAAGTTGGGTCTTATCAGGACGGTGAAAATTAGGTTTGCACTCTGCACATATTCGACATGAACCAACAACTTTCCTAACATCCTCAACGGAATAGGGTAGATTTTTAGACTTCACAAAATGTAGCAAACGAGTAATACCTGGATGGCACAAAGCATCGTGAAGAGAAAACAGTGATCGATGATCATGACATGTTACTCCACAATATGACCTGGAAAATACGTCTCTCCCTGGTCGGTAGATAATGTCAAAATAATAGCATGACAATTCCATCCTCCATCTTAAGATTTTATCATTCTTAATCTTGTTTTTGTGCTGTTTATCAAACATGTACTTCACTGAGCGTTGATCAGTTTTGATAGTGAAATGCTTACCAGACAAGTAATGCCTCCAGTGGTGAACTGCCTCGATGATAGCCTGAGCCTCCTTTTCTACAGCAGGGGAACGTGTCTCAGATCCGTGTAGAGTTCGTGAAAAGAAGGCGACCGGACGTCCAATTTGAGTAAGAACTGCAGCAATAGCGGTGTTTGAAGCGTCTGTTTCAACTCCAAAGGGTGCTGTCTCATTGATAGCCTTGACCACCGACGACGCTATGTCTTTCTTGAGTTGAAAAAAAGCTTCCTTCGCTTCCTCTGTCAGGGGGAAGGTAGTTGTGGCACTAAGTGGGCGAATCTTGCTCAAGTAGTTATATACCCACTGCGAGTAGTAAGCGAAGAATCCTAAAGTACGGCGGAGTGACTTCATGTCCCACGGTAGAGGCAAGTCTCTAAGTGGTTTCAGGTGATCCGGGTCTGGGCGAATCACTCCCTCCTCCACCACATAGCCCAGGATGGTGAGGCGTCTGGTTGAGAAAATACACTTGTTTTCATTGTAAACTATGTTCCTTATCTTAGCAGCTTCCAAGAATCTCTGGAGATTCCTATCATGCTCTTCCTGAATCATCCCACAAATGGTGACGTCATCTAAATAAGCGAAGGTTCCAACAAGGCCCTCTTCTTTGATGAAGGAATCCATGATCCTCTGAAAACAAGCCACTCCGTTGGTAACACCAAAAGGGACATGGGTAAACTGACATAGCTTACCACATGCTTTGAAGGCGGTATATGGCTTGTCTTCATTTTTAATGGGCACTTGATGATATGCACTGTGGAGATCAATCGTACTGAACACATGATACTGAGCGATCTTGTTTACTGTGTCGTCGATACGAGGCAAGGGGTACCCGTTAAGGAGCGTGAACCTGTTGATAGTTTCCGGGTAGTCAACAGCCAGGCGTTTCTTGCACGACTTACTCTTTACAACCAATACTTGAGCACGCCAAGGAGAGTTGCTCGGTTCAATAATTCCTTCACTTAACAACCTCTCCACTTCCTTTCCTATGAATTCACGATCCTCAGCAGAATAACGTCATGACTTTGCTGTGACTGGATAACAGTCAGCCGTTAAATTTGCAAATAGTTCTGGGGGGGTCAATGTTTATCACGCTGAGTCCACAGATAACGAGAGGGGGCAAGTCACCACCAAAGGTCAGCGTAACCTTTTCATGACGCTTCTGGAAATCCTGACCCAAAATTATGTCAGAGCACAACTTTGGTAATACAGTCAGGTGTACATTTTCATACTCCCGGCCGTTCACTTTGATATCAACTCTACAGAATCCGGATGTCATAGATGAGAGTGAAGTATTCGCCATAGTCACGGTACTCTGGGATTCGTGCACCTTTAGGGAGTGGCATTTAACTAGGTCGGGATGAATGAAGTTTTCTGAACTGCCACTGTCAATAAGTCCATCAGTTTTCACCCCATTGATTGAAACTTCAACAACAGCTTTGGATAATGCACCTGGAGTGGCCGCTGCAGTTACGCTAGCCAGCGTAACATGGTCAATAAGGGCTACCGAGGCACTAACACTGAAGGATCGACATACTTTAGCATAGTGACCCTTTTTCTGACACTTGTGACAAACTGCTTCACACACAGGGCATTTCGTGCATGAATGCCTCGAAAGGCCACAAAAGAAACACTTGATACTGGTGCCAGCCATTAATGAAGCAGCCTCGGGCTTAAATTCACCGTTATTCTCACACGCTGCACTTACCAGATGCGAGGACGGAACACCACCATACGACTCCGAATACTTTTGAGCGGACTCGAGAGCTCGCGCTTGATCAAACATTGTTGCAAGATCGAGAGTTTTGCTTTCTTACAATCGCTGCCTGATTGCCGGAGACAGTAGACCACTGATGAAAGCGTCCCGGATAGATTCCTCACAATGCAATGTTGCACTCACAGCCTTGAAATTACAGTCTTTAGCTAACACTTTAAGAGCACTGAGATACTCATCTAGAGTCTCACCAGTTTGTTGGTGGCGAGTAGCGAGGCGGTGACGTGCAAACACTTCATTCGTAGGTTTCACGTAGCGAGCTTGCAGTATGCTGATAGCGTCATCGTAAGTAGTACACTCTGATGTAGCTTCATACACTTTCGGAGACACAAAGTTGGTAACGAGCCTGAGCTTGTCCACTTTTTCTCCTGGCATTGCTTCCAGAAAGTTTTCAAACGTCTGTTGCCAATGTCTCCACTCCTGCGCTGCCGACGGTGAGCTGGTGTCCGTGTCGAGTCGCTCTGGCCTCAGCAGATGCTCCATTCTGGCAGCGAAGCGATGGGTGCTGGCCCCTCAAGTTCCGGAGATTTTATGTTGAGTAAAATGATGTAGGGTAGCAAAACACATCAGGGCCTATATGTAGGCTTTACTCAACATAAAACTATGATACATCTGAAACAAGCATAATATCTTTAGAACAGGAACGGAACACAGACACTCGTACAACACAATAATCCACAAGTAAAATATCACTAGACTGTATATTAGAATACACACCTGGCTTGGTTGCCTGCTTCTCCCGAACTGACACCACACCTACAGACTCGCTCCCAACTCAACTAGTATACAGTGTTGCCAGACCTAAGCGCCAACGAATAAGTAACTAGTACGACCAGTTAAATGGTTACATTGTTACAGAGTTAACAACTATAGACAATCATTACAATTATCATTACACTACCAACAGCTCACTTTTGTAAGCTGTAAGCACCTTATTAATTCAGGGTTAATGAAGGATATATTAACCCATTTATGTCGATAGGTCTCCCCCAGTCTGAATATATGCTCCAACAGATCTCAAGAACAAGGCACAAAGTCCGACGTCTGATTGAAAGCATAAACAGAATCCAATAACGAATCAATAAGACGTCCTGATGACCCTTTGTCCCAGTTTGGGTGAAATTAATTAATATATATATGAGGTATTGGCTGTCATCTCAACGTGAAATCTGTCTTCTCCGTTCCGTTACCCCTAAAGCAGGGGTTCCCAACCTGGGGTAAATTACCCCAAGTGGGGTAATTTGGTCTTTTGTGAAGGGTAATGAGGGAGGTAACAAAAAAAAAAAATCTAAAAATCATACCAGTTATGATAGACTTCCGACCTATACTAAAATTCAGAGATGAATGTTTAAAGTCATGTTTATTTGGTATCAGTGTTAATAATAAAAATAAATTACTCCTTGCAATAACCCTCTTGGTTTTAGCCTAACCTTTAATTAAGTCCTACATTCAAACTAAAATCTAGGCATCAAAATGTTAAGCAGCTAAAATGCAATTGTGGAAACATAAGCAATGAGGGGTAATGAGTGAAGGGAGGTGTGGAAAATGGGGTAATGGGTAAATAAAGGTTGGGAACCCCTGCCCTAAAGCCCGACATAAAAATAATAATCCATCCATCCATCCATCATCCAATCCTACGTTGCCCTATGAGGAGCGTAGGAGCCCGGGGCTAGGCAGTTGGTCCTGACATTTAAGATGAGGGTGACCAGCCTCACTCATCCCTGAGTGGCATTACGTGAGCAATAAACCCCAACCATCCCTTGGATACAAACCTTCACCGGCTCAATCCGATTGGAGCTCAATAATTACCCACTAAACCACCAGGCGCCAAAAATTTGGTTATATGGTTACCACCCAGCATAGTAAATGGTTTCCTGGTGTGCAGGAAACCATTTTGCTTGTCACTCAGTGCAGAGTCACCCACAGGCAGAAGGAAGAGGCAAGAATGAAGGAATGAAAGACATAAGAGGGAGTGTAAAGTCACCCGTACCAAAACCACGAGGAAAGACTGAAGGAAAGAAAAACAGAAGAGGATGGAAGGAAAGAAGGATGGAGGAGAGGAAAGGGCAGACACCCGAGAGCAGCACTACATCAAGTGAGTGGATGGTTTGTGTCCCCACCTACCACAAATAATAATAATAATAATAGTAAATAACAACAACAATAACAATAATATTATTAATATTATTATTATTATCATTATTATTATTATTATTATTATTATTATCATTATTATTATTATCATTAATGATGACGAAGATGATGATTATGAAGCTGATGATGATGATGATGATGATGATGATAATCTAATAATAATAATAATAATCATCATCATCATCATTTTAATCCATCCATCCTTCCATCATCCAGTCCTAAGTTGCCCCATGAGGAGCGTAGGAGCCAGGGGCTAGGCAAGTTGGTCCTGACATTTAAGATGAGTGACCAGCCTCACTCATCCCTGAGTGGCATTACGTGAGCAATAAACCCCAACCACCCCATGGATATAAACCTTCATCGGTTCAATCCGATTGGAGCGCTGTAATTACCCACTTAACCATCAGGCGCCAAAATTTGGCTATATGGTTACCACCGAGCGTAGTAAATGGTTTCCTGGTGTACAGGAAACAATTTGGCTTGTCACTCAGTGTAGTGTCACCCGTAAACAGAAGGAAGAGGAAAGAAATCATCATCATCATCATCATCATCATAATTATGGTAATAATAATAATTTCCTGCTACCTCTAATGCTCTGCCAATTAAATGGGTAACAGTCAATTCCATGTTTCTCCCTTTGGCTTGTAGGTTCAAGGGAAGGCTCCCGTAGTCCAGTACATTAAGAGCAAACCAACCTATTTCCATCGATGACGTTATATGATTAAAGAAATGTGGTAAATGAACCTATGCAAGGATATTACTTCACCTGGGGCACTGTACCACTAGACCACCAGGCGTCCTAAATAAAAAACACCCCCCAGGTGCATACAACAATAAACATCCAGCTCGCCTCTTTGTTGTACTAAAAATTACTGGAAAGTGAAATCTTTAGCTTTACCTACACTTTTCATCTTCTGGGAAAATAATTATGAACGACATAAGACGTGGGTGCCACGGGACAAATAGAGAGAGAGAGAGAGAGAGAGAGAGAGAGAGAGAGTTCACTTAATTATTCCCAGCTTGCATGGAAGGGCTAGGTAGAAAGGACGTTGCCACAGTCAATTTTGACTTCGTAACTCAAACGCAAGCTGGGAAGTCACTCAGAATTACTGTCTAAGCTTCTTCCGTTCCTATATGAGATGGGAGTATGTGAATACTTTAAGATACGTAATTCATATACATGGTGTTCCAATAAGAATCTGGAAAGAAAATATTTTTCACACAACAGAACATTCAATGACAAATGCTAATGTTACACTCCTTTCACTTCGGAGTGTTACGATTAACATGTAAGAGGAAGGCGTGATGCAGGGGAGTGGCAGGGGAAAGAGTGGTAAAGGGGTATGACAAATAAAGGAAGTGCTGCAGGTGTGTGCAAGGAAAGTAATGATACAGAACTGTGCTAGGGAAACGGGGAAACGCATGGGTTTAGCTGGGGAAGGGGATGGAGCAGGGGTTTATACGGCATATTGTGATGCATGGGTGTGGCAGGAGATGGGGTGGTGCACAGGTGAGGCGGGGGAAAGGGTGATGCAGGGATGTGGCAGAGGGAATGTGGGTGATGCAATGGGGCATGAAATTGGTGGAAACCTATGTTTCAGGCATGATTTTCATCGCGATGGTAGGTTGAGCCGTGTAACTGTCGTAGTGACAACATGGTGAATAACCCTTGGGAAGCACGGAAAGAGTAATAATGTGAGGAGCAGAACGAACTGGACTGCCAACAATGGTAAAGTAACCAAGTGATACAACAGGCAACTGAAATGCAAACTCATACCAAATTACCTTTGTCTACCTGGGTTGCTGACTGCAGGCAACGCTACAAGATAACGTTAGCATAGTCAACCTGGGTTACTGGTGACAGGTGCAGCCACCTGGGAAGGCTATCTCCAACACAAAACATTCACACATAAGGATAACTCAGCAGCAAGACCGTGCATAAACACGAACTGGATCTCGACATCAGCAAGAGATTAAACTGTACTTAAGAATAGGTTTCATTTTCATGAAGCGGGGAAATTTGACATATCGAAACTTAATAGAATGTGAGGTTACAGCCCGGCCGGCCGTTATAATAGAATTCTTTTCAATAAAGTCATGGCAGGTCGTTAAAAACGGAAGCCTAAAGCCTTTGGTATATATCTAAAAAATAACTCCCCTGTGTGTCCATCACCATAATGACTTAATTACATGGTTCGCTGCTTTCCTTAATGTAATCGTTAAAAAATATGACTCCCGAGACCTACCCAAACACCACGAATGTCATGACTGTCTTTAACCTCTTCTATCCCATAAAGCATTGTTACCTTTGGTCTTGTTATCCTCAGACGATTTTTATGCCTAAGGAGAAGTATCAGGCTGTGAAAGGGTTAATTAAACCTATCGTTACAATTACAGAGGCTAATAGTATCGTATGGAACACAAGAAGAATACAGAACTTGTCACCGGATTCAGTGGATTGGGTGGCATTTGATATACACTCAGTATCTTCGGGTCAATATCTTTAATCAAGAAGAGGACGGTAATCACAATTCTACATTCTTACACGGAGAAACACCAAGCCAACTGTATATAGGTAAAGCATAAAAGTGATATTCAGTTACAAACTCAAATATTTCATTATGATAAAAACCGGGACAGTGAGCACAGTCTTTCAAATTCCATTATTCCGATCTTAGGAGCCCAATAAGCTTTTCAGATGACTGTGTAAGATTTTCATCACTGTTCGACTAGCAACGTGCCTCAGTATCATTGTCCATAATTGTAATTACACGTTCCAAAAGGAAAGTCAAGTAAGAAATGTTTACCACGTGAAAACTTCCAGAAACTGGAGGGCTGACAACTACATGCCTCAGAAACCTTCACCTGTTTTTTTTTTTTTTTTAATTGTTCACCTAAACTTATCTAGTTTAATGGAAAGCAAGGTCACTAAATAGTAGATCAGGTCTACAGGTATTTATTTTAAGATGTACTTGTTAACCCTGTCAGGCAGCGGACGTCATATATATTTTTACCCCTGCTCCTAACAGATGACAATATTAAGGTTAAGAGAGCACCTTACTGGTGACGGGATAATGACAGCCATATTTAACCCGTCTGGATCGAAAAACCTCTCCAAAGCTTAATATAATCATCCTTAGATGTAGGAAATGAAGACAACAAGATAAACGAAAGTTAGTGAGCAGTCCTTGCGTTCATGAACTGCTAAGCTCAGCTACTTGATGTTCTATTTTATGGCTAACAGTTTCCACGAAGACCATTTCAATATACTGTATTTCGATCAACGTTTTGATGCTTTGGTGAAAAATTGCACAAAGTCCTTCTTAAAGGAGAGGTACGCACAACCGTATTCCATGGTACAAGCAAGCATGCAATAAAGGATGCCTTGTATAGCGAGGTGAGTAGAGTGGTGGGCCAACATGGAGTTGTAGACAGGTTTCAGTGAGCAGTACAGAGTTTTCAAGTAGCCTACAATCTCTGTGAGTTACTGATTCAGTGTGTGGATCACGAAGACATACAAGTAAGGTAACATGGTGTTTAAATAAGGGTATAGACGCTGTAGCTAAGGAGAAAAGAAGACTTTTCCGGGAATGGGAAACGGGTGGCAACAGAGAAGAATACTTGGCGGCCTAGCGTAGGGCCAAAAAGGAGGTATATAGGGCAAAATCTAAGTCTCGGAGACTTTTACTAGATAGTCTTAATAGTATCGAGGTGGCGAATGTGGTACTTAAGGTGGCAAACAGATGAGAGAAAACAGGGATATCATAGATGAGAATGTTGTGAAGAACGATGAAGGAAATGTAGTGGCGGACAGTGAGGACATTAAAGATGTTTAGGGAAAGCATTATAAACAGTTCTTGAATGAGGAGTTTGACTGGTACTGGGAAAGTTTGGATTCAGTGGATCCAGTGTTTCTGCTACTGTGAGCAGCGCAATCAACAGGATGCAGTTAGGGAGGTGAAGGGTGTATCTGGGTTGACTGGTGAGATGGTGAGGGCGTCAGTAGATATACTGTGGGAGTGGATTTAGTTGTTGATTTGATAAATTCGATTACAGGGTTGGCATGATTTAAATAAAGTGATTTATAAATGATTTCAGACGAATTATATCAGCAACTTTTGACACATTAAATGTGCCATATTTAAAGAAAAATACATTACTTCACAATCATTTTATTTACTCATTAATTGTGGAAAAGAAGAATGATTGCACAGAAATATGTACTTCATGAAGTAAGAAGTTTCACTGTAAAGCATAAACACCTTAGCAATTATGGCTGTACAGTTATTGGCAGAAAAATGCTTTCTTTGATTTAATAATTAAGAAGTGTATCATGAATTAAGAAAAAAAAAAATAGGTGTGGGTGTGTGAGGTGACGTGCCAGGAGGGCCGCCATTAGCGTGTCCTCCATGATGAAGCCTGTCACCGAGGCCCTCAGGCAGGTAACTAGCAGAGGCGGTGAGACAAGGGGGTGTCAGCCAGGGATAGGAAGGTGTCGGAGGAAGGTG
Source organism: Coenobita brevimanus (assembly GCF_032717465.1). Classification (NCBI taxonomy): domain Eukaryota; kingdom Metazoa; phylum Arthropoda; class Malacostraca; order Decapoda; family Coenobitidae; genus Coenobita; species Coenobita brevimanus. The sequence goes on from NC_136976.1 coordinate 24,110,454, forward strand.
AGGAGAACAGTGGATAGGCAGAGAAAGGTGATGACAGAGCCTGGATATAAGATAGGCAAATTAATTAAGTAAGCAAGTTTAAGAAAGTGTAAATTCGTAAAGAAACAGAGTGCGAGGCAGAAAGCAAGTAGAAATTACAAGGAGAGAGACACCGTAAATGGAGTGAGGATGCAAAGCGAGGAGGAAGCACGTGTGGGGGAATCACGCAAGGTTGAGAGAGAGAGAGAGAGAGAGAGAGAGAGAGAGAGAGCACAAAGTGGTGCTTATGATGAACCGTGACAATGAAAACAGAAGCTAAATCGAAATGTAACTTAACTCGATTACAAAAAAGCTGTGTTATATCTGAAAAAAAAAAAAAACGAAAAATCCACCACAAAACAGGATTCGGCGACAGAACGTCTGCAGAAAAGAAAGATGAAGGAATTTCTTAATTCTTTCCAGAGGCAAAATACATGTCATATGGAAAAAGCGCTGAGTGAGGACAGATTTTGCAGGAAATAAGAAAATGCTCAGAGTGAGGGGGAATGTGGCGAGGAAAAAGGAAAGGGGCGTAAAATGTCAGAAAAAGAAAAAAAAAAAAAGTGCTGGAAACGAGATGCATAGCAGAATGACGTGGCAAAGGTGGGACATCCGAAGGTAGGAAGGAGAGCCAGCAAGTTCTTCATAAGTGGGGAAGCTAAGTCCTGTATTAACATCTTAGACATCGAAGATGGAGGAACCTGTAAATGGGAGGAATGAGGAATCATACCAGGAATGAACATGGAATCAGAGGATGCCAGGAATAATTGCAGGCAACGAGTCATTATGATAACATCGGAGAAGTATGAATAAGAGAAGCTGAGTGGCAGCAGGGAAATGAAAATGAGAAAAGCTGATATGGTGTTTCGATTATAGGAAACAATTTAAGAGAAATCTTCCTGATAAGAGACTTAAGGCCACATTTTTAAACCTTAAAGCGCTCTTATCCGAAGCACGAGACGAAGACAAAATGTATTTAGCCTTTGTATTGTTGCTGACTGCTGCCGCTGACGCAGATGCATACTGAACAAATTTACTAAGCATAAGAATTCCATGAATAATTGTCAACTATCTAGTTTTTACCCCTGAACCAGGAATTCACTGATGTAAATAAATTCATCTATAGAACGGGAAAGGTGGAGAATGTCTTCCATTATCACCTATACTACAGAATATAAAGGGACCGACTTCATACAGATAAATGTATCTTGCATTAGCCGCGTTTCCTCCACGGCACTGGCCCATGTGCCTGAGGCAAGTTGCACCAATGCAGTCTGTGTGCAGCCCAACAAACACCGCTGCTGCCACTGAAAATGCAAATAGAAATCGGGTGGGGTAGCGTCCACTGACGGCACGGAAGGACGTTGATGGAGTCGGGGTTTGTATTTATCAAGTAACTTTCCAGTCTCAGGGTAAGAAAAAAAACCTTCCTAGCAGTTCACTGTCATCGGAATTCGTCTTGTTTTTTGCTTTTTTTTTCACATTAATACTCTTTTGTTTGGATTAGTAGCTGTATGAATGAAGGTTAACGAATATTCAGTCAATGTTATACACAACTTAAGCTTAATAAATTTCGTAAATATGGTCATAGGTGTCGAGTGCGTCCCCATCCACGCTTCCCTATTGCGCAGACTTCAGGCTGCAGTACTGTCGGGCTGCCTAGGTTTGCCTGCCGTTATTTCATTTACAGTTTTCTTTGACACTGCAGTTCACAATTCCACTCAGTCCACAATGGTAAGCGTATGTGGAAAACTCAAAACTGATTCTATAGCAAAAATCAGTCGTCTTAAAATCTGGCAACATTTTCCTTCCAAACCTTCGGCATGGTGTCTATCCCTTTCTGTTGTCTTTTAGGGACGAGCGGGTGAGGTGGTCTGTGCCTATGCCCATCTTAGACACTATTCAGTTTGCTGAGGATGAAGATGTCAACACCTCAGGGACAAGGCTGTAAGGTCAACATGGCCACACCTCAGATACAGATATAAACTCAGACAGTCGTGAGGCTGGCGTTTATAAACTGCCAGACTCTACTGGGCGACATTATATTGGTGTTCAGGGCCTGTGAGACGGATTTACTGCACTAAGGTGCTACACTCTCTCTCTTGATATGATCGTGCTGGGAACGCTGTAGTCATTAATTTTGTTACTTGAAAATCATACTGTACCTCTGGCAGGGCTCTCTGTTGTAACCATCAGTGGATGAAAGTTGTTGACGCTACCCTCCTTATTTAACAACGCTGTGCATAAAGCCTGAACGAAAAATGCTCACAAATCCCATGCGACGCAGTTTATGATTTAAACACTGCCTATTCTTCCTTTAAACAGAAGGCAGTTATATAAAAACAGATATATTCTAGAAAGTAGGATTAACGCTGAGTGAAGACAAAATCTCATTGAGGGGTAATACTTACAACTCCAGAGGATGCAGAACATAATCATTTGAATTGTTATGGAACAGAGAAAGATAATGTACACTTTAAGTGAGAATACTAATAATCACTACTGTCCCGTAAAGGTCCAGGTTCAAAATAAAAGAGTTAGGTAAAATTACAAGTTAAAGTTTAATGCTCAAACTAACAACAAAACATTCAGGACTCATAAGGATAATGTAATGGCAAAAAACGGGTTTAATATATGGTTAACTGCAATAGCCTCTATTAACACGAAATTAGCAAGAGTAAATTTATCTAAGTCAGCCCTGATAAAATGAAAATACACTGGGTAATGCTCAGTTAATGCAAGATAATTTATTACAGATACAAACTATTATTAATGGTGGCTGACAATAAGAACCTTACATGAATTACAAAAACCTCACTAGGCCCACAAATTAAACTTATGCTATACAGTACAAGAACAAAATGCAACAACACTTATACTCAAATTACACAGCTGCTAGATGGTTGGAGACTTCCTGAGCACTCACAACAATAACTGTACAGGGGAGGACAGAGATGTGAACAAAATGAGGAGCAGATCTAAGTGGCAATAATGTAGAGACTGAGCTCATTATATAGGGTCCGGTAGAGCTTGATAAAACTTGTAAGAAGGATGCGCAAATGAAGCCATGGGGACAAAGAGTTGACAATCCCGCTCTGAACAACAGAAAGAACGACTTACTCTACTATAACGGTAGAAGGGGGGGAGTGAGGTAGAACACGCTCGTGATCAAACAGGCAGCACACTGTACGTTAGAATTACACAAAGGATGATGACATCATAGGCTATGTAACACCTCCCCACAAAGAAAAAAGAAATTTACAAAGGAAATTTCTTTTTACTCTAAAACAATCTGTCTAAAGTCTAGATAAGCAATCTGCAATAACATTTTCTTTCCCCTTGACATGTTGTATGTCTAATGAATACTCCTGAAGAAGTAGACTCCATCTTGTCAATCTCTGATTTTTATCTTTAAACTTACTAAGGAATTTCAGTGGGTTATGATCGGTATAAATGACTATGGGGTCAAAACCAGAACACAAATAAAATGAAAAATGCTGTAAATCCAAAATCAAGGCCAAAAGCTCTTTCTCAATAGTTGAGTAGTTCTTTTGAGGTGGAATGAACCCTGATCATCCTCTTGCAGCAAAACAGCCCCAGCTCCTGTATCACTTGCATCAACAGCCATCTTAAAAGGCTTAGCAAAATTTGGAGTAGCGAGCACTCGCTGACTTAATAGGACAGCTTTAAGTTTGTTGAAAGAGGATTCACAGTTATCAGTCCAGACAAATTTAACTCCCTTTTTCAGTAGGTCTGTAAGTGGTGATACAAGAATTGAAAAGTTAAGAATAAATCTCCGGTAATAACCTACCATTCCCAAAAATCTTTGTAGCTCTTTCCTACTTTTAGGTCTGGGAAGATCACTTATAACCTGAACCTTAGCTCCTGGTGGTGCAACATGTCCATCACCAATTACATACCCAAGGTACTGAACTTTAGCTTGACCAAACTCACACTTTGATAAATTAGCTACAAGATTAGCCTGAACCAAACGCTCAAGAAATTTACTGACATGGCATAGGTGATCTTTCCAGTTGTCACTGAAGATTAAAACATCATCAATATAAACAACACACCCTGCCAAACCCTCTGTTACAACATTCATGAGCTTCTGAAAAGTGGCTGGTGCATTCTTCATACCATATGGCATTTCGGAACATGCAGAAGTCTTTCCTAGTGTTACAAAACATGAGATCTCCCTAGCACGTTCAGTCATAGGTACTTGCCAGTATCCCTTTAACAAATCAAACTTACTTATGTACCCAGCCTTTCCGATCTTGTCTATGCAATCTTCCACGCGAGGGAGAGGGTAAGTGTCTGTTTTGGCTATCTGATTAACACGTCTGTAGTCAATGCAAAGCCGCTGTGACCCACCTGGCTTAGGGACTAGAGTGACAGGAGAACTCCATTCGCTCTGACAGGGCTCAATCATCTTGTGGTCCAACAGGTAGCCAAGCTCCTTCTGGATGAGAGCAACTTTCACTGGGTTCACACGGTAAGGAGGCAGTTTAATTGGCTTTGCGTCTCCAACATCGACATCATGCATCAACACAGTGGTTCTTCCTGGAGTGGCACGGAACACTTTCGGGTACTCCTGCAGTAATGCCGAAAACTCCTGCCTTTCCTCGGGAGGTAGATGAGAAAGCTTAGTCTGGAGATCATTCATGATATCAGGATTCTTCCCCAAACTATCACTCAGGCTCATACTGCATGGGAGAGCTTCACTTGCAGACTCGGGTGGAACAGCTACAGTGCAGACTTGATTATTTTCGTCCCGCCTGTGATATAACTTTAGGATGTTGATGTGACAAAGCTGCTTGTTCTTTCTACGATCTGGTGTGGCGATGACATAGTTGACATCACTGAGTTTCTTCTCCACGAAATAAGGACCACTAAACTTGGCTTGAAGAGGTTGCCCATGAACTGGTAGCAGAATCAAAACCTGATCTCCTGGCTGAAAGTGGCGTAACCTGGACTTCTTATCATACCAAGTCTTCATCTTCTCCTGAGCAGCTCCTAAATTCTCTCTCGCCAGCTGTAAGGCAGTGGACAGCCGTTCTTTGAACTTCATCACATACTCCAGCAGGTTGACGTCATCTTCCTCCGACAGCCAGCATTCCTTGAGTAGCTTAAGGGGTCCTCTTACTTCATGGCCAAACAGTAGTTCAAAAGATGAGAAGCCCAGTGATTCATTTGGAGATTCTCTTGCGGCAAATACAACGAATGGAAGACCTTTGTCCCAGTCTTTCTGATGTTCCAAACAGTATTTCTTGAGCAGCGATTTGAGTGTTTGATGATATCTCTCCAACGCTCCTTGGGTCTGGGGATGGTAAGCTGAAGACGTGATCTGGGTGATGCCCAACTCTTTCAGAGACTGCTTGAAAACATTTGACATGAAATTACTTCCCCGGTCTGACTGTACCTCCTTGGGCAGACAAAACTTTGTGAAGAACCCTAGCATTTCCTTAACCACGTTCTTTGCTGAGATATTTCCAAGTGGAATGGCTTCAGGATAACGAGTAGCCATATCAATCAGGGTCAACACATAAGAAAATCCTGAAGAAGTCTTAGGAAGAGGGCCCACAATATCCACCAACACACGGGTGAAAGGCGCCTCAAAAGGAGGAATGGGAACTAGAGGTGCAATCTTTTCGGTCTGATTACACTTCCCCACAACTTGACAGGTGTGACAAGACTTACAATACCAGGAAACATTCCTGAAGATACCTGGCCAGTAGAAGTATTTCAAAATGCGTGCCACAGTCTTCCTCACTCCAAGGTGTCCTGCCAAACTGGAATCATGAGCCACTCTAATGATATCCTGCCTACAAACACGAGGGATGACAACTTGATGTACAACCTCCCATTCACAGTCGGCTGATGCTGTTGGGGGCTCCACTTCCTCATAAGTACTCCTGACTTTACATAATAACAAGTAGAAGCACCGGCTGACTCTTCTTCACTGTAAACAGAGTTAGCTAGACCTTTCAACTCAGGATCAGCAACCTGCAACTCAATCAACTCTTGACGAGACAAATTATCAACACTACGGGGTACTGCCTCATCTGGTGAGTGGTCCATATTAGCAAGAAAAGTGTCAGATAGGATAACATCATCATCATCATTATCCTCTAAATCACCAGTAACTTTAGACTTAGCCCTAGTGACAGCACATGCAGGAAACACATCAGGGACATCACAATCCTGGAACGCAGCCACTGGCTCACTAGACAACTGAGGAGCTGGACACACTTGACTTCCACCAATATCATTTCCAAGTAAGAAAGTTACACCTGACATTGGGAGTGTCTCAACCAACCCAACCATAACGGATCCATTAGCAAAACCAGACTCTAAATTCACTCTGCACAGAGGGACAGAGAAGTAATTATTCCCTACACCTTGTAAGATTACAGTTTCATCAGAGGAATTAACATTAGAACCTGGAACACTGGTCAGCATAAGGGATTGGCAAGCACCTGTATCACGATATATTTTAACTGATTTCCTGTCATTATTGTCCAGAGGACTGACAAAACCATCAGACAGGAAATTAGCACATGAACTCTTGAGAGTGTCACCCACGTTACTGCTCAAAAGAGGAGCTCCATCATGAGAATTTAAGTTACCCATCAAAGCAGGTTCAGTTAACTCGGTTAAAGAATTATGGGAACTCTCAAGAGTGGACACTAGACCAATTGACTGAATATTTAAAGACTCCTTTTTGTTCACATCACGCTGTCTCCTGAAACATTTCTTCGTAGTATGACCAAGCTTACTACAATAAGTACATTTACTTTTCTGAAATCTAGAGGTGATGCTGGTATTTACTTCCTGAGAAATATCATCTTTATTCTCTTTCCTGTTACCTGTACTCTGAGTAGAGGCAACGTACTTACTCTCAGCTTTCCCTTTTTCTCTTGTGAGTGAGAACATATTCATCAGCTAAAACTGCAGCATCAGACAAATTATCTATTCTTTTCTCATCAAGATATAGGCTTACATCTTTAGTAATACACCTCTTGAAGTCCTCCAGCAAAATCATCTGCTTAAATTTACCAAAATCAGAATCCACATTCTTAGAATTTAGCCACTGCTCTAACAGATCTTCTTTGATTTTTGCATACTCAACATGGGATTGCTTATCTTGCTTATAAGTTGTTCTAAATTTTACTCTATAGGCTTCAGGAACAAGCTCATAGGCCTTAAGAATCAAGCTCTTAACTACATCATAATTATCAGATTGATCCTGAGGCAAAGATGCATAAGTTACTTGAGCTTTACCGGTGAGAACAGTTTGAAGGAGTACTGGCCAATACCTTTTTGGCCAATGAAAACCTGTAGCTACCCTCTCAAACAACTGAAAATACTTTGTTAAATCAGATTCATTAAAAGGAGGGACAAGTTTAACATTTTTAGCCACATCAAAATCATCAGAGCTAGATGATCCAGTTCCACCTTGTTTCATGCGATACTCATGATCTGTCTGAATCCTAGCAAGTTCAGTTTGTGCCTGAGCCTTTATCTGTGCCTCCTGAATCCGAGCCTGAGATTCAGCCTCCTTAGCATTTGCTTGAAATTCAGCCTCCTTAACACGAGACTCCGCCTCCTTAGCCTGAGCCTCCTACAGAGCTAGCTGTAACTTAGCTAATTCAATCTGCGTTCGCTCATTTGGAGGAGTTACATTAAACAAGCTTTCATTAATCATGTCAACAATTTGATCTTTAGAATGATGAGAGCGAACAGCAATTCCCAATTGTTGAGCAACAAGCTTAAGTTCATTCTTTGTTCTGTTTTCTACATCACACACTGTTTGCTCATTTGACAAAAAATCTTTGGCTTCATCAAGTGTAGTAATAGTAGACATCATGAATGAGTAACAGTCACAAAATATCAAGCAATATCCTTATGATAATATCCTGAATATCCTGATAAGAGGTCGCCAAATTTATGTTACGGAACTGAGAAAGATAATGTACACTTTAAGTGAGAATACTAATAATCACTACTGTCCCGTAAAGGTCCAGGTTCAAAATAAAAGAGTTAGGTAAAATTACAAGTTAAAGTTTAATGCTCAAACTAACAACAAAACATTCAGGACTCATAAGGATAATGTAATGGCAAAAAACAGGTTAAATATATGGTTAACTGCAATAGCCTCTATTAACACGAAATTAGCAAGAGTAAATTTATCTAAGTCTGCCCTGATAGAATGAAACTACACTGGGTAATGCTCAGTTAATGCAAGATAATTTATTACAGATACAAACTTTTATTAATGATGGCTGACAATAAGAACCTTACATGAATTACAAAAACCTCACTAGGCCCACAAATTAAACTTATGCTATACAGTACAAGAACAAAATGCAACAACACTTATACTCAAATTACACAGCTGCTAGATGGTTGGAGACTTCCTAAGCACTCACAACAATAACTGTACAGGGGAGGACAGAGATGTGAACAAAATGAGGAGCAGATCTAAGTGGCAATAATGTAGAGACTGAGCTCATTATATAGGGGCGGGTATAGCTTGATAAAAACTTGTAAGAAGGACGCGCAAATGAAACCATGGGGACAAAGAGTTGACAATCCCGCTCTGAACAACAGAAAGAACGACTTACTCTACTATAACGGTAGAAGGGTGGGAGTGAGGTAGAACACGCTCGTGATCAAACAGGCAGCACACTGTACGTTAGAATTACACAAAGGATGATGAAATCATAGGCTATGTAACAGAATGCACATACATTCTGAGTGAATAAATGTGTGTGTGTGTGTGTGTGTGTGTGTGTGTGTGTGTAGTAATGGCTTAGATTATTAAAGGCGTAGGGAATACGCGCAACGGAAATTATTATCATATTGTGCACATCAACGTCAACGTCATCGCTCGTAGTAAGGAAATCAGCTCACTGCCCGATACATCTTGAAAACAAAGCACATAATTTTTACAATTTTCTTAGATGGTGGACATCTGGATACTTTTTTTTTTCTTAATGGCGGAAAACATTAGGGATTACAAACTTTATGCTCGAAATAACCGACCTAGAAATATCTCTGATCAAATTTCAGCCTCGTATGTTTATAGAAGAAGTAAAGTTGGTAAAACTGAGTACAGAAGATAACTGGAATGCGTTGTTGTATAACAGTATAAAGTCCTACATAACGAGACGCCAGCTTTAATGTACTGTACTTTAATATGTGGAGAGGATGAAGATATAAAGAATGACTTGAAAAGTATACGAGAGTAAGATGGAAGGGGAGACTATAAGAGCGAGACCAAGGATGAGATGGAGGGACTGAATGAAGACGTAATTGAAAGAGGAGGGAGTGAGTTGGATGGAGGGCAGCCAAATGGCAGAGGACGATGACGTGGAGGCGATATGTTTGCGACTACTCCTTACGAGATTAAGGCGTCTGGTAAGGGACAGATATATTGGAGGACCTGTAAAACTTTTAGTACAGATTATTCTTGTTACCTTCATATGGTAGCTACTATTTGACGGGGGAAAGACTTGTCCTGTTGACAAAGCTAATGAAGACTGTGTGACCCCATCAGTTCCATGAGCCTCCTCCATGCTATGCAGCACTGTCTGAAGAAACCAAGAATACAATAGAAAATTCGTCATTGGACTGAAGTGATCCTCCCTTGATTTCTAAAAATTTCCCCTCGACTGAAAAAAAAAAAAAAGTCTGGTGTTAATCTAAATATAATTCCTACCAACTGTTTGTATTTGCTTAGCTGCTCACTCCATCCTGAACGCTCACTGTCACACTGTCTCTGTCTCTGTCACCCTGCCGCCCCACCTTTCTACCTCTTCTTTCGTACCAACTCTTTGTCTGCGTTTTTCTGCTCACTTCGTTTTCTAGCCCCTCTGTCACTCTGTCCTTTTCTTTCTCTCTGCATTTTCCTCCACCACCCCAGCACCTCGTGATTCCGTAGCCCAGAAAACAGACGCTGGTGGTAATTTTCTGAATTCCACCCCGCGGCGCCAGTCAACGCTCCGGTCTTCGGGTAACTTCCATGACCCAGCGCTGTTCTTTTCAGCTGGAGGATTAATTCTTGTATGCATGTGAAAGTAACTTATAACCACTTCTCCTCAGTGACTTACTTGTTTTATTCCTGCTCCCACCAGGTGATAATATTCAAGTAGTGAAGGGGTTTGAGTTGTATCTTCTTAAATGGGTAAAGATGTCTAGGGATGGCTAGAATTAAAAAGAAAAAAAGAAAAAAGAAAAATGAGGTTACCGTACTGAGGGGCTGAAACTACACATCTCTGTTTCGGAGTAGTCAGATGACTTTGTTGCTACAAGTCGTTCTATTTTATGAAGGCAGTTTGGGTGGGGCGATTTGGGACCTCACACTGTTAGCTCTGTTGTCACATCGCCGCCGACACACGTGTAATTATTTGTGTTCACCTCTCTCTTTCTCTCTCTCTCTCTCTCTCTCTCTCTCTCTCTCTCTCTCTCTCTCTCTCTCTCTCTCTCTCTCTCTCTCTCCTATTTTAAGCTAGTAACTACTTATAAATGAATTTTAAACACTCTGTATAGATGTAATTCAATAAAAAAGCTGTAGTATAGTATAAATCTCATAAGACTTGTCAGAGTTGCTTTTGCGACGTTGTCAGGTGGTGACACGAGGGACAGCCCTGCGTGAGCGGGTCATATCGGTCAGTCTCCCGCCATGGAAGCTATATAAAAAAAAAAGCGCACCTATAGATTTTTACCTCAGGGGTGGTGTTGAAAAAAAGTCGAAAACAAGAGAGAAAATAAAGAAAATAAAATATGTAGTAGTTAACATAAATATAAGAGAGAGAGAGAGAGAGAGAGAGAGAGCACCTGTGTGACGACGATGTGACAACAGAGCTAACAGACTGAGGTCCCAGAGTGCCCCACCCAAACTGCCTTCATAAAATAGAACGACTTCCAGCAACATACACAGTAAAATGCAGTGTTAAAGTATAAAATATAGCCTAATATCGAAAAGAGTCCTGTGTTTAATGTTTGTCCCGATCGAGATAGAAGACAGAAAGACATTCAAAATAGATTTCGCAGACTGTAACATCCAGGGAACACCGCACTGCACTAACTCTATTCTCCAATTTCAACTTCTGCTCTTAACTTGTGCTTTGTGTGGCTGCAGCGGAGGTGAGATGAACTACAACCTCTACACCAGAGATGTATCCTACTCTTTGGATCGCCTCACTCCCTTGAAACAATCAGTTTCAGTGTATTTATGTTCCAACGGTTTCAGCAGCTTGTTAATACCTGCAAGAGAACGAATTATAATTATTTACTACTATCAGGGGCACCCGGCGTTGCCCAGGCCAAAAAGGCGAACACACTAATCCTATTTGTTCTAGTTCAATCTTTCTTTCTAATCCAGAAAGACCATGTACACCTCTTATGCTACTGAAGAGGGATTATAAGAGGTCCAGGAACTTTCAATTTCATCTTTCGCAGACTAACGCACGGTATTTGTTCGTACTTGTTTACTATTACCGGTGGCCTCATATGACTTCGGAGGTCAACCTCACATTACCTATGTCCGAATTAGGTCATGTGAGTCTCCATGCCAAAAATTGGGCTGCTGGGTCCAGTCGTTCGAGCGTTTAGACTATTACCGGTGACCTCAAATGACCTCTGACTGGTGGCCTCACATGACACCTCGGAGGTCAACCTCACATAGCCTGTGTCCGAACTGGAGGTCAAGTGAGTCTCCACGCCAAAAATTGGGCTGCAGGGGTACCCGGCGTTGCCCGGGCCAAAATGGCGAACACTACCGAAGACCTCAAATGATCCAGA
>NC_136976.1:24127279-24187279 GCF_032717465.1 Coenobita brevimanus
GAGTACCTGGCCTCTGTCTTGAATGGCCTATTCTTAACGCCTTCACTCCTAGTACACCATTTACATTTTATTATTGATACTACAAGACTTTCTTTCAACTAAGGAAAAAGCTGAGTCAGTATTTACTGATCAAATAAAAAAGCTTAGTAATGTCAGCCTTTAAATTTTATCTTTCTATGTATTACCCAACGCTCCTTCCTGTGAAGGAAGAGCTTGACCAAAGGATCTCCAGGTTTTCCTGTTCCTACACGGGAATAATCCCTCATCCCTGATACATAACCCTCCTACATACAGTCTTACCTGTTCATATAACCGAGCAGCCTGCGACGTCCTTGTTGCTCTCACAACAGAAACATACTCACATTATCCACGAATCTGTTCATTTCTTCATCAGTCCCTTTTTGTCGCTTCACAGGCACCACATATAAAGTGTACTTCTTCCTCTTCAGAATCATCCATGTTTCGCTGTTACACATGTCCGTTTATCCACGGACCTCCTTACTGTATTGTCTCGGATACCAGAAACGTAAGACGAATCTCGCCATCTCTCAGTTCATCATGTATGCAACAAGTCACTCTGGAACTTTCTGAGTGTATATCACTTTCTGGCTACTATCTCGAGTCTGTCAAACGCAACGTTTCCAAGCACCTCGAAATGAACGGATCTTGAGCTTGTTTTGTTTTGTTTTGGAGGGAAGGTCTTTGTTTTCCTCTTCATAACATTAAAAAATATCGTACTCTAGCCACCCTTGTGTCGACAGTACTTCCAGGTTGCATTCTCTCTACGAACACAATCAATCAGGTTCCTTTCAACATTCTCTCCAGTCTCCCTATACCAAGTATGTTTTTGTGCTTCTTTGTGCTTAGGGATGAAGTACTAATGCAAAAATTTCTTTCATGGCACGTACCCTACGGCTGCCGTACATTATCGTTCTCCTTTGGTGCTCTCTAATGTCCCTTCATTTATGTTTCCCATCATAAACACTAACTCCTGAGTGTCTGTCCTATTGCTTTACCTAGTCGGTCCCCACATTTGCCCTCCTCTTCCTCATCTCTATCAGTGCAATGTCCACTTCCAGTCTCACAATCCTAGAATTATATCTGACATACAGTTGCATGAAAAGTCCCCTCGTTATCCAGATTCTTACCTCCGCCAAGGAGGTTATGTTTTCATCCCGGTCCGTTTGTTGGTTGGTTGCTTGCTTGGTTTGTGGGCAAGATTACACGAAAACTACTGGACGGATTTCCAGGAAACTTGGTAGAAGAATGGAATGGGCCTTGGCCCAAATAGACTCCAATAAATTTCTGTGCGGATCCGGATAAAAGTGCGGATCCAGGATTTTTTTTTCACTTTAACATTGCGAGATAGGGCGTTTTTCGACATTTTCGTAACATTTTCAGTGAATATTGCATGTTGGGCCTTGGCGTAGGTATGCGCTCTACTGAGTGCCATTCTACTTCCCTCTGTGAATTTCGAAAATAAGTGTTGGTAATGGGAAGCTACCGACACTGATAACTTCTGTGGCCACAGATCATTGTCATCAGTGTTAAATGCTGTAGATTCACAAGTCTAATTTTTTACAATTTCATGGAAAAAATTTAAAAGGCCAAGCGAACGGATTATCGATGTCGACTGTACATACCATTCCAGTTGATACTTATTATAATTCATTCCTCTATTATTCATCTATCATCAACAAAGCATCTCCAACTTTACTCCGAATACAGGTACGCAAAACAAACTTTACACACTTTACAACTACCCAATCATAGACTTCACTCGCTTTTATCTTCGTGTCACAGAATTCCATCACATCATATATAGTAATCTTGATCACATTAATTGCCTACACTCTCATTCATCATTCACTCCCCTCAGAATCCACACAACCAAAGGGCCTGTCTATTTTTCCTTAGGACCTAAGCACGCACAGGACTCAGCTCAGTGGATTTCTTCGCTTTTGCGAGGTGAAGAGTAGAGTGCAGATCATAAATCACCACCACCCTTAACCTTTTCGCCATCAAGGACGCAAAATTGAGATAATATCGATATTTTCTTTGCTCCTGGAAAAGGTTATGAAGTTAATACCAAGCGTAACTAATGGTTTACTAAGGGGCAAGAAGCCATTTGCCTTTTCACTCGTGGGTGACACTTTTCACGAAATATGAAAAGAACTGCGAGGACATCGCTTCCAGAGATTTCTTTCAATGTGAATGAAGTCAAAGGAGGTCGCTGACCCACTTCAGCTCAGTCTCAACGTACTCAAACCCTTGTCAACACCACTTTCAACACAACAAACTTTTTTTTTCTTTCTGCTTTACTTGTAGCCATTATTTTTGTCGTTGTTCTTAAACAAAGTGAAGGTGGGAGATGTACACCGTCCACTTGAAACGTTCCTTAGACTGATGTGTTGGCAAGTGGAGAGAGAGAGAGAGAGAGAGAGAGAGAGAGAGAGAGAGAGAGCAATATGACTGCTAAAACAAAAGGTGAAAGGGATAATAAACTGAAACAGAAAACACGCACATGAAGTGAAAGGAGGAAAATACTAAAACAGATAAAAACACTACGCAAAATAGGAAGACAAGACTTAAAGACATAGGCAACGCTACGCTGTTGCAACCCTCCATCTGACCAAGCACATACCCCCCCACCTCCCTGCACACCTAACCAAGCTCATAACGGCCATCACTCCCTCCCCCAACAGTCTTTTCTTTTAAAGATAGGCGTAAGGAGAACGCCTTCAGGACAGTCTGGGCCCTTCAGATTCCTTGCGCAGGTCGCAGTGGAGTCTCTAGATTTTAGTTTTGTCATTATATATATATATATATATATATATATATATATATATATATATATATATATATATATATATATATATATATATATATATGTGTGTGCTCTCTCCGTCCAGTCACTCAATGTAGCACTGCTCTCGGTTGACTGCCTTTCCTCCCTTCCTTCTTTCTTTCTTTCCTTCCTCTTCTTTCTTTCGTTTCCTTCCTTCCTCTTCTTTCTTTCCCTCCTTCTTCCTTTCCTCTTCCTTCTGTCTATGGGTGACTATACACTGAGTGACATGCTAAATGGTTTCCTGTACACTAGGAACAAGGAAACCATTCACTAGGCTAGTTGGTAACTATATAACCAAACTATGGCAACTGTTGGTTTAGTGAGTATTTAAGGCTCTCCAGCCGGATTGAGCCTGTGTAGGTTTATATCCAGGGGATGATTGGGGTCTATTGCTTACGTAATGCAACTCAAGGATGAGTGAGGCTGGTCACTCTCGTCTTTAATGTCAGGACCAACTTGCGTAGCCCCGGGCTCCTATGCTCCTCGTGGAGAAACACAGGATTAGTTGAACTATATATGTATGTATGTATACATACATTCTTCCCGCTCCTTCTGGCACCTTGCCAAAAATCTTTCTAACAACTTTACCTCATCATCCTTCCCTCCTCTTTTCTACTCTGATGGTTCTGTAGCTATTTCTTCTACTGATAAAGCAGATCTCTTCATACAGAACTTTCTCCTCCAATTCCACCTTAGACGATTCCGGTGCTGTTCCTCCATCACTTCCCCCCTCTGACTTCCTCATGGCTGACATTAAAATTTCTTCAGTTGATGTATTTTCTGCCATTACTGGCCTCAGTACTAACAAGGCATATGGGCCTGATGGGGTCCCTCCTGTTGTTCTCAAAAACTGTGCTTCTGTGCTTACACCCTGCCTAGGCAAACTATTTCGCCTTTGTCTGTCAACTTGTACCTTTCCTTCTTGCTGGAAGTTTGCTCTCATTCAGCCAGTCTCAAGAAGGGTGACCACTCCCAACCCTCCAACTATCGTCCAATTGCTTTAACGTCCTGTATTTCAAAAGTTTTCGAGTCAATTCTTAATAAAAAAATTTTAAGGCATCTTTCCTATCACAACCTTCTTTCCGATCGTCAGTATGGGTTCCGTCAGGGACGCTCCACTGGCGATCTTCTCCTACCTTTCAGACTCCTGGTCATCCTCCTTTCGGGACTTTGGCGAAAGCTTTGCCATTGCACTTGACATCTCAAAGGCTTTCGATCGAGTCTGGCATAAATCTTTAATTTCCAAACTGCCCTCCTACAGTTTCTATCCTTCTATCTGTACCTTCATCGCTAGCTTCCTTTCTGGTCGTTCTATAGCTGCTGTCGTAGACGGCCATCGTTCTTCTCCTAGATCTATCAACAGTGGTGTTCCTCAGGGCTCTGTCCTATCACCAACTCTCTTCCTTTTGTTCATCAATGATCTTCTAAGCTGTACATCTAACCCTATCCACTCATACGCTGATGACTCCACCCTTCACCTTTCCATTCGGTTCCCGCAACGCCCATCTCAACAGTTACTTCAAGAAACAAGGGATGAGGCTATGGCACACCTAATGTCTGACTTGGCTCATATCTCTGACTGGAGTAAAAATAATATGGTTGTCTTTAATGCTTCTAAGACTCAGTTCTTACACCTATCAACCCGACAAAATCTTCCACAGGTATACCCACTAATGTTTAATAATATTCAGATTAATCCTGCATCATCCTTGAACATGCTGGGGGTTTCATTTACTCGGGACTTATCTTGGAAAGATCATATTACATCTCTTGTAAAATCTGCTTCCAAGAGATTGGGTGTGCTAAGCCGACTCCGCTCTTTCTTTACCCCTGCACAATTGTTGACTCTATACAGGGGTTTTATCCGCCCCTGTGTGAGTACAACTCTCATGTGTGGGGAGGCTCCCCACATACAGCTCTTCTCAATAGGGTGGAGTCAAAGGCTTTTCGTCTCATTAACTCTCCTCCTCTTACTGACTCCCTTCAACCTCTGTCTCTTTGCCGCACTGTTGCATCTTTATCTCTTTTCTATCGCTACTTTAATGGTCACTGCTCCTCTGAACTGTCTGCTTGCATTCCTCCACCTCTACGATGGGCGCGTAGCACCCGTCTGGCAGCAAACTCTCATCCCTTTTCTGTCCAACTCTCTAATGCAAGAGTTAACCGTTACTCCCAGTCTTTCATTCATGCAACAGGTCAGCTCTGGAACTGTCTCCCTCTGTCTGTATTTCCTCCTGCCTATGATCTCCAGTCTTTCAAACGCAGTGTGTCCAGGCATCTCAAAATGATCGGATCTTGAATTTGGCTCTCTATTGTATTTTGTTTTTCTCTTGGAGGGAACTGTTACTGCGGGCTCATGGCCTTTGGTTCCTTCTTCCTCGCATAAAAAAAAAAAAAAAATATCTATGCCATATATGTATATTATGATGGCAAAAGTTCATTCCTTGTATACCATAAACAGTTATGGCAAAGCTTCCTTGTTGTGGCTACACACTAAGTGCAGTAAGTTACTATTAATTATTCTCTCCGACCAGGATAGTATGTTTTCACCCCTGTTTGTTAGTTTGTTTGTCTGTTAGCAGGATTACTCAAAAACTAAAAGTGAGATTTGAATCAAATTTGGTGAGTAGATAACTCATATCCCAGGGAACAATCGATTAACTTTTGGGACTGATGTTTGTTAGTTTGTTTGCCTGTTAGCGGGATTAATCAAAAGCCTAATGAGAGATTTGGAACAAACTTGGTGGGCAGACAACCCGTGTCCCAAGGAACATTGATCAGCCTTTGGGACCGACCCAGATCGTATTACAGATCCTGGATCCGGAAAACAATTTTTGCGATAACCTAACCTAACCTAAGAGCTGTTTGGAAATTGTGTTGTCCTTGTCGGGGAGATGTGCTCCGCTGAGTGCCCATCTGGTTTTACCTTTCTTTTCTATGCAAGAAAGAAGAAACCAAAGGCCAGGAGCCCGGAAACTGTTCCTTCCAAGAAAAAAACAAAAACAATACAAAAAGGAGCCAAAGTCAAGATCAGTTCATATCGAGATGCCTGGACACACTGCGTCTGAAAGACTGGAGACCATAGGAAGTAGGAAATACAGACAGAGGGAGACAGTTCCAGAGTTGACCTGTTGCACAAATGAAGGACTGGGAGTAACAGTTAACTCTTGCATTAGAGAGGTGGACAGGAAAGAGATGAGAGTTTGTTGCTAGACGGGTGCTACGCACCTGTCGTAGTGGTGGAGGGATGCAAGCAGACAGTTCAGAGGAGCAGTGACCATTGAAGCAACGATAGAAAAGTGATAAATATGCAACAGTGCAGCGAAAAGACAGAGGCTAAAGGAAGCCAGTAATAGGAGGAGAGTTGATGAGACGAAAAGCCTTTGACTCCACCCTATTGAGAAGAGCTGTATGTGGGGAGCCTCCCCACACATGAGAGTTGTACTCTAAACAGGGGCAAATAAAGCCCCTGTATATGGTCAAGAACTGTGCAGGGGTAAAGAAGGTACGGAGTCGGCTTAGCACACCTAATCTCTTGGATGCAGATTTTACGAGAGATACAATATGATTTTTCCAAGATAAGTCCCGAGTGAATGAAACCCCAAGCACGTTCAAGGTAGATGCAGGATTGAGCTGGATGTTATTAAACAAGAAAGGGTACTCCTGAGGAAGAATGTGTCGCGTTGATAGGTGTAAAAACTGAGTTTTTGATGCATTAAAAACAAGATTATTTTTACCCCAGTCAGAGGTACGAGCCAAGTCAGACATTAGGTGTGCCATAGCATCATTCATTATTTGTTGAAGTAACTGCTGAGATGGACGTTGAGGGAATCGGATAGAAAGGTGGAGGATAGAGTCATCAGCGTATGAGTGGATAGGGTTAGATGTACAGCTTAGAAGGTCATTGATGAATAAAAGGAAGAGAGTTAGTGATTGGACAGAACCCTGAGGAACACCATCGTTGATAGATCTAGAAGAAGAACGATGGCCGTGTACAACAGCAGCTATAAAACGACCAGAAAGGAAGGTATAGACGAAGGCACGGATAGAAGGATAGAAACCGTAAGAGGGCAGTTTGGAAATTAAAGATTTATGCCAGACTCGATCGAAAGCCTTTGAGATATCAAGTGCAATGGCAAAGCTTTGGCCAAAGTCCCGAAAGGAGGATGATCAGGAGTCTGAAAGGTAGGTGAGAAGATCGCCAGTGGAGCGTCCCTGACGGAACCCATACTGACAATCAGAAAGAAGGTTGTGATAGGAAAGATGCTTTAAAATTTTTCCGTTAAGAATTGACTCAAAAGCTTTTGAGATACAGGATGTTAAAGCAATTGGACGACAGTTAGAGGGTTGGGAAAGGTCTCCCTTCTTTGGGACTGGCTGAATGAGAGCAAACTTCCAGCAAGAAGGAAAGGTACAAGTTGATAAACAAAGTCGAAAGAGTTTACCTAGGCAGGGTGTATGCACTGAAGCACAGTTCTTGAGGACAACAGGAGGGACGCCATCAGGCCCATATGCCTTGTTACTATTGAGGCCAGTGATGGCAGAAAATACATCAGCTGAAGACATTACAATGTCAGCCATGAGGAAGTCTGAGGGGGGAGGTGATGGAGGAACAGCACCCGATTTTTTTTTCTTTTTTTTTTTTTTCGATCATCCTAGTAAATTAATATCACGAGGCGAGAATGATGTGCCATAAGTATAAGTAAATTGTTAAGGATGAGGTGCTTTATAGTACTCTTTAATGAAAACACGGACCTTCATTTAACACTGGTTTATTTCCGACCATGCATCAGGGTAAGGAGCTGGTGGCATATCCTGGTATATTAGTCCAACGTGACGCTGGTGCTGCAAAAGGTGGAGAGGAACAACGCTGGCTCCTACACCTGCCACGCCACCAACAAGGAAGGATCTGCCGCATCCCCACCCTTCAACTTCGACGTCAAGTGTGAGTAGACCTTCAACTGTCTTGGTTCAGGATTTTCTCTCGCATATTTACCCCTCAGTGGACATTTTGGTGACACGAGAGGAACAACGCTGGCTCCTACACCTGCCACGCCACCAAAAAGGAAGGATCTGCCGCATCCCCACCCCTCAACTTCGATGTCAAGTGTGGGTAGACCTTCAACTGTCTTGGTTCAGGATTTTCTCTTGCATATTTACCCCTCAGTGGACATTTTGGTGACACGAGATCGATAAAATATGAAGTCTGAATATCTTTGTGAGTAAGGGGTGTATACTACAGATTAATTACTAAAGAATTCTTTTTTATTCTTGCATTTCACGAAGTAAAATAACTAGTCTTACACTTGCACTGTTTACTTATATCCTCTTATCAGGTCTAATGGAAAGCGTTACAATCGTCTGTCTATCTGTCTATCTATTGCCAGACGTCTTAATCCCATATGGGGTGGCCACAAACAAATCGCCTCCACGTCACCCTGTCCCTCACCATTTCACAGCCCTGCTCCCAATTCACACACCCCACTCTCATATACCTCTCCACTCCATCCCTCCACCTACCCCTCCCTTTCTCCCCCACCACCTCACTCACATACACTCTCCTCGTCAGTATCTCACTCTCCATCCTCTCCACATGGCCAAACCACTTCAGTGTGTTTCTCCTAACGCTTCCTATCACATCCACATCCACACCACAACGATCTTTCACAGCCTCAATTGTCAATCTGTCTCTCCATGTGACACCACAGGCTCCTTTCAAATAACTCATTTCCACTGCTCTCACTCTTGACTTGTGTCCCTTCAACAACGTCCAAGCTTTACTTCCATACGTTAAAATTGGTATCACAATACTGTCATGTAACAATATTTTCACTTCCATGCTCACTTCCCTGATTCTTATCACTGCCTTCAAGGAACCAGCAACCTTTCTTCCTTGTTGTACCCATTCAAGCTCTTCACCCTCCAAACTTCCTTCCTTACTCATCAGACTGCCCAGGTACTTAAATGTACTCACACTTTCCATTTCCTCATCATCCAACCTCACTGTACATTCACTGACTTCACGTCTCTCAAAGACCAAAACTTTACTCTTCCCTACATTCACCTTTAGATTCCGTTTCTTACACACTCTCCCAAACTCATCCACCAAGCCTTGCAACTCCCCTTCGTCTTCACTTAACAACACAGTATCATCTGCAATCAACAGTACAGGGAGCTCCCAAACACTGCTTTCTCTCACTAAGGTCACTCCAGCATCCACTGCCCTACCTTGTTTCTCTTTTATAACCCCATCCATATACAGATTGAACAATCATGGAGAATGACACATCCCTGTTTCAACCCAACCTTCAAATAGAAAAACTCACTCAATTCACTATCCACACACACTGCAGCCTTAGCACCATGATACATACTCTTCACAGCATTCAACACTTTCCCATTTACTCCATATATTCTTAATACTTTCCACAATCCTTGTCTATCCACCCTGTCATATGCTTTCTCCAAATCCATGAGGGCCGCATACAACTTCTTTCCCTTCACTAGAAACTTTTCCACTAAAGATCTAAGAATGAATATCTGATCTACACAACCTCTTCCCATCCTAACGCCTCCCTGTTCTTGTCCAACTAATTCCTCTGCTATTTCCCTAACTCTGTCAATAAGTATCCTACCGTATACTTTTCCTATTACACTAAAAAGACAAATGCCCTAATGATTACCACACACCTCTTTTTCTCCTTTCCCTTTGTACAAGGGAATAATTATACCTGACTTCCAATCCTCTGGGACTCTACCTTACTCCCAGGCCAATCTGCACATCTTCCACACCCATTCTACTACTATCTCTCCCCCATGCTTCAGCATTTCACCACACACTCCATCATACCTGGGGCTTTCCCCATTATGACTTTCTTCATTGCTTCCACAACTTCCATCCTACTGATTTCTTTCTTCTCACCTCCCTCCTTCTTCCAGCCATTCTCCAGCCACTTATACTTGCATTACTTTCATTCTCTATGTTCAACAATTCATTAAAGTGTTCTCTCCATCTGCTCACTTTTTCTCCCTTCTCAACAAGTAATCTACCATTTTTATCTTTCACTCCCCTACTAACTTCATTGCCACCCTGTCTGACTCTCTTTACCTCTTTCCAGAACATTTTCTTACAGTCCCTCCACTTGATACTCAAATTCCTTCCAAATTCCTCATCCACTCTCTTCTTACTCCCTCTTACTAATCTTTTCACCTCTCTCTCTTCCGTTCTGCATAGAACTCTCTCTTCCTTCTCTCAACTTCTTCCACGCCCCTATTTCTCATCCATTCATTATATGCCTTTTTCTTTTGTGCCACAGCCCGTCTCACCTCTTCATTCCACCATGCTGTTCCTTGCACCCCCTTTCGTCTTCTCTTCACCCCACACACCACCTCACATGCTACATATTTCTTCTGTGAATATCTTGCACACACCTTCCACGTCCTCCATCTGCTCGAATTCATATTTGCCCAATCGTTCCTCCACTTCTCTCTTATATTCTGCCTTTGTCTCATCCTCATGTAACCTTTCCACTCTCCTTGCATCTACTTCTTCCTTCTGTCCTTCCCTTCTTCTATTTCCCCATTTTACTTGGACCCTGATTCTGGCTACAACAAAGTGGTGGTAAGAAAGTCCACTCCGTCAACCTCTGTATGCTCTTGAGTTCATTCCGCATCCTCGCATCCTTTCATCCAGATGCACATAATCATTCATTGCTTTCCTTTCATTCAGTTCACCATCCACCCCTCTCATCACTCGCCATGTATACCTGAAGAGAGTATTGGCAATCACCAACCCCGTCCCGGCACAAATGTCCACTAAAGCACTGCCATTCTCATCTGTCTCAGTAGGCACATCCCACTCACCAACTATGGTACCCCATCCACCTTCACATTCCCTACTTTACCACTCATATCACCAATCAAAAACACTCTCTCATTCCTTTCAAACTTTTCCAAGCACGCTTCCTCATTTATCTAGAACTCTTCTCTCACTCTGCTTGCACGATCCTGCACTGGCGCATACACCCACACAATCGCCCACATTTGTATTCCAACATTCAGTCTTACCCACACAATCCTTGAGGCAACTGATCCATACTCTCTTATATTCTCCTTCCATCTGTTACTCACAACAATACACACTCCTTCTTTTGCACACTCATTCGCACCTACTCCTGCACATTTACCCCATCCATACTCCCATTCTCTCACATTCTCACCTCTCCAATCGTATGATTAAAAATTAGAGCAGAAAAGGGTAGGTAGAGCCCCAGTTTCTCACATTTGTATACAAGTTTGACTTTGCTTCCAGTTTGGAAATTGGGTTACATACAGTGAAAAGTAGTTTAACCATGTCCTAACGTTACACCTACTAGAAAACTGGCCTTCATGAATTAAAGACTTGCCTACTCCGTCGCACTCTAAATCTTAATAATCTGGTCATGGTCCCGGGAATTGAGTGGTCGCTCATTTACCAGGACAGAAGGAGATACTTCTCCCTCTTCCGTGTTTTCTCTGTTTTCTGGAAGTACGTCTCACCCCATCCTCCGTTCATTCAAACCATATTAGTTAGTAGCAGTAGTAGCAGAGGAGTATACTGTAGCACAAGTCGAGCAGGGCAGGACTCCCAAGGTGGATGGAAAACTAATGACAGGGAGAGCTGAAGCTCCCGTTTCATCAGCCCTCGGGAATAGGTCCCGACCATCCCCCTTTGCTGAACTTTTTCAGTGTCTCAGTAACACAGAGAATAGTCCAGCATGCTCTCCAATACAAGTTTTTCTAACTATCAGCACCAGACTACATGCACAGGACACACCACACTTCCTTTTCCAAAATTAAAAATAATCATTGCAGCTCAACACGTGGCCTCGGAGTCCCCAGGGGGGGGGGACCATAAATGTCCCCACCTTCCGCCCCTCTCCCGGTGACGACTCGAGCTGCCTGGAACCACTATCTGACTCTCTTCTTCTTCATTTCTGCAACATTTGCAGCCTTTCCTCCAACTTTCGCTCTGTTGAGCACCACCTCTCCTTCTCTAAACCTCACCTTCTTTTTCTAACTGAGACTCAGCTGTCTGAGGCAACTGACAGCAGACCCTTTTCTGTATCCTCCTACTTTCTCTATACTCATTTCAAAGCCAAACGTAGCTGTTGTGTATATATACACAACGACTTATCTTGCTCTCGTGTTCCTGAACTCGATTCTACTAAATTCTCTACACTCTGGCTTCGGCTTTCCTGTAATTCTCTGACTAAATATATCTGCACTGTTTACTTATCTCCTAATTCTACTGACTATCAAAAATTCTTAGACTATCTTACTTCTACGATGGAACGCATTCTATTCATTTCCCCTTTCTCTGAAATCTCCATTCTAGGAGATTTCAATGTTCACCACTGCCTTTGGCTCTCCTCCCCATTCACTGATCCACCTGGTGAACAAGCCTACACCTTTTCTATCCTTAATGATCTAGAGCAGCTCGTACAGCACCCTACCCATATCCTTGACTGCCTTGGAGAGAGCTCCAACATACTTGACCTCTTCCTTACAACTAATTCTTCTGCTTACACTGTTAATCTTTTCACTCCGTTGGGCTCCTTCTATCACAACCTTATCACCTTAACCTGTCCTATCACTCTGTCCTATCACGGCCTGTGGACTCTCCAAAGAAACGTCGTCTGTGGCACTTTGGAGCTGCAGATTGGGAGGTCCTCAGGCAGTACTACTTTGATTTTCACTAGCATGATTATTGCTTCCATGGCCGGGAGACATCTGAGTGTGCCTTGCGCATTACGGAGGTTATTCTCTCGGGCATGGAAGCATACATTCCTTTCTCATATCCTTTCACTAATGCAAGAAAGCCTTGGTTTAATCACGCTTGTTCTAATGCCGTCCGCATCAAGGAGAGGGCCTTTAAAAGGTACCGGAGCCAACCCACCCCTGAATCACATCTTTTATACGTTTCTGCCTGGAATCATGCTAAGTCTGTTCTTCGCTCTGCTAAAAATAATTTCATCCGCACTAAATGCTCTCAATTCTCAAACTCGAATTCTTCTCGCTCCTTCTAGCACCTTGCCAAAAATCTTTCTAACAACTTTACCTCATCATCCTTCCCTCCTCTTTTCTACTCTGATGGCTCTGTAGCTATTTCTTCTACTGTTAAAGCAGATCTCTTCACTCAGACTTTCTCCTCCAATTCCACCTTAGACAATTCCGGTGCTGTTCCTCCATTACTTCCCCCCTCTGACTTCCTCATGACTGACAATGAAATTTCTTCAGCTGATGTATTTTATGCCATCACAGGCCTCAATACTAATAAGGCATATGGGCCTGATGGAGTCCTTCCTGTTGTTCTGAAGAACTGTGCTTCTGTGCTTACACCCTGCCTAGGTAAACTTTCGCCTTTGTCTGTCAACTTGTACCTTTCCTTCTTGGTGAAAGTTTGCTCTCATTGAGCCAGTCCCAAAGAAGGGTGACCACTCCCAACCCTCTAACTATCGTCAAGTTGCTTTACCATCCTGTATCTCAAAAGTTTTCGAGTCAATTCTTAATAGAAAAATTTTAAAGCATCTTTCCTATCACAACCTTCTTTCTGAGTGTCAGAATGGGTTCCGTCAGGGACACTCCACTGGCGATCTTCTCACCTACCTTTCAGACTTCTGGTCATCCTCCTTTCGGTACTTTGGCGAAAGCTTTGCCATTGCACTTGACATCTCAAAGGCTTTCGATCGAGTCTGGCATAAATCTTTAATTTCCAAACAGCCCTCTTACGGTTTCTATCCTTCTATCTGTGCCTTCATTAATAGCTTCCTTTCTGGTCGTTCTATAGCTGCGGTTGTAGACGGCCATCATTATTCTCCTAGATTTATTAACAGTGGTGTTCCTCAGGGCTCTGTCTTATCACCAACTGTCTTCCTTTTATTCATCAATGACCTTCAAAGCTGTACATCTAACCTTATCCACTCATACACTGATGACTCCACCCTTCACCTTACCATTCGCTTCCTGCAACGTCCATCTGAGCAGTTACTTCACCAAACAAGGGATGAGGCTATGGCACACCTAATGTCTGACTTGGCTCGTATCCCTGACTGGGGTAAAAATAATCTTGTTGCTTTTAATTCATCAAAGACTCAGTTTTTACACCTATTACCCTGACAAAATCTTCCACAGGTACACCCATTAATGTTTAATAATATTCAGCTTAATCCTGCATCATCCTTGAACATGCTTGAGGTTTCATTTACTCGGAACTTATCTTGGAAAGCTCATATTACATTTCATGTAAAATCTGCTTCCAAAAGCTTAGGTGTGCTAAGCCGTCTCCGTTCCTTCTTTACCCCTGCACAATTGTTGACTCTATACAGGGATTTTATCCGCCCCTATGTGGAGTTCAACTCATGTGTGGGGAGGATCCCCACATACAGCTTTTCTCAATAGGGTGGAGTTAAAGGCTTTTCGTCTCATTAACTCTCCTCCTCTTACTGACTCCCTTGAATCTCTGTCTCTTCGCCACACTGTTGCATCTTTATCTCTTTTCTATCGCTACTTCAATAGTCACTGCTCCTCTGAAGTTTATGCATGCATTCCTCTATCTCTACGACGGGCACGTAGCACCCGTCTAGCAGCAAACTCTCATTTTTTTTCTGTCCAACTCTCTAATGCAAGAGTTAACCGTTACTCCCAGTCTTTCATTTATGCAACAGGTCAACTCTGGAACTGTCTCCCTCTGTCTATATTTCGTGCTTTCTATGATATCCAGTCTTTCAGACGCAGTGTGCCCAGGCATCTCAAAATGATCGGATCTTGAATTTGGCTCTTTCTTGTATTTTGTTTTTCTCTTGGAAGGAACAATTTTGCGGGCTCGCGGCCTTTGGTTCCTTCTTCCTCACTTTAAAAAAAGTAGTAGTAGTAGTGGTAGTAGTGGTGGCAGTAGTAGTAGTAGTAGTAGTAGTAGTAGTAATAGTAGTAGTAGTAGTAGTAGGGGTACTGTAGATGCAACCCTAGGCTCATCTGAATGTGAACCCAGTGGACTGCAGACTGAAGTTGTCACTTACCTGCAACCCATCCCCCTCCTTTCGGGAAGGATAATGAGGGAGTTGAAGGACATTTGTATAACTGTGCAGCTCCATTGCCCAGTTATATCGATGCCATCTGATGAAGGCGTTCCTCTCCAGCACCCACTCAGATCCTGGTCTTGTCTGATGAAAAAAATACTTTCTACCCTATCTCGGTCGCTTCTGACCAAATACACCTGACGCCTTCACCTGCTTCCACACCTGACGTCTTCACCTGTCTCCACAGCTAATGCTTCCCCCTGCCGGCTTCACCAGATACCAGAAATATTAACGAAAATAGTCACATACTTTGTGTCCAATTCTGCCTTCTTCCTCCGCCTCTCCACCTGACGCTTGCCCCTTCTTCCCCAACAGATGCGCCGGTGTGTGCCACCAGCAAAGCGTCTCAGCAAAGCGCGGCCAAGCACGAGAATGCACGCATCTCTTGCAATGTTCTCGCCAACCGACCCGTTGTGGAATTCAGCTGGTCATTCAACAACACCGCCGAGGCCGTCAAGGTTCCCGAGGACAGGTGAGTGGGTGGGCAGTTGAAAGGCAGTTTCTATCTTCAAAAGGCGTTAAAATCGCTTAGTACAAGCGGGTTGCAGTCCCCTGATTGGAAGCACATTTGTTCTACAATCGAGAGGTGCCAAGTTCGATTCTGAGCCCGAACAAGATCCTTGGGCTACGTCTCTTTGCACCAGTCTGCTCGCGCTTTGAACAGTGACCTAAATTTCTATATCGACGGCTGCATTTCGTAGTATGTGGGAAAGTCTGTTGAGTGGATTCCTTGCCAGTCATACGCTAAGCACAAAAAACTGTGGGTAATAAGAATAAGATGACAGTATAGAATGAAATAACATTTAATCTGATCTTGAAAGAATTTGCAAAAAAATCCCACATAATCTGTTGCTAAATGGAATAGCATATCTCGGTTCTAGGGATAAATTCGTCATGTTGCTGTGACAGGTGACGATAAGGAGAAAATGAAGAGAGAATGAAATGTGTAGGAGCTGGGCGTACTGTATTGCGAGGTAAGAAGAGGAAGAGGGAAATGGGAGGTATTATGAAGGGGAGGAGGCTTGGCGATAGGAGATAGAGGGAGGGAGGGATGACTCCAGTGAATAAGTAAATGATTGTGCTGGAATGGGTGGGAAGGAATCTGGGTGAGAAGGGAAAGTGTTTGATTTGAGAGGGGAGGAATTATAAAGGGAAAGAGAGGTGACATAATATGAAAAGACTGGATTGGTGACAGTGGGTTGGGAGAGGGTATTTCAGTGCAATGGGAGGGGAGGAATTACACTGGGAAGGAACTGGGGGGACTGTAATGCGATGGGAGGGGAAGACTCATGATGCAAAAGGAGTCGAGTGATTATGAGGGGAAGGAAAGGATGACTTATGGAAGAAGAAGGAATAGGGAATGGAAGTGAGGGATAATAAAGGGAAGGAAAGAATGACCAAAAGAAGGAGAAGGCATGAGGAATGAAGAGAGGGACTATGAAGGGAAGAGAGGGATGGTTGTACGAAGGATGGAGAGGTATTGCAGTGTGAAGGAAAGAGAGAGAAAGAATTAGAAAATTGATATAGCGTTCAGAGTCAGAAAAGAGGAATTATAGTGGGACGGTGAGGAAGGGATTATAAATGGAAGGGGAAGAATGACGGTGAGAAGGAAGAGAGGAGATGCGTGTGAGTGCAATATGAAGGGAGGGGAGGGACTGTGCTCGGATTGGAGGGAAGAGATTCCAGGAGAGGGAAAGTTTTTAATATCAGAGGGGTGTGAAGAGGGACGTGTGTGGAAGTTTGATAATGAATGGGAGGTGAGAAAAAAAAATGAATTAAGCAGAAAAAGGGGGTGGTGTAGCGGAAGGAAAGTGTGAAATCCTGGTGGGCATGAGTCGTGTGGTAAAAACATTCAGTAAAATGTTGGATAGAGGAAAGGGAGATTTGCTTAGGACGATACGAGAGGAATAAAGGAATGAGAGAAATGATAAGACTGGATATGGTCTGTTCCTCACAATGTCAATACTCTTACTGTGTATGTTACCTGTGGCGCCTTTCTTGTTCACATTGTCAATACTCTGACTAACAGGTATTTGCTGCCTGTGGTATCTTTCTTGTTCACATTGTCAGCTGCGAAATCTCAGTCCTTCCACTACTGCATAACCTTTTATCCTTGGATGCAGGAACTAGTGATTAGCTTATTCATCTTGCAACAGGAATAATCCAAGATCTATTATTGAGCTGAAACTGTTGGACGCAGTTTTTGTGCATCTTGTCCGTGTTCTTTCAACAGTGTAAATGAGGTCCTGAATGTAACGTTAGCGTTTTACCAGGTCGCTACCCGGGTATGTACCCATTTAGCCGCCTCCCCGGTTTTGTTTCCTCTTATTCTTTTTTAATTATTATCTTGCCAGTTAGAATAAAAGATATCTAAATGGAATAACCAAACTACAGCATAACTTTCTTCTTCCACAATTTAACTTGTAAAGTGCCGCAGGCATCTGCTGACGCGATGTGCTAAGGATGTTGTAGGTGTCAATTAAGCACAGCTCACAAAAACAACGTATAAAACATGACGACACTAGAAGACACTAGGCAACTAAGAAACCTACCACACAACAGTCACAGACAGCTCAGCCAACAGTATCTCACCTATATATTCAGTCAACCAGCAGACGGTGTGTTCCATATGGGTGAATCTCCCCTACTACACTCTGTCAGTAGCAGTGATTCAGAGCAAAGAAAAATTACAGCTAGGTGCACCGCGTAAAAATATATGGCTCTCCAACAACATATTTTAAATTTTTTTCCCTAAATAATCAAGCCCAGGTAGCCTAAGTGGCGACACACAAACACACACACACACACACACACACACACACACACACACACACACACACACACACACACAATGGCATTATAGTGATTAATCTGATAAAGCATGTAAGTTACTGTTTTTCTAGTAATACACACAACTTGAATTCCTTAAAAAAAAAAAAATGCCAGAGCACTTTTTTTTTTCTATTCTAGAAATAAAAACTGCATAACTACATTTACTGAGAGCATTGGTAGTTATTGGGAGCCCATCATCCACTCACTCGATGTAGTGGGGTCTACTCCTTCCTTCAGAAGTCTATATACTTTTTTTTCTGTCTCTCCCCCGCAGTTCGTATTTTTCTCATGCTTCCTCTTACTATTTATTACTCTTGATACTGCTTCAGGTAGATCTACTGTACACTGAGCGACAAGCCAAAATAACTCAGGAAATTGTTTACAACGCTGGGTGGTAACCGAATAGCCAAATAATGGGGTGACGTGGAGCCTACTTAATCCCCCTGTTAACAGGATGGAGACGCAAATGCGGCGTCCACCTAGGAACCAAACCTACACACTAGTCCTCACACTGCACAGGACTGCCCTGCAGGGACAGTTACTTGCCTTGGGTTGATGGGTCTGCACGATCAGGCAGACTGAGCTAGCACAACAACAACAACTGAGAGCACTTGTATTTACAGTATATTCATTGCGATGAAAGCTTTATCGATTCGTCGCATAAGCACAGTCACCTTCAGGAAAAAGTAAGAGTGAAAGTACCGTAGCAATAATATATATATATATATATATATATATATATATATATATATATATATATATATATATATATATATATATATATATATATACACTAAATATAGATATATAGATAGATAGATATAGATAGATAAATATAGATATATATAAGTATATAGATAGATAGAGTTAGATAAAGATAGACAGATAGATAAATAGATAAAGAAATAGACAGATCGATAGATAGTTAGATATAGAAATATATATATATAGAGAGAGAGATGTAAATATCTATCTATCTATCTATTGCCAGACACCATAATCCCGTTAAGGGTGGCCATTTGACACTGAGTTAGTTGTTTTACAGGGAGGGGCACCAACCCTCCACCAACCCACTTGTTGACACGTAGGGACAACGTATGGTTTGGTTATATGGTTACCACCCAGAAATATATATATATATATCTATCTATCTATCTATCTATCTATATATATATATATATATATATATATATATATATACTGTATATATCATCATCATCATCAGCCGTTTGAGTATCCACTGCAGGACCGGCCTATCCCGACCGAAGTCGGGACGATACAGCCAATGTATCTCCACCAGGTAGCTTAGGCTGTCTCGTAGAGATTGTATGTTGGGTGAGAAGTGCTTATAAGTGTAATTGTGGTGTTGGAGTGGCTTTGGATGTGTGTGTAGTCTGTGAACCAAGTGTAATCGGCCCGCGCAAGCCGACTGGGTGCAAGCATACTTTACAGTAAGCGACACTGGTTCAACCACAGCACCCCTTGTGTCCGCCAATGCAGTACGTGGCCAGGTGAACACACCTAAAGTTTATTACCCTGGCGGGGCACGAACACTGGTTCACCCGTGTATATATATATATATATATATATATATATATATATATATATATATATATATATATATATATATATATATATATGGGCCTGATGAGGTCCCTCCTGTTGTTCTCAAGAACTGTGCTTCTGTGCTTACACCCTGCCTAGGCAAACTCTTTCGCCTTTGTCTGTCAACTTGTACCTTTCCTTCTTGCTGGAAGTTTGCTCTCATTCAGCCAGTCTCAAAGAAGGGTAACCACTCCCAACCCTCCAACTATCGTCCAATTGCTTTAACGTCCTGTATTTCAAAAGTTTTCGAGTCAATTCTCATAGAAAAATTTTAAGGCATCTTTCCTATCACAACCTTCTTTTCGATCGTCAGTACGGGTTCCGTCAGGGACGCTCCACTGGCGATCTTCTCACCTACCTTTCAGACTCCTGGTCATCCTCCTTTCGGGACTTTGGCGAAAGCTTTGCCATTGCACTTGACATCTCAAAGGCTTTCGATCGAGTCTGGCATAAATCTTTAATTTCCAAACTGCCCTCCTACGGTTTCTATCCTTCTATCTGTGCCTTCATCGCTAGCTTCCTTTCTGGTCTTTCTATAGCCGCTGTTGTAGACGGCCATCGTTCTTCTCCTAGATCTATCAACAGTGGTGTTCCTCAGGGCTCTGTCCTATCACCAACTCTCTTCCTTTTATTCATCAATGATCTTCTAAGCTGTACATCTAACCCTATTCACTCATACGCTGATGAATCCACCCTTCACCTTTCCATTCGGTTCCCGCAACGCCCATCTCAACAGTTACTTCAACAAACAAGGGATGAGGCTATGGCACACCTAATGTTTGACTTGGCTCGTATCTCTGACCGGGATAAAAATAATCAGGTTGTTTTTAATGCATCTAAGACACAGTTCTTACACCTATCAACCCGACAAAATCTTCTACAGGTAAACCCATTAATGTTTATTAATATTCAGCTTAATCCTGCATCATCCTTGAACATGCTTGGGGTTTCATTTACTCGGGACTTGTCTTGGAGAGATTGTATTACATCTCTTGTAAAATCTGCTTCCAAGAGATTGGGTGTGCTAAGCCGATTCCGCTCTTTCTTTACCCCTGCACAATTGTTGACTCTATACAGGGGTTTTATCCGCCCCTGTGTGGAGTACAACTCTCATGTGTGGGGAGGCTCCCCACATACAGCTCTTCTCAATAGGGTGGAGTCAAAGGCTTTTCGTCTCATTAACTCTCCTCCTCTTACTGACCCCCTTCAACCTCTGTCTCTTCGCCGCACTGTTGCATCTTTATCTCTTTTCTATCGCTACTTTAATGGTCACTGCTCCTCTGAACTGTCTGCTTGCATTCCTCCACCTCTACGATGGGCGCGTAGCACCCGTCTGGCAGCAAACTCTCATCCCTTTTCTGTCCAACTCTCTAATGCAAGAGTTAACTGTTACTCCCAGCCTTTCATTTATGCAACAGGTCAGCTCTGGAACTGTCTCCCTCTGTCTGTATTTCCTGCTGCCTATGATCTCCAGTCTTTCAAACGCAGTGTGTCCAGGCATCTCAAAATGATCGGATCTTGAATTTGGCTCTCTACTGTATTGTGTTTTTCTCTTGGAGGGAACTGTTACTGCGAGCTCATGGCCTTTGGTTTCTTCTTCCTCGCATAAAATATATATATATATATATATATATATATATATATATATATATATATATATATATATATATATATATATATATATATATATATATATATACATATATGTAAGTATATATATGTATATGTATATGTGTACATATATATATGTGTATATATATATATTTATATATATATATATATATATATCTTTATTTCTATATATATATGTATATATATAGATAAATAGATAGATAGATAGATAGATAGATTTATATATATATATATATATATATATATATATATATATAAATATATATATGTATTTATATATCTATATATCTATATCTATCTATCTATCTATCTATCTATATA
Source organism: Coenobita brevimanus (assembly GCF_032717465.1). Classification (NCBI taxonomy): domain Eukaryota; kingdom Metazoa; phylum Arthropoda; class Malacostraca; order Decapoda; family Coenobitidae; genus Coenobita; species Coenobita brevimanus. The sequence goes on from NC_136976.1 coordinate 24,148,634, forward strand.
TATGTATATATATATATATATATATATATATATATATATATATGTACTGTTTATACAGTATATATATATATATATATATATATATATATATATATATATATATGTACTGTTTATACAGTATACAGTATATATATATATATATATATATATATATACCCTTGGAACCCGGTGTCCGGTATATTGGACAGAACTGGGATTTTTCAAGTCGTTATAAAGTAGGGAACCCCCGGGTAGGGACCTATGAGCTTCTTGACTATGAGCCGATAGGCGGAGGGCGGTACGCTCAGTACCTACCCAGTGCCCTTCCTCGCCCAGCACCCCTGGGATCCGATGTGTTAAATATATATACAACACCCCGCCATTATTCTCTCACAATCACTATCTCCGGTCACAAATAAAAAAAAAATCCAGCCTTGAGTATTAACTCTGAAGCAATACTGATACTTCATAATAAGAGATTCGGTGCAGTGATGACGAGGTACAGTAGGTACCTTCCATCGAGAAAAGGGATTCTGTTGTAATTTTTAGAATCGTCGCATAATTGTGCATGAAGCATCAGGTAACACTTTCTGACTACTGAAGACTACTAGAAAATTTTTTTATTGCTTTCTACATGAAATATTCGGCGAACAAATAAATTTATTTTCCCTCTTTTTATGGTATTTCGCATTGTTTGCTCCCTGCCTGTCTTCTATTTGTCTGTTATACACTGCTAAAGTTTTCGAGACATAAGGATGAAGGTTTGCGTAAGTATAAATACCGTCAGTGAAAGGTTTTACAAACTGTGTTCTTTTATGACTCAAACTCCGAAGCTTGCTAAACTCCGTAGTCGTTCCCCTCCTCCTTTTTTAGTGGACCTTCCTATGGGCCGGGCCTAGAAACGCCACTGTCATTAAGTTACTGAGCTCCTCACTTACTGGGAATCTATTATCTTACATCTGTTAACTCAGCACCCAACACGCCTACATGGTCGTACTGGAGACTCGTCTGACGTGAGTGTAAGTTATGTTTTGAAATTTTGAAAATTTGGTGTTTAACCTATGGGAATGTGTAGTGGAAGTTGAAATCTGATGGGATAGTTTCTAAAGGGTGTCACGATTCTTAAAGTTTGCTCTAAGACACACATATTTCAAGAGTTGGAAGTTGTTCTAAAACGGTGGCTTAGTATTACTACGCTTGGCCAGTTTGACCAAGTCTGGAGAGGTGTGGACTTTTACCCTGCTTTTGACCTTTCTTCCTGTAAGTTAGGGTATGTAAATCTAGTTAGCTGCGGAACAGTCTCCCTCAGACCTTCTCAGTGCCTGCTCCTCCAGTCTTTCAGGCACAGTTTGTCCTAGCACGTCAAAATGAACAGATTTTGAATTTGTCAGCTTTTCTGTTAAGCCTGTTTGTAAAAACGATTTTTTTGGCTCTCAGGATTTCTTCTTTCTGTAGAGGAATAAATTTGAAGAAAACAATGAATAGTGAAAGAAGAACATTCGAGAGCCGAATGCTAATCGCCCTCCAGAACAGGCTGTTGGCCAAGTACAAGATTTTGGCCCTATCTTGACACCATGAAGGTTTCATTTTGATAGCTCAAGCAGTTCATGAGATGTAATGGTGGTAAAAGACGGGCAGTAAAAACTAGTTGACCTTTGGCTGCCATTTTTGTGACCTTGGCCTTGACCCCGAGTGCACGTTTTTGAACTCGTCCAAGATTTTGGCCATACCTTGATACCCTGTGGGTTTCGTCTTGATAACTCAAGCCATTCATGAGATATATTGGTGCTAAAGGCAGGCGATAAAAACTTGTTGACCTTTGACAGCCATTTTGTTGACCTTGACCTTGACTCCGAGTGCCCACTTTCGAACTCGGCCAAGATTGAGGCCATATCTTGATACCCTGAAAGTTTAATGTTGATAGCTTAAGCCGTTCATGATATATAATGGAAACACACACACACACACACACACACACACACACACACACACACACACACACACACACACACACACACACACACACACACACACACACACACACACACACACACACACACAGAGGGGGGCAAAAACATTATCGTTCCACCTTGTAAATGCCGGCGATAACAAAACTTTACTCACGGGGAAGAGACTTGCGTCCTGCAATAGTTTCATACTCAGCATATCAACCATGCCACTACCTGCCCACCCATTACAAGCGACTTATGCTGTTGGTATATACTTACTTCCTCATAACAATATTGTTCAAGTTAAGGGAGATCTTTTGTAACGAAGGGATAAATGTAAATTGTATATAACCCGCTAACTGGAAGTGTCTCTCCTAGGCTGGATAAAACTGAATGGATGTTGTACAAAAATAAAAAGTAATGAATAGGTAACGGGACTAAATAGACTAAGATAAGAGATGAAATTTTTCCCGCATTCTTGTGTTTCAATGCACATTTTTTGACTGAAAACCAACTGATGTAAATTAAATTCCCTACTTTCACGTTCTTGCAGCTTATATTTCATCTCCCCTGTTAAATTACGAGTTGACCAGCCTTCTCCGTGCTTCACCTGTGGCATTTCGCTTCTTGCTCACCCCTTGCACATTATCTCCCTCTTCCCTTTCGTCACTGATTAATCCTCTTCACAGTCCACCCTCCTGTACACTTCCCTAAGATCCGTTATATCTAAAAACACGTATTCCTATGATATTAGATGATCCAGTTATATCTCGACGACGATCCGGTATTGGAATTAAAGTAGTCAATTGAGAAGGTTTGCAAGTGGGAGGGTTGCTGGGTTTCCGGAATTGGGCTTCGTAATGACTGGACCATACTGGACCAAGGACTGACGAACGGTACCCGCTTCCACAACACACATTCTAAAACATTATGTTTCCTGCCTAACAAACTGGAACTGGAAATATCAGAAACTTAATTAAAGAAAAAAAAAAGACTTAAGAACACGGGAAAGACGATGGACATAATAACTTTCTCATGGTCGGGAAATCTTTACTTAGTTTATTCCATTATCACCAGGCCGTTATATTTAGCTGAAGTTTGTGTGTTTGGGACCTAGATGAAGAAAGCCCATAGTCAGAGCCACCTGACTTCCGAACCATGCATGCGTCAACCACTTGGCCTTGGAAATTTTCGAGTTTTAAAGATAGTTTTCTCTTGCCACGATCGAATGTACATGGTGTGAGATGAGTTATAATCGTCAGGGTGGTTTAATGGTATAAAGTTTATCCAGTTAGGTTTCTGCTCAAGCTTAGTGTAATGACCAGCGGATTCGGCGAAGGTCCCCCAGGCCTGAGCGTGATAGTAAGTGGTAACATCAACCTTTTCATGGCGGGGGAAAAGCTTATTTTCTGGTCCAGCGAACGCCACAGATTTTCTTATTTCTGAATGTAATAAATAATGATATATATAACTGATATCTGTGATACCGGTAAATATGCTGAAGGAAATTTGGCCATGTGGAGAGACTGACGAGGAGAGTGTATGTGAGTGAGGTGGAGAGGGAGAGAGGGAGAGGAAGGCCAAGGATGAGATGGAGGGATGGAGTGGAGAGGTATATGAGAGAGAGGAGTGTGAATTGGGAGCAGGGCAATGAAATGGTGGGGGACAGGGTGACGTTGAGGCGATTTGTTTGTGGCCACCCGGTTTAAGGGATTAAGGCGTCTGGCAATAGATAGACAGATAGATAGATTTGGCTCAGGACAGTTCAGGATCCAGTAAGTTAATATCTAGTTAAATGTCAGTCTAAATAGCAACCGATGACACGCGAAACTAGAGACAGGAGATAGACACTAAAGACTGGAGAGATGGCGGGGAGGAGGCGGTACTTAGGGGGTGGAGGAAAAAGGGGAGGGGACCGTACTCTTGGTTGGATGGAGGGAGGTACTGGTGGGTAAAGGGAAGGTGTTCAGTACTGGAGGATGGAAGGGAGGGGGAGAAGATAGGTACTGGAGAATGGATTGAAAAGGGGGAGGATAGGTACTGGTGGATGGATGGAGGGGGTGTTCAAGTACCGGTGGGTGGATGAAGCCAGGGCAGGTAATTGTGTGTGCATGGCGACAGGTACTGATGTTTGGATAGAGAATGATATATGTATCTGTGGGTGGATGGAGGGTAATGCAGGTATTGGTGGATGGATGGAGGGGAGGGGTCGGGTATTGGTGGATGGATGAGCGGATGGGACAAGTACTGGTCAGTGGACTGAGGGCAATCAGGTACCGTTGGGTGGGTGAAGGGAGGGAAGGCGACAGATACTGAGTGAAAGTGTGGATGGGGGAAGGGGAGAAAGCAGGCACTTGTAGGTGAAGGGAGAGATGGGGGAAGGGTCAGTATGAAAGAGGGGTATTGGTTGGTAGAGGGGTGGGGTAGGAGATGCTGCTGGAAGGAGGAGAGAGGCAGGAAGGAGAGATAATATGGCAAAGTGGGAGGTAGGGAGAGTGAAGTGGAGGTAATGGCTGCAAGGGGGAGGGGTTTGAGCAGCACCTGTGCCTGTACCGGGCTAAACAGGGTATTAGCAGTATGGGGAACCCCTGCCTCAGGCCACTTGCCCTGAGGGCCGGAGGGGATTTCCTGGTAAATGAAACTATTAATATTTAAAGACGCACCACTTGCACATTACTTGCGTTCAGGCAGAACCAGCATGTTTATACATACAAACTTGTATTCTGTCCTGTTCGGTGCTGTGCATATATATTACTGGAAATTTAATGCTGCATTGCTGTCAATTAATTCGAATGCAATGCATGACAGTTAATCATCTCATCTATATATATATGTAATTCATGTTTGCAATTCCGTTCCTAAGACCTAGCTCTGAGGACCGTAGTCATACTGACACTTAAGGCGTCGTAGAACGTTGTTAATGTGATTTCATTGCACATTACACAATGATGTTCTTGTTTATATATATATATATATATATATATATATATATATATATATATATATATATATATATATATATATATATATATATATATATATATTGCTACGAAACAGAGAAAACTGTCCCGCAAAGTTCCAGGTTCAAAACAAAAGAGTTACGTAAAATTACAAGTTAAAGTTTAATGCTCAAACTAACAACAAAACATTCAGGACTCATAAGGATAATGTAATGGCAAAAAACAGGTTAATTATATGGTTAACTGCAATAGCCTCTATTAACACGAAATTAGCAAGAGTAAATTTATCTAAGTCAGCCCTGATAAAATGAGAATACCAGATAATACTCAGTGAATGCAAGATATATTATTACAGATACAAAATATTATTAATAAGGGCTGACACCCAAAACACATGAATCACAAAAACCTTACTAAACCTAAGAATTAACACCTTACGCTACACAGTACAAGGAAAAAATGCAATAACACTTATACTCAAATTACACAGCTGCTAGATGGCTGGAGACTTCCTGAGCACTCACAATAATAACAACTGTACAGGGTAGGACAGAGATGTGAACAAAATGAGGAGTAGATCTAAGTGGCAATAATGCAGAGACTGAGCTCATTATATAGGGGCCGGCAGAGCTTGATACAATTTGTAAGAAGGACGCGCAAATGAAGCCAGAGGGGACAAAGAGCTGACACTCCTGCTCTGAACAACAGAAAGAACGACTTACTCTACTATAAGGGAGGACGGGGGGAGTGGGGTAGAACACGCTCGTGATCAAACATGCAGCATACTGTACGTTAGAATTACACAAAGGATGATGAAATCATAGGCTATGTAACACCTCCCCACAAAGAAAAAAGAAATTTACAAAGGAAATTTCTTATTACTCTAAAATAATCTGTCTAAAGTCTAGATAAGCAATCTGCAATAACATTTTCTTTCCCCTTGACATGTTGTATGTCTAATGAATACTCCTGACGAAGTAGACTCCATCTTGTCAATCTCTGATTTTTATCTTTAAAATTACTAAGGAATTTCAGTGGGTCATGATCGATATAAATGACTATGGGATCAAAACCAGAACACAAATAAAATGAAAAATGCTGTAAACCCAAAATCAAGGCCAAAAGCTCTTTCTCAATAGTTGAGTAGTTCTTTTGAGGTGGAGTGAACTTCTTACTGTAATAAGATACAGGGTGTTCAATACCCTGATCATCCTCTTGCAGCAAAACAGCCCCAGCTCCTGTATCACTTGTGTCAACAGCCATCTTAAAAGGCTTAGCAAAATTTGGAGTAGCGAGCACTGGCTGACTTAATAGGATAGCTTTAAGTTTGCTGAAAGAGGATTCACAGTCATACGTCCAGACAAATTTAACTCCCTTTTTCAGTAGGTCTGTAAGTGGTGATACAAGAATTGAAAAGTTAAGAACAAATCTCCTGTAATAACCTACCATTCCCTAAAATCTTTGTAGCTCTTTCCTACTTTTAGGTCTGGGAAGATCACTTATAACCTGAACCTTAGCTCCTGGTGGTGCAACGTGACCATCACCAATTACGTACCCAAGGTACTGAACTTTAGCTTGACCAAACTCACACTTTGATAAATTAGCTACAGGATTAGCCTGAACCAAACGCTCAAAAAATTTACTGACATGGCATAGGTGATCTTTCCAGTTGTCACTGAAGATTAATACGTCATCAATATAAACAACACACCCTGCCAAACCCTCTGTTACAACATTCATGAGCTCCTGAAATGTGGCTGGTGCATTCTTCATACCATATGGCATTACAGAACATGCAAAAGTCTTTCCTAGTGTTACAAAACATGAGATCTCCCTAGCACGTTCAGTCATAGGTACTTGCCAGTATCCCTTTAACAAATCAAACTTACTTATGTACCTAGCCTTTCCGATCTTGTCTATGCAATCTTCCACACGAGGGAGAGGGTAAGTGTCAGTTTTGGTTATCTGATTAACACGTCTGTAGTCAATGCAAAGCCGCTGTGACCCCCCTGGCTTAGGGACCAGAGTGACAGGAGAACTCCACTCTCTCTGACAGGGCTCAATCATCTTGTGGTCCAACAGGTAGCCAAGCTCCTTCTGGATGAGAGCAACTTTCACTGGGTTCACACGGTAAGGAGGCAGTTTAATTGGCTTTGCGTCTCCAACATTGACATCATGCATCAACACAGTGGTTCTTCCTGGAGTGGCACGGAACACTTGCGGGTACTCCAGCAGTAATGCCGAAAACTCCTGCCTTTCCTCGGGAGGTAGATGAGAAAGCTTAGTCTGGAGATCATTCATGATATCAGGATTCTTCCCCAAACTATCACTCAGGCTCATACTGCATGGGAGAGCTTCACTTGCAGACTCAGATGGAACAGCTACAGTGCAGACTGGATTATTTTTGTCCCGCCTGTGATATAACTTTAGCATGTTGATGTGACAAAGTTGCTTGTTCTTTCTATGATCTGGTGTGGCGATGACATAGTTGACATCACTGAGTTTCTTCTCCACGAAATAAGGACCACTAAACTTGGCTTGAAGAGGTTGCCCATGAACCGGTAGCAGAATCAAAACCTGATCTCCTGGCTGAAAGTGGCGTAACCTGGACTTCTTATCATACCAAGTCTTCATCTTCTCCTGAGCAGCTCCTAAATTCTCTCTCGCCAGCTGTAAAGCAGTGGACAGTCGTTCTTTGAACTTCATCACATACTCCAGCAGGTTGACGTCATCTTCCTCCGACAGCCAGCATTCCTTGAGTAGCTTAAGGGGTCCTCTTACTTCATGGCCAAACAGTAGTTCAAAAGGTGAGAAGCCCAGTGATTCATTTGGAGATTCTCTTGCGGCAAATACAACGAATGGAAGACCTTTATCCCAGTCTTTCTGATGTTCCAAACAGTATTTCTTGAGCAGCGATTTGAGTGTTTGATGATATCTCTCCAACGCTCCTTGGGTCTGGGGATGGTAAGCTGAAGACGTGATCTGGGTGATGCCCAACTCTTTCAGAGACTGCTTGAAAACATTTGACATGAAATTACTTCCCCGGTCTGACTGTACCTCCTTGGGCAGACCAAACTTTGTGAAGAACCCTAGCATTTCCTTAACCACGTTCTTTGCTGAGATATTTCTAAGTGGAATGGCTTCAGGATAACGAGTAGCCATATCAATCAGGGACAACACATAAGAAAATCCTGAAGAAGTCTTAGGAAGAGGGCCCACAATATCCACCAACACACGGGTGAATGGCGTCTCAAAAGGAGGAATGGGAACTAGAGTTGCAACCTTTTCGGTCTGATTACACTTCCCCACAACTTGACAGGTGTGACAAGACTTACAATACCAGGAAACATCCCTGAAGATACCTGGCCAGTAGAAGTATTTCAAAATGCGTGCCACAGTCTTCCTCACTCCAAGGTGTCCTGCCAAACTGGAATCATGAGCCACTCTAATGATATCCTGCCTACAAACACGAGGGATGACAACTTGATGTACAACCTCCCATTCACAGTCGGCTGATGCTGTTGGGGGTCTCCACTTCCTCATAAGTACTCCTGAGTTTATATAATAACAAGTAGAAGCACCAGCTGACTCTTCCTCACTGCAAGCAGAGTTAGCTAGACCTTTCAACTCAGGGTCAGCAACCTGCAACTCAACCAACTCTTGACGAGACAAATTATCAACACTGCGGGGTACTGCCTCGTCTGGTGAGTGGTCCAAATTAGCAAGAAAAGTGTCAGCTAGGATAACATCATCATCATCATTATCCTCTAAGTCACCAGTAACTTTAAACTTAGCCCTAGTGACAGCACATGCAGAGAACACATCAGGGACATCACAATCCTGGGACGCAGCCACTGGCTCACTAGACAACTGAGGAGCTGGACACACTTGATTTCTACCAATATCATTTCCAAGTAAGAAAGTTACACCTGACATTGGGAGTGTCTCAACCAACCCAACCATAACGGAACCATTAACAAAACCAGACTCTAAATTCACTCTGAACAAAGGGACAGAGAAGTAATTATTCCCTACACCTTGTAAGATTACAGTTTCATCAGAGCAATTAACATTAGAGCCTAGAACACTGGTCAGCATAAGGGATTGGCAAGTACCTGTATCACGATATATTTTAACTGATTTCCTGTCATTACTGTCCAGAGGACTGACAAAACCATCAGACAGGAAATTAGCATATGAACTCTTGAGAGTGTCACCCACGTTACTGCTCAAAAGAGGAGCTCCATCATGAAGATTTAATTTACCCCTCAAAGCAGGTTCAGTTAACTCAGTTAAAGAATTCTGGGAACTCTCAAGGGTGGACACTAGACCAATTGACTGAGTATTTAAAGACTCCTTTTTGTTCACATCACGCTGTCTCCTGAAACATTTCTCCATAGTATGACCAAGCTTACTACAATAAGTACATTTACTTTTCTGAAATCTAGAGGTGAAGCTGGTATTTACGAGTACTTCCTGAGAAACATCATCTTTATTCTCTTTCCTGTTACCTGTACTCTGAGTAGAGGCAACGTACTTACTCTCAGTTTTCCTTTTTTCTTTAGAATATCTCTTGTGAGTGAGAACATATTCATCAGCTAAAACTGCAGCATCAGACAAATTATCTATTCTTTTCTCATCAAGATATAGGCTTACATCTTTATTAATACACCTTTTGAAGTCCTCCAGCAAAATCATCTGCTTAAATTTGTCAAAATCAGAATTTACATTCTTAGAATTTAACCACTGCTCTAACAGATCTTCTTTGATTTTTGCATACTCAACATGGGATTGCTTATCTTGCTTGTAAGTTGTCCTTAATTTTACTCTATAGGCTTCAGGAACAAGCTCATAGGCCTTAAGAATCAAGCTCTTAACTACATCATAATTATCAGATTGATCCTGAGGCAAAGATGCATAAGTTACTTGAGCTTTACCGGTGAGAACAGTTTGAAGGAGTACTGGCCAATAATCTTTGGGCCAATTAAAACCTGTAGCTACCCTCTCAAACAACTGAAAATACTTTGTTAAATCGGATTCATTAAAAGGGGGGACAAGTTTAACATTTTTAGCCACATCAAAATTATCAGAGCTAGATGATCCAGTTCCACCTTGTTTCATGCGATACTCATGGTCTGCCTGAATCCTAGCAAGTTCAACTTGTGCCTGAAACTCAGCCTCCTTAGCATTTGCCTGAAACTCAGCCTCCTGAATACGAGCTTTTGCCTGAAATTCAGCCTCCTTAGCACGAGCCTCCTGCAGGGCTAGCTGTAACTTAGCTAATTCAATCTGCGTTTGCTCATTTCGAGGAGTTACATTAAACAAGCTTTCATTAATCATGTCAACAATTTCATCTTTAGAATGATGAGAGCGAACAGCAATTCCCAATTGTTGAGCAACAAGTTTAAGTTCATTCTTTGTTCTGTTTTCTACATCACACACTGTTTGCTCATTTGACAAAAAATCTTTGGCTTCATCAAGCGTAGTAATAGTAGACATCATGAATAAATCACAGTCACAAAATATCAAACAATATCCTTACAATAATATCCTGAATATCCTGGCGAGGTCGCCAAATTTATATTACGGAACAGAGAAAACTGTCTCGCAAAGTTCCAGGTTCAAAACAAAAGAGTTAGGTAAAATTACAAGTTAAAGTTTAATGCTCAAACTAACAACAAAACATTCAGGACTCATAAGGATAATGTAATGGCAAAAAAACAGGTTAAATATATGGTTAACTGCAATAGCCTCTATTAACACGAAATTAGCAAGAGTAAATTTATCTAAGGCAGCCCTGATAAAATGAGAATACCAGATAATACTCAGTGAATGCAAGATATAATATTACAGATATAAAATATTATTAATAAGGGCTGACACCCAAAACACATGAATCACAAAAACCTTACTAGGCCTAAGAATTAACACCTTACGCTACACAGTACAAGGAAAAAATGCAATAACACTTATACTCAAATTACACAGCTGCTAGATGGCTGGAGACTTCCTGAGCACTCACAGTAATAACAACTGTTCAGGGGAGGACAGAGATGTGAACAAAATGAGGAGTAGATCTAAGTGGCAATAATGCAGAGACTGAGCTCATTACGAGTATATAGGGGCCGGCAGAGCTTAATACAACTTGTAAGAAGGACGCGCAAATGAAGCCAGAGGGGACAAAGAGTTGACACTCCTGCTCTGAACAACAGAAAGAACGACTTACTCTAGTATAAGGGAGGACGGGGGTATTGAGGTAGAACACGCTCGTGATCAAACATGCAGCATACTGTACATTAGAATTATACAAAGGATGATGAAGTCATTGTCAATGTAACAATATATATATATATATATATATATATATATATATATATTGTTACATAGCCTATGATTTCATCATCCTTTGTGTAATTTTAACGCTCAGTATGCTGCATGTTTGATCACGAGCGTGTTCTGCCTCAGTTCCCCCCTTCTACCGTTATAGTAGAGTAAGTCGTCATTTCTGGAGTTCAGACCAGGATTTTCAGCTTTTTGTCCCCATGGCTTCATTTGCGCGTCCTTCTTACAAGTTTTATCAAGCTCTGCTGGCCCCTATATAATGAGCTCAGTCTCTGCATCATTGCCACTTAGATCTGCTCCTCATTTTGTTCACATCTCTGTCCTCCCCTGTACAGATATTATTATTGTGAGTGCTCAAGAAATCTCCAACCATCTAGCAGCTGTGTGTAATTTGAGTATAACTGTTGTTGCATTTTTTCTTGTACTGCATAGCATAAGTTTAATTTATAGGCCTAGTGAAGTTTTTGTAATTCATGTAGGGTTCTTTATGTCAGTCATTTTTGATAATAGTTTGTATCTGTAATTATTTATCTGGCATTCACTGAGTATTATCTGGTATCTCATTTTATCAGGGCTGACTTAGATAAATTTACTCATGCTAATTTCGTGTTAATAGAGGCTATTGCAGTTAACCATATATATTTAACCTGTTTATTTGCCATTGCATTGTCCTTATGAGTCCTGAATGTTTTGTTGTTAGTTTAAGCATTAAACTTTAACTTGTAATTTTACCTAACTCTTTTGTTTTGAACCTGGAACTTTACGGGACAGAAGTGACTCTTCGTATTCTCACTTAAAGTGTACATTATCTTTCTCTGTTTCGTAACAATATATATATATATACATATCCTCATCATCATCAGCCATTTGAGTGTTCACTGCAGGACCGGCCTATCCCAATCGAAGTGGGGATGATACAGCCAATGTATCTCTACCAAGTGGCTTAGGCTGTCTGGTAGAGACTGTATGTAGGGTGTGAAGTGCTTGTAAGTGTAATTGTAGTGTTGGATTGGCTTTGGATGTGTGTGTAGTCTGTGAACCAAGTGTAATAGGCCCTCGCAAGCCGACTGGGTGCAAGCATACTTTTTATAGTATACGACACTGGTTCAACCACAGCACCCTTGATGTCCGCCAAGCAGTACGTGGCCAGGAGAATGCTCCAAAAGTTTTTTAACCCTAGCGGGGCGCGAACCCTCGCTGTCCAGTGTACGAAAAAAGCACACTTTACCACAAAGACTCATATATATATATATATATATATATATATATATATATATATATATATATATTGATATATAATATATATATATATTTATATTTATATATTGTTATATATATATATATAGAGATAGATATATATATATTATATATACACACACACACACACACACACACACACACACACACACACACACACATACTAGCCGCTTAGGCCTGCAAAGCCCTCCAACGTAATAAATTGTAATAAAGTATAAACCTTTAAAGGTCGCCTGAATAAGTATTTTGCATCCAACCCCCAACTTAATATGTTTACTCCTGAATAAAACACTTGTGTATGTATAATTTTCTATTTTATTTTATTTTAGTTTTTTAGAGCCTGGATCAATTTATTAAATGCAAATATAGTATATGCACAGATTAGGATATGCACAGATAGCCCTGAGTTAGCGGTCACTACTCATACTTTCGAGCTGTGATGGGCTGTGGATCACTGAGGGTCCCTGTTAGTTACGTGGCCACCATCGGGATTTTTTTAATGTACCAGGGGTCACTGCTTCAGGAGGTGACTTGTTTGCTCGTCCCGCATGGGAAAGTTCCTAGTCTCAGTGGAATGAATGGAGGTGGGCCTGATTGACTGCTGCCCACCTTAATAGCTCCAGGCAAGGCTGCCGCACCACCCCTGAATATCCACACTGTGCACTGTACAATTTCCACACTGTGTCCACAGACGCCTCGTCAACTTAACGTACCCGTACATAGTGACATGCATTAGTTATTTATTTATTCGACTATTCATTGTACTTTACTACTTTCTCTTTCAGGTTATTCATACTGGTAGCTTATAGATAATGTCTTATAGAATGTAGTTTTCCTTTTCAGTCTTTCCTATGAAATTTCCGTGTCAGTTTTTCCATGCTGCATGGTGATTTTTCTCACTTTTTCTTGCCAGTTTTGACTGGAGGGTTTGGAGGCGGGGGGGAGCCTTCGTGCTTTACTATCCTTATTCTTCAACATGTAGAGTTAGATCTTGTAGTCATAGTCTACTCTGTAACAAACAGCCTCGAAAGGACCAGAAGGTCTGTTGCTGTTTGCTTTCCTTTGTACTACTTTGTACTCCCCACATGTACGTGATGAAAGGTACAGAGTCCGTGGTGAACTACGCACCGGTGACCGAGCTGGACTACGGCACGCTGCTTTGCTGGGCCAAGAATGACATCGGACGTCAGATGGAACCCTGCATCTTCCAGTTCGTAGCGGCAGGTCTGCTACAACTTCATTTTAGTTCACAAGACCAAACAGACATACATTTCAGAAAGGACAAGATGTAGTCGTCCACAGGCTAAGCTAAATTAACATCTACAGGTCCATAATATGAATAATATAACCTACTGTTGCACGCATTGTTTCACCGAGAGATCCCGCCAGCATTAAATTGTGAGCATATTTCTCGAATGTCAGACAGTAACATTTCTCATACTTGTCTGTTACATGATTCATACTGCTATCAATCCAGTATAAATGTGTTTCATGTAAAGCTTTACATCCGCACAACCGGTACCAAAATGTGGCAAAGTAATGATCTAGATAGTACAACACACTGAAATCACAAAACTCGATCATCATACTCTCACAGCTAAATTCTACGTATATTAAGCAGAACTTCTGAAGGTTATTTTTATATTAGAAGTAAAAGGAAAGAATTGCATATTCTCTTAAACAGCACTGTTATTAGCTACTACGATTTGTCTTTATCTAACCTACGCATTCCGCGTAATATAAACTGTCAAGTCAAGCTATCCGTTCAAGGACTGATGTTAACCCACTCGTAGCTGAGTTTTCATCACATGTTATTCCAGCTAAATTCAGACCATTATATTAAGAAAACAGTGAGTATTTGAGCCTGGCACTGTAAACACTGAACCGTCACTATTGACCTGATGTTCGAGACACCTCTAGTATCATATTTAAGGTAACGGGAGATGGTTTTATTCCGCTTTTAATGAATCACGGGAGCCTGGGCTTTCATTACAATATAAATTAAATATAAAAATCGAATAACAATCTGTATTACCAGCCAAAGAACTTAATATTTAGAAGAAAAGAATGGAAAACAGTGTGGCTACCTAATAAGTAATATACTGTGGGATGGGTAAGGGCCACTGAAGAGACGGATACTTTCAGTGTTTATGTATATACCAGTACGCTTAAAGAAATATTGTAGAACATGAAAGTACTGTCTGATATTGCACTTAACCTAGATTCCTAGAATTTACATACATAGACCGTACTGTGAAAGAGCTAGACTATTTGCAATTACAGCGTGCCCCGGGACTTGCAGCACCAAATTCAGATGATTGTACGAGTGATCTTGAGCAAATACTATTAAATCACCATGGGTCTGATTCTCAACTGTTACGGAGCTGCAACTAATGATGACTGTATGGGTTACTTAATAGAGGTCAATTTTGCCCCTCAGGTCATCATTAACTGTAGCTGTTGAAAACTACTCAACCCACATAGACATACATTTTAAAGCTAAAAATTAGCCCTAGAGTCTCCTGAATTACTGCTGCAAGTACATATATATATATATATATATATATATATATATATATATATATATATATATATATATATATATATATATATATATATATATATACACACACACACACACACACACACACACACACACTATGTAGCAACTTTTCTGGTGGAATAATTCCACCGATCGCTCACTTTACCCTTGAACAGTTATCATCACCTGTTTGTGGTACGTATATTCTAGGCGAAAAAATAACAGATAAATTAAGTACACAGTTATGAAACCGCATAGAGTCAAGTGTCGCCGCTTTATCTTCATTTCCGTGTATATAATTTTGTTAGTCTGGGAAATACACTGCAGTAATAATGACAGTGTGAAACAGGAAAGCGTAAAAAAAACATCTGCTACTCTTTTAAGAGTATCAACCAAAATGGCCACAGTATCTGAGATATAAGCCAACTGTATTCAAACCTGATGATAAGATATTCATCACGATCACAGTTAAAAAAGGAGGCTTCAGGAAAGTTACTTCTTCATATTCTGGGAACTATGATTAAAAAAAAAAAGTTGTTCATAAAGAAGTTTCGGAACTCTCGACCAGACTAGATTCCAGAAAGGAAAAGTCGAAACTGAAATTACAATACGTGTCGGACGGTGAAAAATGGCCTGGGGGAACAAGTACCAAAAGTTTTTACACGAGGGCGTGACAGAATATAGAAAAATGGTCCAGGAACCGTGGGAATGACAGTGTAAAAAATTGAAAGTTGAAAATACATAATTGATGTATTGCTTCAGCCTGCCGTAATGAACTCATGTATAGCTGGACATGAAAAAGAAAGTGTGTGTGTGTGTGTGTGTGTGTGTGTGTGTGTGTGTGTGTGTGTGTCGGGATAGAGGTGAGCCTGATTAATGGAAAAAGGGGGCGTTAAGCGGGAAGCATATCAAGTGCACAGTACGAATTTTTGTAGACTGACAGACTGAGTGAGCGGAAGAGCAAGTGTACTGTGTTAGTACATACTATCCACTTGCGAATTTTCTTCATTTTGCTTCTTATTTACCGTAGTTCATTTGGGGAATAAGACAATCCTACAGTTCTGCATCTTTTCCATAGTACTTCTTCCCGAGTAGAATCATGATCTAATATTATAATCGGTAGCTCTATTGCCAAAGAAGACAACACTACGGCTCTTCATCCTCTTCTTAACACTTCTTCGTAACTAGCATCATATTTTTCTGTTAATCTCTCTCCTCAGTCATACAAGATCCAGAGATGGAAATTTAAGAGAAGGTAAAGTAGGCAGAGAAGAATGAGTGTGAAGTGTGCGGTGGTATCTAATCAACATGTAGAGTAAATGAGTTTCTAAAAGTGTAAAGTGTGAAAGGGGTATTTGATGAAGTATGATGTGAGTAGGCATTTGGTGGTATCAGACGGTATCTGATGAAGTATGAGATATATATATATTACGAGGGAGTATCTGAAGTGTCTGGGGATGTCTGATGAAGTGTGATGGTATCTGATTAAATGTGAGGGGAGAATCTGATAAAGTGTGGTAAGTGTGATGGAAGTTAACGAAAGTGAGATGAGGTATCTGCAAAAGTGTGACAGAGTTTCCGATGAAGCGTGATGGGGTACCTGGTGAACTGTGAAGGGATACCTGATATTTATGAAATGCAAGAGGGTATGTGATGAAGTGTGAAATTTTTGAGATTACAGGATGAAACTTGAAGGTCAGTCTAATGAACATGTGACATGAGACGAGGAATCTGTTGAAGTGTGAAGTGAGAGTGTGTATCTAGTAAGTGAGAAATATGAAGGGGATAGCTGGTGACGTTTGAAATGTGAGGAGGGTTTCTGGTGAAGTGTCAATGGGTATTCAGTGGCGTATGACGGGAAATCTGATGAAGTGTTTTGTAATAGTATTTTGTGACGTCTGAGGAGTTATCTAATGAAGTGTGAGGGGATATTTGATGAATGTGTCAAGTATGAGGGTTTATGACGAAGTGTGAACTGTGTGAAGGCACTTGATGAAAGTGTGTGTGTTACCGTCATTGTGTGAAACGAAGGTATTGTATAGAATTCCTAGGTATTCTATAGAATGTCTATCATTTTTGGCAAAGTATGAAATAAGCTTATTTCATTCTGACCTTATATACTTCGATATTTTCATAGAATGCCTAGGTATTCTATAGGAAATCCAGAAATTTTTTGGCGAAGTATAATATAACAGACAACTGGGAGACTGCGTTTAGGTTAGGCTGACACATTTTAGGTTAAGTTTAAGTTAGGTCACACTAGGTTAGGTTATATTAGGTTAGGTTAATTAAGGAGAACGCTAAGTCTGTGTTATGCGTTTATCTATATTAACCTAACCTTACTAACCTAGCCTAACCTAACTTAAACTTAACCTAAATTATCCCAGTCAAACCTAACCGCAGCCTAAAATTAAACGACTTTTTTCACAGTTTGCCTGTTTGCTGCAGTTTGGTCGTTTCAGACGTTGAATAAAATAAACTCTGTAATCTACAGGACACCTAGTAAATGTGTAGGGATGAGTTTATTTTATACTTTGTCTTGAAGTTTTAGGCATTCTAGAGAATGACGGGTTTCCCACTTTGCCAGTAAGATATAGACTGAGTGATATCTGATTCTTCACCCAAGCTTGCGAAGCGTGTGTGTGTGTGTGTGTGTGTGTGTGTGTGTGTGTGTGTGTGTGTGTGTGTGTGTGTGTGTGTGTGTGTGTGTGTGTGTGTGTGTGTTTTGGGGAGAATTAGAAGTTAAGAGAGGTGCGTTTTAGAACAACAGGTCAATAATCAAGGTCACAGGTATTGGTCACATTTTCACTTAGTAACATCAACTTAAGCAATGTTTGTTCGATTTAAAGCAAACCTTTGGAGGCATTGCAAGCAATGCAATAAAGAAAGATTTCGATATTGATAACAAACTGTCAAAGATCATAACCAGATGGTGAAGGTCAAAGTTCAACTCCTATGTCTATGTGGGAACAAAATACGAAGATAGTTTTGATTAGAGCGAAACTTGTTAGAAAAGTTAAGGGTGTGCAAGGGGTTTACCCACTACTTATAAGAACAGTAAGCAAAAGGTCAGTGTCGCATGGCCACGTCACTTTTAAACAGTTCTCATCTGATTTACGCCAAAGTTTGTAGAACAGTTCAGGGTTAGGCAAGGAGAAAGGGCTTCTATTATGGGAACATTCAAAGGTAAATGTCACTGAGAAAGAACAGAATTCAAGGTCACAGAACAAGAGCGGCGTAAACAGTTTTGAAAATATTTTGACAATGTGAAAGTGATCAAGATTAGTCGAGAATGAAGTTATTCAGTTATGGGGGTATTCGGTCAAAGGTCGAGGTCACAGGGAAAATGGAAATATTTGACCCGCAGACCACTTACTGAGTGCTGGTGTTGCACTTTCTGATTGCCCTGGTTATTGAAGTGTACCTAGCGAGTAAGTGGTGTGCATTTAATCAGTGACGCAATGGAAGTATGAAGTTGTATCTGATTAGTGAACGAATTATGCAGGCTTTCATTTACTACTGCATGAAAAATAAGTAATTATTGATTAAATGAGTGGCTTCTCCACTGCATATCAGGTCTGAAGGGCACAATCAGTGAAATCAAAATGAGGTTGCTTCTAATGAAACATGTCATTGTGTGGTGCAGTGTGTACATATGTGTATTGTGCGCGACATCTGACTATAACTATGACGTGTCTCGGATCATTGGGTGAAATGGCAGAAAATAATAAAGTATCTCTGAAATGTATCAAATATCTGATTAGTCTGCAAGATGTCTGCAAGATTCTGGGTCTATACTGGTGATTAGGTAGGAGAAAGCGAAAGAAAAACGGCAGGGGAAGAGATTGTGGGAAGGAAGTGGTGGGGAAGCAGGAGTCTGTAGGAAGGAATGGGAAAGGAGATGGTGATCTGAGGGAAGAGAAGGGAAGGGAAGGACAGGAAAACAGGTGGTGGTGATCTGTGGATGGGAAGGGAAGAGGTGGGGAAGTATGTGGTGACCTGTGGAAAATGTAGGGAAGGGATGGGAAGGCAGGTGAACAGATGTTGGGTGTGAGTTATGACGCGATCCTGAGCCATGACACCCGGGGAGTTTCAGGGATGGAAGAGCACGTGACACATAAACTGGAACGGCCGGATCACAGCGAGTGTGTGGCGCGTGGGGGATGTGAGTCAGCCTGTGTTTTGCAATGTTCCACCCAGTTTCACCGTGACGGTCTATCTACATTTTCATTCTTTGTAACATACTTTGGCATTTTTAAACAACCTTGACTATACCTGTGTAAGGCAATGGCGGCTTATACAACCCAGCCAATGCCATAGTCCGAACTCGACACAAGGCTCCACGGAAAGTATTTATAAAGGATTTCAGCATAGTTTGACGATAAACTCATTGATCACCATGGTTGTGAATTAATATATCCTTTTATTGGGTTGTATTCATTATACAGTTTACTATAGTTTTGTTGTTTAGTCCTGTTTAGCCTTATACATAACAATAAAACTAACCAGTAATGGTGATCTTATACGCAACTCAAGCTCAAGACGGTTTCTGAATATGGCGCCAGAACAGCCAAGATGGTCCGGCAGCCAACATGATACAAAAAAGAAAACGAAAACCACACGGCTCCGGCGCAGACTAGGTAAAAAAAAAAAAAATACAGCAATGTCTCTTGAACAGTAATTCAATTTTGATTTAAGAGTTTTTATTGTGTAGTGGTAATACACTAGGTATACAGGGTACACAAATGGAGCACCACCTGGTGAACAATACCTCAGTGGGTTGCCTTGATATTATTGTGTTCCTAACACTGAACGTGAGTGGTTTCGTAGATAGCTATTTGACACTGGTTACTTTTAAAGGTGGCGACCGCTCCTCTTCTTTCTCAACCCATACAGGGAGTCCATAGCTGATAAAGTACCAGTTTGCCTGCATATCAGTGATGACCGTTCCACTGATTCCTAAACCCATATGGGAGAGTACACAGCTGATAGGGTACTAGGACACCCATGCAGGCACAGGGTAATCGACATTACAATCTTGACATGACATCACAGTTGACTCATCTGGAATTTGGGAATCTGGGATGTTGGTCGAGTATTGCCTTGAGCCTCTGTGGATCGGTGAAATGGTGCACTGCTTCTGTGTCTGCTGCTCCTGCCGATCTCGGTCGGTAGTTTTTTAACTCCCTGCAGTCGTGTAGGTAGTGGGAGAGTGTGTGTGCATCGTCTTGTTGACATACCCTGCACTTGGTATCCAATTGTTCAAGTTGCGGGGCCACTTCCCAGAGGCATCTGTATTGTAGTCTGATTCGGGTGTAGGTTGCTTGTTGTCTTCTCGCCTTCAGGCCACTCACTCACTGTCTGGCTGTCACGGTGACAACACCTCTCTCCCAGCACTCCCAGCCGATACCTCAACCTCTGTCCTGGAGATAGTGAAACCTGGTTTCACATCTCCTTAGACTTTCTCGCCTCTGCCATGCGACCCGATTTCGCACTCGTAGCCAGACCAAGTTCTGCCGTAGGAGAGCCTCTCTCCTATGTCTTTGTTTCTCTCGGCCTGCCGGTAGTGTCCCTCACCGTAGTACGACCCTGAACCCTGGAGGGGTGCCACAGGGCACTTCCATGAAGGGGAGCCTTTAGGGCCTGGTTATAGGAGGTGGTGAGGGTGGCACCTTTCTGTTAGGGCTAGGGATAGGCAAGTCCCTCACGGGGCAGTGACGGGGCTTCCCTCGACGTCCTTTAGAGGGCAGGGAAACCTTCCCCTGTCACTGTAGTGTTTTCGTTGGCCGAGCTTTTTTTTAATTTATTTTTTGCTCCGTCTTATATTTAGTTTACTCTAACTTGTTAGGTCTGTCTAAGAAATTAATTTGCATTGCAAATTAGTTCTGTGGCTGCCCTAATTTAGTTTTTCTAAACTAAATATCACTACCGTTGTGTGCTTTATTTACTTTACTTTCCCTTGCGTGAGTCTGTCTAAGTGTGCTGATTATTTAACAAATTAGTTCATACGGATAAATTCACTCAAAGAGAAATTAAATTGAATACCTTTATAATTAATTTACTTCAATCCTGCTCATCTGTTTATTGTTGAGTTGACTCGTTTGCATCAGCCCAACAAACGGACTGAGCGCACATTGAACGAAATCAATTTATTTTATTTTATTTTTATTTATTTTTATTTTTTTGTGTACAAGTGTCTGAGTTGCTTAAACGCGTGTCTGTGCTGCCTGGTGCCTATGCCATGAAGGTGGCATGCACCTTCAGGCCCCAGGGGCCTGCCCGCCCCCCCCCGCCCTCAAGGCCCCCCCCTCTGAAGCCAACTACCGGGGAGAAGAGAGAGCATAAGCTCTCTACCAGTAGCTCCTCCTCGTCCTCCACCGGGCCCTCCCCCGGTCCCTCTGCACCCAGGACTAACGGGACTGCAGCTTATCCTCACTATGCTGCTCCCACCACGTCCTCTTCCGTGCGAGCTGTTAAGGTCGCACGAATCCACGAAGCCATGGAGGGAATTACGCCTGCCCCAGCTCCCACCTGTTCAGGCTCCCAGGCTTCCCCCCCAGTAACTCGCGGGTCCTCTGGCACCAAGAAGCTGCCACCTCGCTCACCTCCTGCGAGATCACCACTGCTTTCTGCCAAGGCCCAGCCGGGTGTGGGCGCATGCGACCGCGCCGCGGAGATGACCCAGACGGCCACCACTGCTCCCAAGGCGACCGCCCCCTCAGGCACCCCGCCTGCCCCTGCTGCCATCACTGCTGCCGCTGTTCCTGACGAAGAGGGCTGGACCCTGGTGTCATGTAAGAAACCGCGAGCGACACCGGGAAACGAACAGATCCCGGCACTACGCTCGGCTGCTCCTCAGAGGCCCCCACCTGCACCATGCTCCTCAGTCTCGGTCCGGCCCCCTCCACCACCCCCTTCCAATTTCCCGGCTTTTCATGTCCCAGTCCAACCAGGATTCACAACCAGCTATGGCACAGTCCAAGCCCTCGAAAACCACCTGAGAGGGCTAGCCATCATGAATCGTTATGGCTGCAACGACAGCTGCGTCCTTATCCCACAGGACGAGGAGTCTTACCTGCATTTGAAGGCTCTGGCGGAGGACGAGGCCCCACCCTTGAAGATCGTAGAGCTGCAGCGGGGCGAACAGCTCACCAAGGCCACTGTCATGGGTTATCCCAGGCGCATGCCAGTGGAGATCCTCCTGCAGCCTTCCCTAGTGGAGGAGGCCAAGTGCTGCCAAAATCTGCATACAAGGGAAGAGACCCTGCAGGTCACGGTCACTCTGAGGGGCCCCCTAGTACCTTCCCTCGACCTGGGCAATTGGGACGAGTTCCACCTGCACCCCTTCACGCCAGAGCTGCTCCGGTGTTACCGCTGCCAGAGATATGGCCACCACAGGGCCAACTGCCACCGTCCCCCAGTATGCGGCATCTGCAGCGGCAGCCACGACACGGAGCAGCGTCTGGCAAAACTCAAGGCATAACAGCCAGTGACCTCCCGATGCCCCAACTGCTCGGGATCACACCATGCCTGGCATCCCAGCTGCCCAGCCAGAATGAAAAGGGCCCTGCAAGGGCGTGAACGACAAGTGGCATGGGTACAGGAGCAGCAGGCCATCAGCCTGACTCCAGCCCCTCCAGGCACTTTCATATGGGGGCAACAGCTCCGCCCACAAAGAAAGCCTCAGCCATCAATGAGGCAGAATTCCCTCCTCTACAAACCGTGCCAAGCCCATCCTCACGCAACGAGACAGCAGTCCCTCCACCACCTGCTCTCATCCAGGGTGTCACCTCCGTGGAGGTACACTGCTCGAGCTCGCCACCACAGCACCCATCAGCCGGGGACACTTCCAGCCCTCCCCAGGCCCCCATTCAGCAGGAGCCCGTCTTCACCCTCGAGGAGCTCCGCTCCATTGGAAAACAAATAGCGGAGGCCATAGTTGTGGGCATCAACCAACACCTAGGGTTAATGTGCCCCACAGCCCCACTCTCTGCTGTGATCGACGTGATAATCGATCAGGCCATTGCAAACAAGCAGAGCAGCACACCACCACCACCACAGCCTGCACCCCCTTCAGAGACTACCAGACCCCTACCACGCAGGGCGGCTTGCCCGACACAGAGGGCGCGGCCTCGATCCACCGCTGCCTCATCCCAGGGGATTTAGGAGCCTCATCTCCCATCCTCTCCACCAGAGAAAGCGCTGGCACCAGTGGCAGCCAACACGGTGGTCGAGGCCCTGGCCTCCCTGCCAGGTGACAGCCCCCTGCCTCCCATGACCTGCAAGCAGACCCCACAGACCTTCGCTTAATACAGTGGAATTGTTTGGGGATCAGGCACAAGCTCTCCCTTCTGCAGGAGGCAGTCGCCAGGGATCAGCCCCATGTCTTTCTTCTGCAGGAGACTCTACTCCCTGACAATTCCTTATTTCGGTTCCCTGGATACACCTCCCATCTCCTCCCCTATGAACGCAGAGACACACGAGGATGTGCCATACTGGTACAAGATCACGTCTCCCACACCGTCTGTGACCCCCTGCCTATTTGTGGACCAGGTGTGGAGGTGCAAGGGGTTGTGTTACACCTGGCATCCTCCACACTAACTGTGTACAATGTCTACAAAAGCCAGGGGAACACTCTCGATGTGGGAGAGTTGTTCTCCCACGCTGCGTCAGGTTCTGTCTTTATTGGGGGCGACTTTAATGCCCACCATGACATTCTCGCATCGCCCCTTCCATCCAATGAGGCAGGACGGCACATCTCACTCGTTCTCGAGGAGATGGAAGGTGTCTCCTTAATAAATAACATCCATGAAGTCACCCACATTCAGGGAGGGCACTTGGATCTGTCTTTCACCTCCACCCCCCTTGCTGGCTCGGCGCAATGGTCGCTCCACCCACGCCTAGCCAGTGATCACTTTGCAATACAGATCAGGCTGCCACTCACGCCCCTCCCTCCCCTCCCCACCTCCCCCACCGAGGTGGGACTTCAGCAAAGCCGACTGGGCAGCCTTTGCCATAGCTCTAACCACCATCATTGAGGCCTCCCCTCCCGCCCAAGACCTCGAGAGTAGAGCAGATCAAGTTGCCAGTGCTTTTGCACAGGCCGCCTCCCTCGCCATCCTGCTACAGTGACGATCCGTGAAGCAATACCGAGACGGTTGGATGGATCTACTGCGACAGTGTCAGGGAATTGAACCACCGACTCAACACTGCACGTAAGTAGTACAGGCGGCGCTGCACATCCCCGCACCGCCGATACCTTGCTGCTGTAATGCAACATGCTGTGTCAGAGAAACGCCGCCTGAAAGAGGAGGTGTGGATCAGATGGTGCAGGACTTTGGATTCTCACTCCACTCTCAGGGAGATGTGGAGGAGAATCTGGTCTGTCTCTGACCCCGTCCCCCTGTCCACCCTCTCACCCTGACCCAGCCGCTGAAGTCAGCCGTCTCGCTCAACACTTCGCGGACTGCTCCGCTTCCCACAATCTCCCGCAGTCCATTAGAGACAAGCAGGTGCAGTTGTCTACCTCTCGTCTTGCAGCAATTCATGCTGCCTGTGAAAGGCCTGACCCCGCCGATGTACCTCTCACCAGTGGGGAACTGCATAAAGCACTACAGCACAGAGGAGACACTGCTCTGGGGCTCGACGGGCTAACCTACTCCTTGTTATCACATGCCGGATATTGTGGGAAAGATCGTCTCCTTGATCTGCTCAACCTCTCATGGTCTGAGGGCCGCTTGGCGAGGTCATGGAAGACAGCTGTCATCCACCCGATTCCCAAACCTCGCGATCCCAGCGCCATGCGCCCTATCTCGCTTCTTAGCTGTGTGGCTAAGACAGCAGAGAGGGTTGTGCGTGCCCGCCTTGCCAAGCGTCTGGGACCGTTGCACCCGAGGAGTTTTGCTTACCACCCTGGCGGGAGTGCGTCTCACTGCCTTGCTTCCTTCCTTGGGTAGCTTCGAGGTGGACAGGGGATAGCTGCCTTCCTTGATCTTGAAAAGGCCTTTGAGCTGGCAAACCCTCTTGCCGTCGAGGCAGCTCTTGCTGACAGGGGAGTCGGAGGTAGGCTTTTGTTGTGGGTGGGGGACTTCTATCTAAATTGAAAACCAGGGATCAGATTCCAGGGGCAACTCTCTCCCTTCTCCCATCATCCTAATGGCACTCCCCAGGGGAGCGTTCTTAGCCCCCTATTATTCAATGTGCTAGTCGAGAGACTTCTAACTGTCAACTATGGACCCGGTGTGACACTGCTCATCTACACAGACGACCTGGCACTGGTCTTCTCGAGGAAAGACTGCTTCACCCAGGCACCCATCTCTCTTTCCAGATTACACAACAAGTGTAATGAACTTGCGCTGAAAGTCAACCTCGAGAAGACCAAGTGCCTACCTTTCGGTCTCTGCCCTCCCTAACATCCCCTCACATTGGGTGGCTGCTGCACTGAGCTTGTCACACTGCACCGATATCTGGGGATCTACTTCGACTCGGGGCTAACCTTCACCCGACACGTGAAATACCTACGAGAGCTGGCTGCCTCCCACATTTCTGCTCTCCACTACCTCTCTAGTCGCAGCTTGGGGGCGTTGCATGCATTTCTGCATACTTTCTATGTCCAAGCAGTCCACTCCTTAGTCGATTATAGTGCGGTCTGCCTCTCAGGGCTGACTTCCCCCCTCTCCAGGTCCTTGGAGGTACTCCAAAATGACGCTCTATGGGTTATGCTGGGCGCTCCACGCTGGACCCGACTGGTCAATTTACGGATGGAGAGTGGGTTTCCATCACTCGCTCGCCGGATCGCACTACGTGCAACAGCAGAAATGCTTTGTCTAGTTAATCTTCACCTGTCGCTACATGTCTCCATTTTGCTTAAACGCTTGGCTAGCAGGCCCCCAGACCCGTCCTCCCATCGGGAGTGGGCTCCAGTCATGGCTGCACTCTTTCACAAGTTCAGTGTGGCACAAGAGGTGTGCCTAGATCCAGAGCTGGCATGCCCAGGCTACGAACCTCCTGCACCCTGGGCGCCTCCCCCTTTCACCATTATCAGTCCCACTGACATGAAGCCTCGCCACTCGATCCCTGCCATCCTTTGGGAGGAGAGTCTCAGTAGACTCGCTGTACTCAACTCTGATGCGGCAGTCTACTACATGGATGGCTCTGTTTCGTCTGATGGTTCAGCGGGAGCTGCTTTTGCTGATGGGGACCATACTGAATCCTGGCACATCACCACGGGTGTCTCCGCCTTTCAGGAAGAGCTAGTGGCTCTTCTTGGTGCCTTGCGCCATCCCTATAGCCACCGACATAGATGTGTCATTCTCCATACTGACTCCCTATCCTCCCTTCAGTGCCTGGCATCTCTCTCTCTCTAGATACCCACCGGTTCCTACTTACTGCCATATTTACAGTGTCCTCCCTTATCCAGCGGCGGCGTGGCACTATGATTTTTCACTGGGTACCTAGGCACATTGGAATACGGGGTAATGAACTAGCCAATGCTGCTGCATGTGCAGCTACATCTCTCCCTGATGTTACATATCCGCTTCGCCCCAGTGCTTCCAGAGTTCTCTCTTCTGTGGCTGGTATTATTACAGAACTTACAAAGGACGACCATCTCCTATGTGTCACCGACGGCTCATGCTCGGCCACTTGGTATGCTACTACCACATCATATTCCCCTATCTCGATCCCTCCAGGACTACCCAATTATCTCTTAGTCAGGCTCCGGCGTTTATGCATGGGATTCCCATGCTAACATCAAATTGCCATTTTGGACCCTGAACCATGCCCCAACTGCTACAAGCAGTCTGCTGAACCCCTCTGCCATTACATTCTCGACTACCCTGCAACTGCTTTTGTTCGTGAGCTCCCTGGAGAGGGCTTTGGTCGCTCAGGCGATGAAGAGTACGATGCTCCTAGGGCCATTGGCAATGCAACCTTTCAAAGGCTCCTACAAAATGTATGGGAATATCCACCTCCCCGTTAACTGCTACTTCCACCCCCTGTCATTATTCTAGGTCCAACTCACCCCTTTTTTTTTTTTTTTGCTCTTCCCTGTTTACTCTGCTTATCTTTGATGGGCTCTTAGTTTGCCTGTGTCCCACAACAGGTGGGCAAATATTCAACAACAACAACAACTTCAGGCCGCTATGTTTGTATTTAGGTGGTTCACCCTTTGTCGCATCACAGTACCTGGTTACGGAGGAGTGATGAATCTTCATTTGTCGAATGTGCTCCCTGTATTCGTCGAGGATCGGTGTTCCTGAGGTTTCCTTCAGGTTGTTGATAGGCAGTGAGAATTTGTAGTCTACCTCACTTTCTTTGGTGCCCTCGCGTGCCACTTGATCTGCTCTCTCATTGCCTTCAATACCTGCGTGTGACAGTGCTCTTATTAGGAGGAGTTGCTTGCCTTTTTCCTGCATTCTTCTTATGAGAACGTTAACCCCCTTGCTGAGTCTTCTGTATTCAGATCTCATGGAAATTAGCGATTGTAGTGCGCTGAGACTATCTGTGATGACCACAGATCCTGTTTCTTTCTTTGCAAGGGTGAAGGCAGCTGCAATTCCCAGCAGTTCTGCCTGTGTCGTTGTGCAGTCGTTCATTAACCTGAGGGAGCATTCGTTAACCTCAATGTTGTCCACATAGTATACAATGCCACAGCCTGCAGTGCTGCCCTTCTTGAGTGATCCGTCTGTATTGTAATGATGCCTGGCCCTGATCTCGTGAGTGATGAGTCGTCTGTAGAAGTCGCCCCTGAGCTCATGATGAGTCATGTCTTTCTTACGTCCCAAGTGATTGGGCAGGGATCGTTTTATGGACAGGATCTCCCATGGGGGAAGGTCGCCCGTCTCGTGGTGCGTCGATGAAAGTGGTCGCCTTGGTGTTGCCAATCAGCATTCTTGCCCATTTGACCCACTTGGTACTCTTTTTTTCACGAGTCTGTCTTCTATGAGTACCTCCCTGGTAAACCGTCCTCGTCAGCAGTGAGAGAGTCGTAAAGCTGTGCAACGCAAATTGTCGCAGGCATGTGTTTGATGGGGTGTAGTTCAACTTCCGCCCTAAGGATGCAGTAATTTGAAAAGCTGGCAAAGGACAACCTCAGGACAGCACAAACAAACAAACAAACACACACACACACACACACACACACACACACACACACACACACATATATATATATATATATATATATATATATATATATATATATATATATATATATATATATATATATATGTACATGCACAGCCACACGCCTACACCCACTGTCAACATACCCAGGCACCCAACGACACTCCTCCTCCCTCCCCCTCCATACACACCCACACCCACCCATCACTACAGGTACACACACACACACACACACACACACACACACACACACACACACACACACACACACTGTGCTTACAAAACAGCAGATATGGGTATTGTTATATACTACTCAGTATTATACATCTTCATTTTCTCTATTAGTGAGGCGAGGTAAATACAGTATATCAGCTAAAAGTTTTTCTAATCTCCTGGTTAGTTACGCTATGTCATGCTCGCCGCTGAATATAAGTTTCATGTAACCTGTAGTTAGATTACAGCATGAATGAAGTACCTTCCACTTTGTGTCTCTCCATGCTGCAGTAAATTGTAGTTTTGAATGTAACATCGAATACTGGGAGTTGAATACTAGGGGAAGTTTGAGACGTAGCATTTAGCTAACTGTCTGTCTTAATGACCCTCCTGTAGTCGATAAAAACGTCCATCTAAGTCTTTTTTCTATTTCTTTTTGCTGTCCATTAGGCAAGCCTGACCCACCACACAACTGCCGGGCTTACGACGTAACCATCAGCTCCCTACAAGTGTCCTGCCTCCCGGGGGATGACGGCGGTCTTGGTCAGACCTTCGTGCTTGAGGTTAGTTACTTCGCTAAGTACAGAAAGTTACTTCTTCTGAACATCACAACTCAACACAGTATCATATTTCTTCTCGCTCTTTACCAGGTCATCACTGCGCACTATCTCATTTTCTCTCACGCTCTTTATGCGCATGACACTTAAGTAGTCTGCACTTCGCGATGCAAATTTAATCAGGCTGCACATCACAACAAACTAATTTACTCAGTCTGCACATCACATCACAACACAATCAACCTGTACATCGCAACACACTAACTTCAACAACTGCACATAGCAACACAAACTTACTTCCTCACACTCTCAACCTGAATATTATAATACAACATATAGCATGAGCAACATTCCTAATCCCCAAAGAATAGGCTACATACGTTAAGAGTACACAAAATATAGTTACATAGTACTTCCAAACATAGTTCTGACAAACAGCGCTTGGGATCCCTGAATGGAGTGTTCCAATACGCCAGTTTCAAGTTTTTCCCCTTATTTCACTTCCATGGTGGTGCCTTTCAGTGTCGACAGTAATAATTAAACTGCAGGGTAGTGGATGTTGGAGTGGCCCTGGTGAGAGAGGATAGTGTTTGGAAACTCCCTGTACTGTTGTTTGCAGATGATACTGTGTTGTTGAGTGAAGACGAAGGGGAGCTGCAAGGCTTGGTGGATGAGTTTGGGAGAGTGTGTAAGAAACGGAATCTAAAGATGAATGTAGGGAAGAGTAAAGTGATGGTCTTTGAGAGAGGTGAAGTCAGTGAATGTACAGCGAGGTTGGATGGTGAGAAATTGGAAAATGTGAGTACATTTAAGTACTTGGGTAGTGTGATGAGTAAGGATGGAGGTTTGGAGGGTGAAGTGCTCGAAAGGGTACAGCAGGGAAGAAAGGTTGCTGGTTCTTTGAAAGCAGTGATAAGAAACAGGGAAGTGAGCATGGAAGTGAAAAAGTTACTACATGACAGTATTGTGATACCAACTCTAACGTACGGAAGTGAAGCTTGGACGTTGTTGGAAGGACATAGGTCAAGAGTGAGAGCAGTGGAAATGAGTTATTTAAGTGAAGCCTGTGGAGTCACATGGAGAGACAGGCTGACGAATGAGGATATAAAGTAGCGTTGTGGTGTGGATGTGGATGTGATAGGAAGCGTTATGAGGAACACACTGAGGTGGTTTGGCCATGTGGAGAGGATGGAGGGTGAAAGACTGACGAAGAGAGTGTATATGAGTGAGGTGGAGGGGGGAAGAGGGAGGGGGAGGCCGAGGATGAGATGGAGGGATGGGGTGGAGAGGTATATGAGAGAGGGGGGTGTGAGTTGGGAGCAGGGCATTGAAATGGCGGGGGACAGGGCGACTTGGAGGCGATTTGTTTGTGGCCACCCCAAACGGGATTGAGGCGTCTGGCAGTAGATAGATAGATAGATAATTTCCATAAATTTTTATACAATTTCCGTATTAGTTCTTTGGTGTGGCGCCTGGTGGTCAGTTGGTTAAAATGACCCAGAGTGACAGTCCTAACAACATGTATAGGTTCGATCCCCAAGACGTGACTGGGAGTTTCCGACCATGTAAAGCAACTAGGGGCCATGTACTAGTCAACTCTGCTAACCTCAGCTCCCTTCAAAACAAAAGGAATAAAATAGGATTGGTTATTCATCATTTTCTGCAGTGAACCAGACCAGACTGTCACTGACCCCAAAAAAGGTACTGGAGACAAACGGTGATTTTAAGGCCGTAGTGGTGGTGACTAATGAAACGCCTTCCTTCTCTGTGGCCAACCTACGACCCGCCACAGCCTACCGCTTGCTCGTCAAGGCCAAGAATATCAAGGGGGTATCGAGACCGGCCGAGCTCAGCACCTACACTGTTGCTCTCATTATCCACAGCACGAGACGCTGGCAGCTAATTATATATTGGAAAGGATAACTTGGGGTGGTATTTATAAAGATTTTTTTTTACCTAATTACACGATACACGTGCTCTATAACAGTTAACTATTACCACAGGTAGTTTCGTTTTTCGTATTTTGTCGCATTAATATTCATTATAATTTGAGTGTGAATTGTGTGTAGTTGTATAAGAGAAAACAAATGCATTTACCAGCAATTAAGAACACAATTTAGGTTTATCAGATTTAATAAATACAGGCCACCATAACCGGATGCTTTTATGATTGCTCGTATGATTTCCTTGCATAACCCTTTTAGCCTGGTTGTTTGGTTTATTTTGTTTTTGTTGTATACAGACGATTAGATTTGATTTACAAGAGACTTTGAAGTGATCGATTTGATAAAACTCTTATTAACAACATCCAGTGTTATCAGGAACTAAACAGAAATGACGTACTCGGAGTGAAGGTGTTAATCTCGTACAGAGGTAGCTTGCAGTGAAAGGATGCTTTAGCTGTTAAGTCGGATTACTCTGTATGGAGTACATCCAACTCTTCTCGGGTCGTCCACCCATAAACAGCCAAGGGTAAGTTTTCCTTCCAGCAAGCGAATTGTCCAGTATCCTTTAACCTCGAACAATCAGCATACTGAAATTTTATCTGTCATTAGGTGCCAGGCAGCAGAAAATGGAAGAGGGGAATAAAGCATTTTATTAAGGACATCATTCTTATGTGATACACACGACAAGTCTGGTTTTGTATGATCCATGAAAGGAAACAAAGTGATATTAGGAAGAAATTTGTGAAACTGATATCACCATTTTCGCTTACTGCAGAAACATACTTTGAAGAAGAATTTAAATTTGCTAGTATGAAATAATATATAACCGAAACACCGAGATGAGGAAATTCGTTATTACCGATTAGTGTCGTTGGAGCGAAAGAAATGCGGAGTCTCCGTGATAAAAGTGACCAAGCAAGTTCAGCTGAAAGACTCATGTATGGTACAGTGTATGCGTTATTAATCAACAGATTTAAATGACATTTTTTACACGCCTCCCTATGTCAGTCATGTACTTTATTTCATAGTGTCTCCGACATATAAATTTCAAAAGACACCCTCGGGAAAAGCTATGCTGCAATCCCACTAGCATGACGCTGAGTAGCCATCATTTGAGTAATAGCACTAACCTAATGAGGATGTATTACTCCATAACTGATTGTGGATTCCTAATTTTCCTGATGCGAATTCTATCTTTTTGTATGCAAGAAAGATGGATCCAAAGGCTAGGAGCATGCAATATTGTTCCCTCCAAGAAAAAACAAAAACAAGATAACAGAGCCAAATTCAAGATCCATTCATTTCGAGATGTCTGGACATTCTGCGTTTGAAAGACTGGAGATTACATGCAGTAGGAAATACAGACAGAGGGAGACAGTTTCAAATTTGGCCTGTTGCATACATGAAGGAGTGGGAGTAATGGTTAACTCCTTCCTTAGAGAGTTGGACAGAAAAAGGATGAGAGTTTGTTACTAGGCGGTTGCTATGCGCCTGCCGTAGTGATGAAGGGATGCAAGCAGACAGTTCACAGGAGCAGTGACCATTGAAGTAACGATAGAAGAGAGATAAAGATGTAACAGTGAGGGGAAGAGACAGAGGTTGAAAGGAGCCAGTAAAAGGAAGAGCTAATGAGACGAAAAGTCGTTGACTTAACCTTGTTGAGAAGAGTTGTATGTTGCGAGTTTCCCCATACATGAAAGTTGTACTCTGCAGAGGGGCTAATAAAACCCGTGTATGAAGTCAACAACTGTGCAGGGGTAAAAAAAAAAAAAAAGCAATGAGTCGGCTTAGCACACCTAATCTCTTAGAAGCAGATATTATAACAGAGGTAATATGATCTCTCCAAGATAAATCCCAAGAGAATGAAACCACAGTATGTTCTAAGATGATGCAGGGTTGAGCTACATAGTTAAAAATTAGAGGATACTCCTGGGTAAGATTTTGTCGAGCTGAAAGATGTAAAAACTGAATTCTTGATGCACTTACAACAAGATTACTTTTATCCCAGTCAGAGATATAAGCCAAGTCAGACATTAGGTGTACCGTAGCCTCATCCCTTGTTTACTGAAGTAACTGCTGAGATGGGCGCTGCAGGAAGCGAATGGAAAGGTAAAGTGGAGTCATCAGCGTATGAGTGGATACGGATGGATGTACAGCTTAGAAAGTCATTGTTGAATAGAAGGATGAGAGCTGGTGATAGGACAAAACACCACTATTGATAGCTTCAGGAGAAGAACGGTGGGCGTCTACAACAGCAGCTATAGAACGACCAGAAAGGAAATTAGAGATAAAGTCACAGAAGGATAGAAACCGTAGGAGCACAGTTTTGAAATTAAGGATTTATGCCAAACTCGATCGAAAGCCTCCGAGATGTCAAGTGCAGTGGCAAAGTTTTCACCAAAGTCTCAAAAGGAGGATGACTAGGAATTTGAATGGTAGGTGAGAAGATCATCAGTGGAGTGTCCCTGGTGGAACACATACTGACAATCTGGAAGAAGGTTGTGATAGGAAAGGAGCTTTTTTTTTTTTTTTTTTTTTTTTAAAGACTAGACTTAAGAACTCTTGAAATACAGGATGATACACCAGCTGGCCGATAGTAAGAGGGCTGGGAATGGTCACCCTTCTTTGGGATAGGCTTAATGCGAGCAAACTCCCAGGAAAAAGGAAAGGTGCAAGTTGATAGGCAAAGACGAAATAGTTTACCTAGGCAGGGTGTTTGCATAGAAGCACAGTTCTTGAGGACAACAAGAGGGGCTCATCAGGCCCATATGCTATGTTAGTACTGAGGCTGGTGATGGTAGAAAATACATCAACTGGAGCAATTTTAATGTCAGTCATGAGAAATTCAGAGGGGGTTAGTAATGGAGGAACAACACCGAATCGTCCAAGGCGGAACTGGAGGAAAAAGTCTAAGTGAAGAGTTCTGCTTTATCAGTAGAAGAAATAGCCACAGAGCCATCGGAGTGCAAAAGAGGAGGGAAGGATGATAAGGTAAAGTTGTAAGAAAGGTTTTTTGCAAAGTGCTTGAAGGAGCAGAAGAATTTGAGTTGGAGAGGTCAGAGCTTTGGTCTATCTATCTATCTATCTATTGCCAGACGCCTCAATCCCGTTTTGGGTGGTCACAAACAAATCGCCTCCAAGTCGCCCTGTCCCCCGCCATTTCACTCCCCTGCTCGCAACTCACACCCCCCTTTCTCATATACCTTTCCACCCCATCCCTCCATCTCATCCTCGGCCTCCCCCACCCACTTTCCCCCTCCACCACACTCACATACACTCTCTTCGTAAGTCTTTCACCCTCCATCCTCTCCACATGGCCAAACCACCTCAGTGTGTTCCTCATAACGCTTCCTATCACATCCACATCCACACCACAACGCTTCTTTATATCCTCATTCGTCAGCCTGTCTCTCCATGTGACTCCACAGGCTCCTCTTAAATAACTCATTTCCACTGCTCTCACTCTTGACTTGTGTCCTTCCAACAACGTCCAAGCTTCACTTCCGTACGTTAGAGTTGGTATCACAATACTGTCATGTAGTAACTTTTTCACTTCCATGCTCACTTCCCTGTTTCTTATCACTGCTTTCAAAGAACCAGCAACCTTTCTTCCCTGCTGTACCCTTTCAAACAATTCACCCTCCAAACCTCCATACTTACTCATCACACTACCCAAGTACTTAAACGTTACTCACATTTTCCAATTCCTCACCATCCAACCTCGCTGTACATTCACTGACTTCACCTCTCTCAAAGACCATCACTTTACTCTTCCCTACATTCACCTTTAGATTCCGTTTCTTACACACTCTCTCAAACTCATCCACCAAGCCTTGCAGCTCCCCTTTGTCTTCACTCAACAACACAGTATCATCTGCAAACAACAGTACAGGGAGTTTCCAAACACTATCCTCTCTCACCAGGGCCACTCCAACATCCACTACCCTACCTTGTACCTCTTTTATTACCCCATCCATGTACAGATTGAACAACCATGGAGACATGACACATCCCTGTTTCAAACCAACTTTCAAAGAGAAAAATTCACTTAGTTCACCATCCACACGCACTGCAGCCTTCGCACCATCGTACATACTCTTCACAGCATTCAACAACTTCCCATCTACTCTATATATTCTTAAAGTTTCCACAATCCTTGTCTATCCACCCTGTCATATGCTTTCTCCAAATCCATTAAAGCCGCATACAACTTCTTTCCCTTCTCTAGAAACTTTTCCACTAAAGATCTGAGAATGAATATCTGATCTACACAACCTCTTCCCTTCCTAAAGCCTCCCTGTTCTTCTCCAACTAATTTCTCTGTTCTTTCTCTAACTCTGTCTATAAGTATCCTACCATACACTTTTCCTATTATACTAAGAAGACAAATGCCCCTATGATTACCACACACTTCTTTTTCCCCTTTTCCTTTGTACAAGGGAATAATTATACCTGACTTCCAATCCTCCGGGACTCTACCTTCCTCCCAGGCCAATCTGCACATCTTCCACATCCATTCTACTACTATCTCTCCCCCATGCTTCAGCATTTCACCGCACACTCCATCAATTCCTGGGGCTTTCCCTTATTTAACTTTCTTCATTACTTCCACAACTTCTATCCTACTGATTTCTTCCTGTCTTCTCACCTCCCTCCTTCTCCCAGCCATTCCCCAGCCACTTACACTCGCATTACTTCCATCCTCTACGTTCAACAATTCCTTAAAGTGTTCTCTCCATCTGCTCACTTTTTCTCCCTTCTCCACTAGTAATCTACCATTTTTATCTTTCACTCCCCTGCTAACTTCACTTCCACCCTGTCTTATTCTTCTCACCTCTTTCCAGAACATTTTCTTACAGTCCCTCCACTTTACACTCAAATTCCTTCCTAATTCCTCATCCACTCTCTTCTTACTCTCTCTTACTAATCTTTTCACCTCTCTCTTTCTTTCTACATATAACTCTCTCTTCCGCCTCTCAACCTCTTCCACGCCCCTATTTCTCATCCATTCATTGTATGCTTTCTTCTTTTGTGCCACAGCCCGTTTCACCTCTTCAGTCCACCACGCTGTTCCTTGCGTCCCCCTCCGTCTTCTCTTCCTTCCACACACCACATCACATGCTGCACATATTTCTTCTGTAAATATTCTAAACACGCCTTCCACGTCCCCCATCTGCTCCAATTCATATTTGCCCAATCGTTCCTCCACTTCTCTCTTATACTCTGCCTTTTTCTCATCCTCTTGTAACCTTTCCACTCTCCTTGCAACTACTCCTTCCTCCCGTCTTTCCCTTTTTCTATTCCCCCATCTTACTTGAACTTTAATTCTGGCCACCACCAAGTAGTGGTCAGAAAGTCCACTCCCCCAACCTCTATATACTCTTGCATCCAATATACATCTTCGCATCCTTTCATCCACACACACATAATCAATCATTGCCTTCCTTTCATTCAGTTCACCACTCACCCTTCTCATCACTCGCCATGTATACCTGTGGATCATTTTATGCCTGAAGAGGGTATTGGCTATCACCAACCCCCTCCCAGCACAAATGTCCACTAACGCACTCCCATTCTCATCTATCTCAGCAGGCACACCCCACTCACCAACTATTCCATCCACCTTCACATTCCCAACTTTACCATTCATATCACCAATCAAAAACACTCTCTCATTCCTCCCAAACTTTTCCATGCACACTTCTACATTTGTCCAGAACTCTTCTATCACTCTTCTAGCACGATCTTGCGTTGGCGCATACACACACACAATCGCCCACATTTGTATTCCAACTTTCAACTTTACCCACACAATCCTTGATCCAACTGATCCATACTGTCTTATGCTCCTCTTCCATCTTTTACTCACAACTATACATACTCCTTCCTTTGCCCTCTCATTCTCACCTACTCCTGCACATATACCCCATCCATACTCCCATTCTCTCACACTTTCTCCTCTCCATTTTGTGTCAGTTATTCCAAATACATCCACTTTCGCATCCTCAAGCACCTGGAAAATCTCTCTCTCTTTCACCTCATCATTTGCTCCCCTTACATTCCAAGTTCCAATTGCAATGTCCTTTGTCCGGTCCTTGGTCGTCAACGTTTGGTCAGTCCTTGTCCGAGGCTTATTGTTTGTTTTTTTAGTTAGTTGTTTTCCGGGGAGGGGCACGAATGATATTTGGTACGAATGATATTTTTAGTGGAGTGAAGAACAGACTTAGCACGATTCCAGGCAGACGTAAAAAAGATGAGGTTCGGGATTGGGTTGGCTCCAGTACCTTTTGTAGCCTTCTTCTTGTGGACAGCATTAGAACAAGCACGATTAAACCGATTTTTTTTTTTTTTTTTGCATTAGTCAAAGGGTATGAGAAGGTAATGTATGCTTCCATGCCCGACAGAGTAACCTTTGTAATGTGCAAGACACAGTCAGATGGCTCACGATCATGGAAGCAATAATCACTCCAAGATAAAATGAAGATATACTGCCTGAGGGCCACCCAATCCTCAGCTCCAAAGTGCCACTGCCGCGGCCCCTCAATCAGCAGCTCCAAAGTGCCACCCCCACCACTTCTTGGGAGGATCTACAGGGCTTACTGGAGCGATAGGACAGGTTAAGGTGATAAGGTTTTGATCAGAGGAACCCAATGGAGCAAAAGATTAACAGCATAGCAGAAGGATTAGATCTAAGGAAATGGTCAAGTATGTTGGGACTCTCTCCAAGGCAGTCGGGGATAAGGGTTGGGTGCTGTACAAGCTGCTCGAAGTCATTAAGAATATAAAAGATGTAGGCTTGTTCACGAAGTGGATCAGTGAAAGGGAGGAGAGCTAAAGGTGGTGGTGAAAATTGATACCACTTAGTATACAGGTTGCAGAGAAAGGAGAAACTGATAGGATGTTTTCCATCTTAGAAGTAAGATACTCAAATAATTTTTCAGAGTCAGGAGAATTAGGGAATAAGTAAACAGCACAGATATATTTAGTCAGAGAATGACAGGACAGCCGAAGGTGGAAGGTAGGAAATTCTGAAGATTCAAGTTCAGCAACATGAGAGCAAGATATGCTTTCACGTACATATACAAAACAGCCACCGTTATCTGTGAAATGAGTACAGAGAAAGTAGAAGCATACAGAGTAAGGTTTGCTATCAGTCGCCTCAGACAGCTGAGTCTCGGTGAGGAAGAGAAGGTGAGATTTGGAAGAGGAGAGCTGGTGTTCAACACAGAGAAAGTTAGAGGAAAGGCTGCGAATATTGCTGAAATGAAGAAGTAAGTCAGACAGTGATTCCAGGCTTCTCGTTTGGTCGTCACCAGGAGAGGGGCCGAGGGAGGGGTCCTTGATGCCCCCCCCCCCCGGGTCTCCAAGGCTTGGCGAATGGACGCCAGTTGTTGAATTTTGAACAGAAAGTATAGTGTGTATTATACATGTAGCTTTGTGTTGACAGTTTCTGGCACTTGTATTGGAGAGCATGCTGACCTACACTCTGTGTTACTGAAACACTGGAAAAGTTCAGCTAAGGCGTATGGTCAGGAGCTAGTCCCTAAGGCTGATGAAACAAGAGTTCCAGCTCTCCCTGTCATCAGCTTTCCATCTACCTTAGGAGTACCGACCTGCTCTACTGGTGCTGCAGTCTACTCTATTCTTATGAGTCTGAATTAAGGGGAAAATATTTAAAATCTAGAGGCCACTGGGAATCACGTCAGCCGTGAGCCGATACATATCTAGCGCGGCTCGG
Source organism: Coenobita brevimanus (assembly GCF_032717465.1). Classification (NCBI taxonomy): domain Eukaryota; kingdom Metazoa; phylum Arthropoda; class Malacostraca; order Decapoda; family Coenobitidae; genus Coenobita; species Coenobita brevimanus. The sequence goes on from NC_136976.1 coordinate 24,187,242, forward strand.
AAAATGACCTTGATCTTGACCTACTTTCACCAATTTCG